>NC_023758.2:6331371-6683517 GCF_000499845.2 Phaseolus vulgaris | reverse complement strand
AATCTCTGACTTATGCAGCTTTGGCCTATGTTCTCTGTTGTTAGGCTATATAGAATGAGAGGAGGACGGAGGTGCTGTGGCATGTGGGGATGCCTGATGACGTTGTTGCTTCTGTGTGTTCTTGTTTTCTTAGTGTAATTAGAGGTACGATGTTGTTTTAGTGCTAGCTTTTGCAGCGTTTTATTGCAAACAGTTCAACCTCTTTTTTCTATGAGGGTGTTTTATGTAAAAGGGTTGAGATACCCCTTTGTATCTCCTCTAATTTTAATTCCATTCTTTGCTGATCAAAAAAAAAAAAAGGTGACCTGCTATTTCCGTTCCTTTTTTTTTTATTATGGAAGAGGGGTTGGTCGGGGTGTTTAGGATGGCTGAAGAAAAGAATTTGGGTGATAGTTTGGAGGTCGGCAAGGATAAAGTGAATATTAGTATGCTACAGTACGCAGATGATACTCTATTTTTCTACGAGGCTAACACCAAAAGCATTTTCAATATTAAGGCAATATTGCAATGCTTTGAGCTTTTCTCTGGGCTTAGGGTTAATTTTTTGAAGAGTAGAATTGGCAGAATGGGGTTGAGCCAACTTTCGCTTCGAGATTTGCAGTTATCCTTAATTGTGACGTGATTGATTCTCCCTTTGTTTACTTGGGTTTGCCAGTTGGCAGGTGCCACAAGCGTAGTGACTTTTGGAAAAGGGGTGTCAGAGAAAGTTCAGGCCAGACTAAGCAGGTGGAAAGGCAAGTGCTTGTCGTTGGTAGGGAGGATATGTTTGATCAAGTCGGTTCTCTCTGCTATCCTTTTATTCTTCATGCCCTTATTCAAATTGCCTTTCGGGGTGGCAGATAAGTTGGTAAGGATTCAAAGGAATTTTCTTTGGGGATGGAGCGTTGAAGGAAAAAAGATCGCGTGGGCTTCTTGGAAAAAGCTTTGTAAGCCTCGTGAATTTGGGGGACTGGGTATCATTGATTTAAAGGTGTTTAATTTGGCGTTGTTGGGTAAGTGGATTTGGAGGTTGGGTACGGATAAAGGTGGCCTTTGGAAGGAGATCCTCGTTTCCAAATATGGTGGTTGGAGAAGTTTGAGAGAGGGTGGAAAAAGTCGTAGGAGCTCCCTTTGGTGGAAAGATTTAAAAAAGGTGTGAGCTTCAGAGGGGTGGGATAGAAGTTTTGAAGATGGTTTCAAGTGGAAAGTTGGTGATGGAAATGATATCTTCCTTTGGGAAGATAGCTGGCTTGGGCGCGATGCGTTGAAAAGAGAGTATTTTCGAGATTTTTTTCCCTGTGTTCAGTCAAAGATGCAAAGGTGATTGAGCTTGGGTATAGGTCTAAAGGCGGGGTGGGTTTGACATTTAGCCTGACGTAAAATGTTTTTCGAATGGGAGAAACCTTTAGCGGGTCAGTTGCGTCAGCCTTTAGCTGTGGTTAGGTTGGATTCGGGAGAGACGGATAGGTGGGTTTGGAAGGGTGAGGGTCTTCAGACGTTTTCAGTCAGCTCTGCTTATTCTCTTATCAGGAGGGATTGTGAGGCGGATTCCTCTCTGGTCTTCGGTAAGCTGTGGAGCTGTAAAGTTGTGCCTTCTGCTTTAGTTACTGCTTGGAGGGTGTTGGGGAATAAGATTGCTACTAGGGCATATCTGGAAAGGAGAGGGGTGTTGGTGGAAAGCTCTATGTGCTGCTTGTGTGGGAAGGAGGAAGGGTCTTATCGTCATCTGTTTTTCGAATGCAGTTTTGCTTGACAGATTTGGTGCTTGTGCTTTAAGTGGTTGGGAGTGTCGTTTGTGTCTCACAACGATCCTCCGTCAAACTTTGTTTAGTTTAGGATGAGTCTGGCTTCAGAATCGGTTAATGACGTGTGGAACACTATCTGGGTTGGGGTGGTGGGGGAAATTTGGAATCAAAGGAACTCTATCGTTTTTAACAGGGGTGTGGCTGATGCATTAGAAGTGTGTTTTGATGCAAGCAAAAGTGTGGTCTTGGATTTCTGCGAAATCGCGTTCTGCCTCTTTTCCTTTTTTCCAGCGAGTGTTTGGAACCTTTGGAATGTATGAAATTGATCGTTGTAGTGCTCTGGTTAGCTAGTTTGGTAACTTTTGTTAAATGCTGGATTTTATTTCTTTTGTATAAGGGTTGAACCACCCCTGAAATGGATCACATTTATTTATTATTTTGCTATTGTCGATTAAAAAAAAACAACATGATTTTGTGGATTTAAATATTGAGTTTAAATCTTAATTAGAATAGTATTAAAATCTATCGTAATTAATCTAATAAAAAATTCGCTTATAATATTATTCGCACACCCTGACTATCAGTGTTAGACATAAGATTAAAAAACATAAATGCCATATTAATTAGATATATATAAGCTATTTAATTGAGAAACAAGTTTTGTTTAATAGATATAATAAAATAGGAAAAAGGTTGAAAAAGACATAAGTATTTATTATCATTTATTAATATTATTAACAATTGAATTATATATTTATCATTGTGAAGAAAAGAAAAGAAACTATAATCGATCATAAGTCTCACATAAGATGATAAAAGAACACTTATTTCTCTTTTATTTAGAACTATTCAATTATGTCAAAATTCTGTGTAATTTTCATTGTGTTAATACTCACAGAAAATATGTCCACCCCAAAGGAAAAGGGTTGCCTGCTTTGCAAAGCATTTTGCCTCTATCAAAACTCTATTCATTCTTAATATAATATTAAAGTAAATCTTAATTATGAGGGGATGTATTTGGAAATTTCATAAAATGAATTGTTTAAACTCCCTTCTTAATAAAGTTCTTTAATTTATGTGCGTTTTTTTTTGTCTTTTCTTCGTTTCAAAAGAAATACTATTAAATAAATTTGTCAAACACCATATGCAATCTCAATTATTATCACTAATGTTATTGTTCGATCTTAATTAGTGGTTGTTGCTCAATCTCAATTAGTTACCATTAATAAAAACATATGCTGTTCGGTATGTATATTCATATTTTTATTACATCAAAATATATATTTTATTTTTATAATTAATTAATTAAAAGTAGTAAATTAATATATATATTGTTCCGTCCGGTTGACTGGGACGTCTTCGTGCGCGACCTCAACCGTCAGCTAGGGACTCCTTCCCACTGGTTACCTGTGGATTCCTGCAAAAAGAGGACAAAAGGGCGCCCTAGCGGCCGTTTGCACTCCGACGCTCAAGTCAGCCAGCAAGAAACACCAAAACTGTGCACCTCCGTCTCTGAGCGCCGCGTATGGCACTCTGAAGGTGGTAAAAAGAACTGTGTATTGTGTGTATGTTTTCTCCCTCAGGCAAAGATCTTTCCCCAGTCCCTTGTACACAACCTCAAGGCACGAGCAAGCAACTAGAGAGTTCTGGGAAATTTGCCAAAAGTTCGAACCCCCTTTCCAACATTCTCAGCGCTATTTAAACTACCCAAGCATTTAAAGCGCCTTAACGCACCTTTAATTACAAATGTAACGTACTCAATCAGCGTATCTAAATAGAAAACGTAGCGCATTTAAGACGTTGAAACGCTTGGGAGCCATTATAGTATCTGAATGTTCGAAACGGAAACTGTATTGAATGACTTTAATTACCTGGCACCTGACTAGAGGGTGTTTCTATTCTGACATGGCTGTCGTACACGTGGAGGGTCTCACGACGCCGTGACCCCATCTGGGGGCGTTTCTGCCCATCTGGGAACGTTTCTACGTGTGAGTCCTCCTGCTTGGGAGTGCTACTGCGCTAGGGGTGACTTTTTGGGTGCCAACTCATGCCCCCAATCATCTAGCCACTTACTTTGAGAGCGTATATGCCTTCCTCTCGTACCCTGCACCCGGCTACCCTGGGCGTGACCTTCCTCTTGAGTCGTATCTGTCCCAAAGGCGTCTCTGGGGCGGCAGGGGTACGAGTCAGGCTGCCCTACACTGGTGCTATCACTATGGTCTTGAAGCCACCTTTTCCTTCTCTTTATCGCCGCCCCGGGTTATCGGGACCTGAAGCCTTCCCACGGCATCGCTCCCTCCATGGTCTTTCCTACCCATGGGTATCGGAGAACCACACTGTGATTGCCTTGCTTTAGTACTGTTTGATCTGGCGACGCCCTGGTTGGGCAACGCCTTCACCTAGGCGACGCCTCTTCTTGGTGACGCTGGCACTTAGCGTCTCTTCACCTAGGCAACGCCTTGTGTTGACTTTGACCCCTGGTGTTGACTTTGACCTAGACTTAGTCAACGCCCGGGTACGGGACGGTACATATATATATACATATAACAGTATTAAAAAATTATGTAATTCTTACTTTAAAAAAATTATTTAGTTATTTTGAAATAAAGTGATTTTTCAATTAGTTAATTTATTTTTATTTGATAAATATATAAAATATTTTAAATAGAAATAAAGTATATTATAATGTAATAAATTATATTGACAAAAACATCTACATTTTATTTATTAAAAAATAAATTATATATATTAATGGATAAACTATCACATTTATAACCGTTATTTTTAAAAGGAATAAATAGTAGTTTTTAATTAATTATTATAATAAAAAATTATATATATAATCATTATATTCATAAATAAATTGTTTGTATTTATTAAAGGATAAATTATATATATACAGTAATTATTTTAAAAAGATAAATTATTTAGGAAATAAAGAAAACTATTTAATTATTTATTTTAATAAATAAAGAAATAAATTATTTTTTATTTATTAGAAGATAAATCATTAAAATTCTGTTTTTTGACAAAAATGTTATTATTATTGTTATAACAATTACTGAAATAAAAATGTATTAAATTATAAAATATTATATGTACACAAAATATGTTGTATATTCTTTATATACGGTTGTAGATGCATATAGAACTTGTTTGTGTTCATTAAGTTTGAGTGAGTTGAGTTTGGGAGTTGAACATGATTAATCACCTTGGAGTAGTTTATGCTTATCCGCTTCATCCAACTTTATCTTTTGCAAATTGAATTCCAAAGTTATTCTTTTCTTTCGCTTTCACAGTTTGAAATTTTGTAGGTTCTTTCCTAGAAAGAAAGATTGGCAAATCAAATAAAATTAAAAAAGCAATGGGTAACTAACCCCATAATCACCGAGGCACTTAAATCGAAGTGTTTGGCGTTTTGATGACGATGCAACTTTCACCTATAATGGATAACCACTGAGCCCAAATCATGATAACAAACATTAATAGGCTCTTGAAATTTGCTAATTGTATTAATCTATCTCATAATTGTTGTGAACTCAACTATCTTAAGATAATAGTCAGCATATTAGAAAATTTACAAAATGGTGCAATTGAGTTTGAGTATTTCGTAAATGGGTAAATATCAAAAAAATTACATAGATATTTTTGAGTTAAAGTGTTCAACATTACTCATTAATCTGTATATATTTTAATTGAAGTTGTCAATCAGATTGACCACTTCTTTTAAATAAATTATGAAAAAAATTGATATTTAGATTGAAAAATTTAGTATATTTTATCTCAATTAAAGTTTTCAATTCTGTTGGAATATTCAGTTTTTCAAATACAAATTTTCACAATATTATTATGTACTTAATATAATTTTAAATAATTATTATATATATCTTTTAATTTTACAAATATTTATTATTTTAAAAAATATTTAATTGAACTTGTCAACCAAATTAACAACTCTAATTCAGATAAAATATACTAGAATTATCAACTTAGTGTCTAATTTCTTCACAATTTATTTAAAATGTAATTGTCAATCCGGTTGACAACTTTAAATAAAAAAAAATACAGGTTAATAGATTTAATTAATGTTGTCTAGACAACTTTAACTAAAAAGTATCATTTTTGTAATTTTTTTTTGCATTTGCCATCATGTGTGATACTCAAATTGCACCATTTTGGTAACAATTCCCAGCATATTAAGTATCTGCTTTAAATTTCTGAGTTTTCTCACTGTTTTGATCATAAAAGGTTTGGAGTTTCGATACTCTTTTTCGTTTTTAAAAGATTTGTTCGAAACTCTTTTGTTTTTAAAAACGTTGTGATGAGTTAAAAAAGAAATACATATATAAACTGTTGTTATTGACCTAGAATCCTAATTGAGTGATGAGGAAAAATAATATAGAGAAATTAGTCATTTTAACTGTTTAATTGGTAGTTTGATTTTTAAACTTTGATGTATAAATACATCTTAGCATATTAAAGGATTCATTTTTAGTTTTGGACTAAAAAATAAAAAAGAATGCCATAATTGTGACATATGTTAAGATTGTGATGGAAAAAGTTGTAGCGAGGGAATTGTAACTGAAGCGAATAAAAAGGCAAAAGGAAAACGAAAGAAGAACTTCGTTGCAGAAAGCAGTAACAAAATTAGCACCGGAACTCATCCTGTTTCTTCATCAATAGGAACTTCTTATATGCACCACACAGAGAGATATATATAGAAATGAAAATCACCCGTATATTACAAAAACACACTGGTAAGTACCTAAGACAGGGAAACAAACAACCTAAGAGGAAATATATAGGTGTAGGAGAAGAGGATGGAAGAGAAAGAGAAAGAAAAGAAAGTTATGAAATAGTTGGAAAGGATTTGAGAAAGAGAAGATTAAGGAGAGTGGGTAGGGTGGGTGGAAGCAAAGTGATTAACCAAGGCGAGAGCATTGCTGGTGACTTGAGCAACGTGGAGAACCCTCTCCTTTATACCACTCTTCACGTTTCCGTTCATGGCGGAACCAGCGAAGCCGTCCAGACAAGTGCTGTCGTCGGTTAGGGCGGCGCTAACCCAGGTCTGGACATTGCTCATGTGCCATGCGAAGTCTTCTCCCAACCCCGTTCGCCCCAACTCCTTAAACGATTGCTTCAGACGCTCCACGCTGTCACCAATGGTCTCCACACAATCCTGCACCGCTCTCCGCTCCCTAACCTTCATGCCTCTTGCTTTCGACATCTTCTTCAGGAACGAACCCGAGGATCGAGTCCTCGATATGCTCACCGACAAAGCTGTCATCGCAAGTTGCCGGTCGCTTCGGTGTATGACGCTTGCGTAGGCCAACAGCGAGTGGACGCATAAAACAGGGTACCGTGTGGCCCTGCACGATGACTTCACGAACTCTGCAGGGTTAGGGTCTGAATGTTTGGTTACGGAACATTGTGCGGTGCCGCTTATGTAAATTACCAGGCTCACGAGAAGCAGTGAAACAAGTCTCACTGTGGTTACCATGTCTAACTCACATACAACGGTGCAGATTTGTCTGATAGTTGTTGCATATGCTCAACTTCTTTCTATATAGGGACCTGTAGCACTTCAAATGAAAGGAAACAAAAGAGGGATAAAGAAAAAGAAGAAGGAAAGAAGAAATAGACGTCACAAAAATTGAAGTAGATGAAATCAATCTTATAAGAGAGTTTATCATCCACTTATATATTATACACTCTTTATATATTATCCGCTCTTTAGGTTAATTCATACTGTCGCAGTGAGAGGGTCCGGGTGATATTATATATCTAATATAAATAATTCTGATATCATTTTACGATGCGAACTTTAAGTTTAACTCAATCCCATAAAATCGGCTAAATGATATCACTTATATACTATAAAATCGGCTAAATGATATCACTTATATTGATGGAAGAGGCCCAAGCACAAGCCCACATGCAAGCCCACCAAAGGGTAGATTTGGGCCAACCATAGAGTTATGGCCAAGAGGATCCAAGAAGACGTTCTTTTACATGTTCAAATGCCATAAACTCTAGTGTAGAGTAGACTTTAATTTCTTGTCAAAATTAGCATAGGAACTTTATTTGTAATTTTCTTAGAATTAATTTTGGCACCTAAAACACCAACCTAGGTAAACTTAGAGTTTCTAAAAAAACCTCTAAATTTACCAAGGCTGGTCTAGAAAGCCCATGGAGGGGGTGAGCATAAAAACTAGACACACTCCTCCCCATGTGCTCATTTGTGCACCCATGTGTCATGTGCACCCATGTGCTTCACATTTATATTTCATTTGGCTAGCATTAGGGTTGCATTATGGTTCTCCTTAGCCTATAAAAGGAGGAGCCTACACCTTGTATTTTCAAGTTTAATAGAGTATTGTTATGCTGCCATTTTTGTGCACTAGCTTTACTTCTCCTAGAAATCTAGGCTATAAACTTCAATCCTTTCACCTTTCTCCCTTGAGCTGGCCGAACAACTCAAACACCACACTCATCATGCACCTTCAAAGCCAACACAACTCCTAGGAGGGCTTTGTTTCACTCACCCATTGCTTCCGCACCTTATTTTCTACTTTGATTCAAGAAGAACACATGAAAATGCCATCATTTGGTATCATGAGCTTTTGGTTCTTCAAGATGAGTAGCTTGGTCTTTTAAATTTTCAGTTCTTCTTTATTTCATATTGTCATTTACATTCCATACTTGTCTTTCTGTTTTTTACTTTTTAAATTGTTCTTGGTGTGCTTATGGAAGATCCAACCAAAGCACAATTGTTCAATTGATCTTGAACAAATTCTGTGCAGCTTGTGATAGGATTCCTTACACCATTGAGTGGCTGTTTTTCTTTTAGGAATTTGAGTCCTTATTGCTTTCTTAATTTTGCTTCATTTTATGCTTTGAGTCTTTTTTTTCTGGATCTATAAATGTTGTGTCAAGTCATGTGAATCCATATTTGTCAACAATTCTTAGTAGTCCTATTATTGGCTTGATTGTTTCTTGCTTTTGGGTCTCTTTAAATTGTTTGAATCTGCTGTTCTTTGATCCTTTGGTGCCTTTTTAATTTTTAGTTTGAGTTCATATTGTGTTTAGATCATACACAATTCTATTTCACAAATTTCCATTGTGTCTAAACTTTGGTATCTTGCTGATTTTGTTTCCAGTTTTCAGATTCCCCTGTTTACACCTTCTCTGTTTTGGCTGTTTTAACCCAGAAAAATATTTCCACCCATAGGAAAATTCTGATTTTCTGGAAAATGCAAGTTTAAAGTGTTATAGAAAAGACAAAAAAAGAATGAGGTCAAAAGAAGCAACAGAAAAAAAATGATAAATCTTACAAAATCAGAGTGCAAATCTTGAGCGCTCCAGCTGGCCTAACCGAACACCAATTTTGCAAAATTTATTAAAAAAAATGGTGCATCCGTTTTGAGTGAATCCAAAGCCAGATTTTAGATAAGATCCTGAATATCTTGCATAACAAATTTCAGAGCCAAATTCCAAAAATACAGATCAGCATAAATCGGGGAACAAACACGTTTTCTGGCCCACAACATTTTCCAGTGGTGCTGTTTTTTTTATTTGGTCATCTAATCTAGTGCTTTTCTTTAGGAATTCTTTTGTGTGCCAACCTTTTATTGCGTACCTTTAATTGTTTGCTTTAATTTCTTGAATCTCTTTCTAAGTTGTCATATTATAAATCCTTTTGGTGGTACTGTTTTCTTTCAATTAAATTTGTTTCTTGCTTTTGTTCCTTGACCTCTCTTTTTGGGTGCTGGAATTTAATTTCTCCCTTGGTGCTTATGTGCATGGAATTTGACTTGGTTTAAGGTTTAGCCCTTGTGAATAGGTGCTGGAAATTGGAGAATTAAAGCCAACATTCTAAGGAGGAGACAAAGCCAAAACCGAAACAAGCTTCCTTGAAACAAACACTACAAACACTTAGGAGATCAACAATCAAGACAACAAAGAAGTGCACTAACCAAAAGGAGGAACAACAAAGGGAGTTTTCTTATTTTCCTTTGCAACTTGGTTTATTGTTAATTACCTTGTTAATTACGTTTAGACGGTGAGTGTGTCTTCAAGGGCTCAAAGTGTCCAAGAAGCCTCACCTAGGGCCGAATAGTATAGCAATTTCTTGATTAGTAATTGTTAATTGTTTGTAATTGCCTTTTCTTTTGCTTAGTTAGTAACGCTTTGTATGTGTGGTTGTTTTAAGCTTTGTTAAAACCGTCTAGCTTTGTTAATTAGTTAGCATACATTGTTTTCTTGCATTGAAAAAAAAATTGATTTCTCAACTTATTTGTGTTCTAAGTGTTTCACTAAGAGAAAGTCTTGTGTGAAGATATTGGAGGATAGTTTTTGGCAAGGAAAAGGCTTGGTATTTAAGTAGTCCTTTGTGACTCACCTCCCTTACCTGGAAAACTACCTTCTTTAACTTTCCTAAACTTTCTCAAAGTAAAACACCTATATACACAAAGCTTTAGCCATGTCTTCTTCTTCTCATTCTACAAAGTCTATTGGAAGTGAATTAAAATCTTTAAAAACTCTTTTGAAAGAAGTTTCACAAACTGTGCAATCAATTGCATATAGACAATTGGAGAGTGAGACTAAACTTAATGTTTTGACTAAAGCAAAGGATGAGAAGTCTCACATTCTAAAAAAATTACCTTCTCATGCATATATCTCTAAAGATCATGATTCTTTTGGGGAGGGAAGCATTAGAGTAAATGATTATTATCAAGCACCCCCTAGAAGACATAGAGGAGATAGAAAAGAACAAGAAAACCCAAGAGAGGTTAGGGTAGACCAACCCCAATTCCATGGAAAAGAAAATATAGAAGCTTGCCTAGATTGGGAAATGAGGGTAGAAAAATTGTTTGCTTCCCATAAAGAAAGAAAGGAAAGAAAAATACAAAAGAATAGAGGGGAAGTCGAAAGGGAAGCTAAAGAAAAAGAAGAAAAAGAAAAGCATGAGAAGACCCTTGAAGAACAAAAGGCGTGGGAGAAGAGTGTTCCTTCCCACAAGGTCATTCAACAAGACCAAAGATTTAAAAATACCTTTGAAAATATGTGTCTTGTTGAACAACCTCAAAGCCTTACCTTTTGTAAAGGAACACTTGCAAGCCTAAGTGAAAAAGAAGAGTCTTTAAAAGAAGCTTGCATAGATAAAAATGAAATAGATTATTTCTCATATGTGCTAGGATATCACCAAGTGAATGTCAAATTTTTTATAAGCATCTACAAAAACAATTTTTTATGTGAAGTAGTGCCTAAAGAAACTTGTCATGTCTTATTGAGACAACCATTGCAAAGTTTACAAATCCTTATAAACAATGGTTGTCACAACGAGACTATCCTTACACATAAGAGAAAAAGTCTTCATGAAGGAGAACTCATGGGACAAATTAGAGTTGACAAAACTCTAGAGCTTTTAAAAGGAAAACTTTTGTCCCCCATGAGAAAAGAAGTTCAAAGACATTACCTTAGGTACAATTCTTGTTTTCAAAATACGCCCAAGGCAATGTCTCATAAACTCTATACTCCTTCACCTTTTGCAAATGATCCTTGGGAAGATATAAATTTCCTATTAAAACTCCCTAGGACAACAAAAGGTTGTGATTCAATCTTCATGGTTATGGATAAACTCTTCTCTAGAGAAGTGATACATCTTCATGGTTTATCTTCAAGCATAGTGTTGAATAGAGTTCCAAATTTCGCAAACCATGATTTGAGGATTTCCTTTGGAAAACTTGCAACTAAATTGCACACTTTAAATTCTTATCATCCTCAAACGCATGGTCAAAATATATTTGAAAATCTAGCTCTTTCTACTATGCCTAGAATAATCATGAAGTGCACACACAACTCTAGAGGTAAGCAAACATACCATAAAGTAGTTCACAAAACTACTTATATTTCTACTTTTAAAGTTATGTGTGGGTTCTATCATCTTTCTCCTTTTAAGTTGTTACCATCTTCTATAGGATTTATGCCTAAAGAGAAAGTAACCACAAATGAACATTTTAAAATACATAAGATGATTAGAGACCACACACAACCATTAAAAGAGAAACTTTGTCCAAGGTTGCCAAAACCAAAAGAAAAACAAAAATGGCAACCTAGTAAAATTAATTTGCAAACTAACACCTATGCCTTATTTGATTATTTCTATAGGTGGACGTTTGATCCAGGAGGACAAGCTTTGGCGAAGCAAAAGGTTGCTATCCGAGATCAAGTCTGTAGATCTGAGGATAGATCTTCTCAAGAAGGAGGAGATGATGGACACCATCCAGCCACATCCATTCCCCTAGCCATGAAGAAGAAGAAGCAATGGATTTGAGGACAAATCCTTTTCAAGAGGGAGGGGATGATGGAAGAGGCCCAAGCACAAGCCCACATGCAAGCCCACCAAAGGGTAGATTTGGGCCAACCATAGAGTTATGGCCAAGAGGATCCAAGAAGACGTTCTTTTACATGTTCAAATGCCATAAACTCTAGTGTAGAGTAGACTTTAATTTCTTGTCAAAATTAGCATAGGAACTTTATTTGTAATTTTCTTAGAATTAATTTTGGCACCTAAAACACCAACCTAGGTAAACTTAGAGTTTCTAAAAAAACCTCTAAATTTACCAAGGCCGGTCTAGAAAGCCCATGGAGGGGGTGAGCATAAAAACTAGACACACTCCTCCCCATGTGCTCATTTGTGCACCCATGTGCCATGTGCATCTATGTGCTTCACATTTACATTTCATTTGGCTAGCATTAGGGTTGCATTATGGTCCTCCTTAGCCTATAAAAGGAGGAGCCTACACCTTGTATTTTCAAGTTTAATAGAGTATTGTTATGCTGCCATTTTTGTGCACTAGCTTTACTTCTCCTAGAAATCTAGGCTATAAACTTCAATCCTTTCACCTTTCTCCCTTGAGCTGGCCGAACCACTCAAACACCACACTCATCATGCACCTTCAAAGCCAACACAACTCCTAGGAGGGCTTTGTTTCACTCACCCATTGCTTCCGCACCTTATTTTCTACTTTGATTCAAGAAGAACACATGAAAATGCCATCATATATACTGTAAAAGACTCTAATCTTTATGGAATCTCCAACACTTCAATTCATTTCATTTCAGCAGTTAATGTGAACATTTGTTTTTAATAAAATATTAAGAAAATATGAATTCAAAAATTTACAAAACTCTCGTCGCACCAGGGCAGGCCGTGCGGGTCGGTCCACGGCCCGCTGGTATAAAATGCGGGGCGGGCTGACCTTTTCAACCCGTAACCCCGCATATGCCGCCCCGCATTAGCCCGCAGCCCGCACGGGCTAGCAGCGGGGTGGGGTGGGGCGGGCTGGCCCGCTAATCCGCAAAAAAAAAAATTGACACTTAGCAGCAGGACAACGTAATTAGGTTTTCACAAAATTTCAAAGAAAGAAACACAACACAAATGTTTATGTTTAATGTTTTTGAATTAACGTTTATGTTTAATGTTTTGGAATTATGTATTTTTAATGTTTTGGAGGTGGAAGAATAGTAATATTTGATATTTATCTTAATGTTTAATGTTTTGATGTTTGAGTATGTTTGAAAATGAAGAAAAAAAAAATTAGGTTTGATAGTAACAAATATATAGGTTTAATTTAACAATTTTTTAAGAACAAAATGTAAAAAAAAATATTTAATTTTTTTAAAAAAAACGCGGGCTGGCCTGCAAACCCGCGGACCAGCTCTTATGCGGAGCGGATCGAGAATTCTAGCCCACAATAACTTTACCTAACGAGCCAACTCAACTCGCATTTTTGCGTGCCAAGCACGGGACGGACCAATGCGGGGCGGACTGGTCCGCTTTGCCACCCTTACGGATTTCCGTCAAAGATTCTACTTTTTATTTTAAAATTAAAATTCAGCTAATAGGTTTTAGTCAGCATTTATTCATGCCATGTGTCCTGCAAATATTATACATACTGTACAGCACTGCCGAAAAGGTTTTGTGAATACTCCACTTGTTTTTCATTTATTTGTCTACTTTTTTTTTTCTTTTTAAACTTTTAATTATCTAATGAAATATAGCCACATTGGATTCCAATCAGTCTGTACACTAATTATTTGTACCACTAAGGAAGGTTCTTTACCGGATGACAAGATGGTTTGATGTTAAATATATTCTTTATCAATTTTACATTTTTAATACGTTTTTTGCAACTCATAAAATTTTATTATTTAAAATAACTAGTGCATCACAAACTTTCTCGGATGATAAATTTATTATTTTTTATAGAAATCATAACAATATTGATTGTTAGTATGCATATTACATTTCATAACCGTTAATTTCTTAAATAAAATGTCAAATGCATAATCAAATTTTAAGAGATTTTTTTTAGAAATTTTTTAAATCTTATTATAAATGGCAACTTCGTCTAAATCATAAATTAAAGTTATTAACTTCAAGTTTAATTAAGAGTAAAATACGAAAATGAATTCTAGAATGTTGATGATTTGATTTAATATAACTTTCACCAAAGAATAGAACAACAGTATCAAGACACATAATAGAAACTATTCCTGCGCTCATTTCTATTTGGAAACCATGTTGTTATTCTCATTAAGGTGGAACGAATGAATGGAATAATTTTTTTAACGGATGGAATAAAAACATCATTTTTTTTTTATTTTGATAAACTAAATCTATTTAATAAAATTCCGATTCAATACATTTATTAACCAATTTTTTTAATGTATATCCAATCCATCCATAAAAATAATATTTTAAAAAATTACAAAGTTTCAAAAATAAATGTTGTAAAACAAATTTAAAATTATACTTTTGATAATTTAAAAATTATAAATTTAAGAGAGGTTTAATAAATAAAAATTGGTTAACCAGCCTTTTAACCAATAAGTTTATATAGAAGTAATTTATAGCTATATATAAAGATGATTGTTTTTTATAACATTTTTTGATATACTTGATTGATTATTCCCTTATTTAATATATTTCATTTTATTAGTAAAACTGAGTATTTTATCATTTCATATGAATTATTTAAAAAATAAAATTATTTTTAATTTTTTAAATTAATGTTATGGGACAATTTTTATATACAAACTAACTCCTCACTCTTATTTTAATTTCTTATTTTTAGACAATAACAGAAAAAAAAATAACATATTCTCACCCTTAATGAGTTCCTAAACAAAATCTCACATATCAAATAAAATAACTTTAATTTCCAATCACTCAATTTCCAATGACTCTCTCCACTCAATTTCAAACAACTTTATTCTTTGATAAAATCATAAATCTTTTTATATCTACCATCAAGTGAATCATAATCTTAACGTGAACATCATCACATTCTCCGATCCCAAAACCACTAGTGAAAGAAAAGAAAAAGCTTGAAAAATAAGAGAAACTCAAACCAGAGAAGAAAAAAAAAGTTGATTAATCAATTCATTATTTTTCTTTTACATATTACTTTTTTTCGACTTCTCTAAAATTATTTTAGTATATATGTGAAATTTCTATTATAGTAAAAGTTGGGAAAAAAGGAAAATGCAAATAGACGTACGGCGCCCTTGTTTCCTTGTTTCCGCTAGTTTACTTGTAATGCGGGTTTTCAAAGTTGTATCCCATGAAAAAAATTAAAATTAAAATTATAAGCACAATATGCCTTCTTGAGGTGCCAGTGTGATAATGTAGTTGGCCAATAAGAATACATTGTAATTTTGGATGCTTCTGTTTTGATCAGCAGTTTCATCTCATCTCACTAACATTGACAGTTTATTATGAAGTAGCATTCAATGGGTAGTGTAAATAAATGGACTTAATGATCAAATTGTACCCCTATGTTAATGATCAAATTTCACATAGTACTAATTGTAAGTTGCCAATGTAAACCCATTTTATTCACACCAAGTACAATTGGTTCATCCATCCTTCAAGCTAGTGGCATAAGCAATTTTCATAAAAAATTCAGTGAAAGAAACACAGGCCGTATTTCAAAATTTACAATTTCTTAGTTCAGATATTACAGTTGCTACCGCAACATCTCAGTTCTTTAGTATTTCTTTTATTTGATACATTTATCAACAGTACAATTTTCACAAAAATTAATAGAAAAGTGGGAAGAAATGTACTATATGCACTAAACTGTAATGTACCTAATAACAGACCCCCGGAGCTTCTCCATGTATTCTGCAGCCTGTTTCTGCAACAAGGAAATTAACATGCAAAAGTTTTCATTACAAACGCACCACAGGTTTGATTGTATAGTTCATTATTCAACAAAAAAATCGTGTTCCCGCAATCTTAAGTCCATTAATAGACAACTACCAGTTGAGAGCTTTTAATCTTATTTTTCTAGTCATGTGGAATCAAAATGTTGCAAGAAGGGTCCTGCCATATTTGTTACATTACATACAATACAAGAGAGTGATACTGCGATTATTTTGACTCAATATTGGCAATTCCACTCGCAGTTTCTACAAACAAATGGAAAACATTCCGAAATCTATGCGTACCTGGTTACCCCTATGTGCATTTGCTATGTTTTCATCTAGAAGTGCCAACAAAGATCTATTAAGTTCATTCTTTTCAACCATATCCAGCAACTGCATTGAAGACAAATTAGAGTGAGCACAACTTAAACAAAACCAACAAACTTAAAAAGAGAGATACGAACAAGACCTACAGTTGCTTTTACATCCTTTGATGTCAATATTTTGGTTAGGTTTGCCCTGGCTTTTATGAGTTCACCTTGCATCTTATCATAGGCTTCTGTATTACGAGATAGGAACAAGGAATGAGCTTATTATATCTTTGGCAAATTCCCAAACTATCTCTTTTTTTATAATTAACAAACCTATTCCTTCCTGTATGGCTTTCTCTAGAGCCTCCAGTTCAATCTGTCTTTCTTCCATGTGCTGCAGAAACAATCGGTGTAAAATAAGCAGATACACCCATGTTTTGCTCAGCTCAAATACTTTAAGGAGCCAAAAAACACTTGGTACCTCTGTTTTCTTAACCGCGAATCGAAGTTGTCCTAACTCGAACTTCAGTTGTGCAAAGAATCCCTCATCCAATCTGCAGAGTCAACATAAATGGGTCATTAGAAACTGATTTGAATTAAATTAAAAGGAAAGAAAGGGTTAAAGATAAAGTAGGAACCGTGGTCTCATTCTTGCAATCTCAAACTCAATCTCCTGAGCTTCAGTGTCAAGGAGGTATTCAATGAGCTCTTCGGGAGTATCGGGCACAATACGGGACTGAGAAATGAAAAAAGAAGAACAAACGAATGAATAATGCAAGAAATAGATAATAAAAAAAGGAACACGAAGGAGAAATACTTGTCGAAGGGTTTGACGGCGTTCTTTGTCTTCCTGAACTTGACGTTCGAAGGCTTCGCGTGCTTCCGAGTCTCTCTCGAGGCGTCTTCGAAACTCGAGCCTGGCGAGGTGGCCGGTTTGGGGTCGGCCAAGCACGCCTTCGGGGTCCTTCGCGCAGCAAATTGTCAAACACAAGTTGCGAGACAAGACCATAAGACATAAGACATAAGAGAAGTAGTTTGGTTTGGTTAGTTACCCATCCAACGGACAAAATTGTGGGTGTGCGCCACCTGCTGTTGCTTCTCCTACGATAACCAGCGGCAGCACTCACACTTGTGGTAGCGATGCCAAAGCTAAGCGTGGCCATTGAGATTGAACCTGCACGTCTCTCTCTCTCTCTCAATAAACTCTCCACCTTGCAACTGCAACTTCCTTCCCTTCCAAATCAAATTTGCTTTATCCTTTACAACTTTGGAAATTCGGATAGCTCTGTGATTTCGTTTGTTCCACCCTGCCCTTGTGTTTTTTTTTTTTGCACAAGCTTTTCTGTTGGGTTTTCCAGAATGGACTGGGCCATTTCGCACCCACAATATATATTGGACTCTTTCTTCCTACACCTCCATACCTTCCTGTGCCACCCCATACTAAATATGAAAATACCATTTTATCCTTTTTTTTCACCCCTTTGATTTGAAATAATAAGCCTATGGATTATTTAATCCGGATAAATTCCGGATTACATAATTCGAAAGTCAATTTCATATTTATAAAAGACTTCCGGATTATGTAATCTGAAAGCTAATAACACATCGGAAAAAAAGACTTCCGGATTATGTATAGAAAAGACTTCTGGATTATGTAATCCGGAAGCTAATCACAAAAGACTTCCGGATTACATAATCCGGAAGCTAATTTTGAATCTAAAAAATGACTTCCGGATTATATAATCCAGAATATTGAAAAGGGTATTTTTGGAATAAGAAAAATTTATGGGGGTGGCACAAGAAGGTATGGAGGTGCAGGAAGAAGCAGCCTATATATTGACTCATTCTTCTTAGACCTCCATACCTTCTTCTGCCACCCCATATTAAATGTAAAAATATCGTTTTATCATTTTTTTTTTGTCATCCCATACATAATTCGGAAGATATTTTTGGATTCTTTAGATTTATAAAATCTGGAACTCTTTTTTGGATTTGAAATAAGCTTATGTGTTATGTAATCTGGATATATTCTGGATTACATAATCCAAAAGTCAATCTCATATTCATAAAAGACTTCCGAATTATGTAATCCGGAAGCTAATCACACATCTGAAAAAAAGGTTTCTGGATTACCTAGTCTAAAAGCTAAAGCTAATCTTGTGTATAGAAAAGACTTCCAAATTATGTAATCTATAATATTAATAAAAGATATTTTGGAATACAAAAATTTATGGGGTGACACAAGAAGAAGGTATGGAGATGCAGAAAGAAGCAGCCATATATATTGTTGGTCAATAAAATACACTTATCTAGGATATTGCTTCCTGCACCCAATAAATTTGGAACTCCATAATTGTCCTTCATTTTGAAATTAAAATTCTGAAATTGGAAAATACATTTTGAAAAAAGAAATCCAAAATAGAAATAAAATTTTGGAATAGAATTGAAAAACTAAAATCTCATTCTACCAAAATAAAAATAATATATTGCTGAAAATAAAATTTAAAAAATGAAAATCTAAAAACATATTTTAGAAAGAGTGTCAAAAAGTTGTTCCAAAAATCTAATCCAGAAAAATATTCCGAAAACAAAATTCGAAAATGTATTTCATAATATAAAATCAAGAATACATTTTAGTTTGCACTCCCCACTTTTATTTAAAAACTTGATCATTTCCCGTCAATTTATAAAATGCAGATTCAAATTTATTGGCCGCAAGAAGAAAAACCACATGGCAGGAAGCAAAAACCACTTGTCTATTTGGTCGAATGTAGGTTCGTGGACCCGTTCACAGTGGTTGCGGGGTTCCTTTAGTATTTAATATAGAGGGAAAAAATATAGAATTTAATATTTTTATATATACTTATAAATAAAAAAAATACAATTAGTTTATGAATAGAGAGTAAAAGCCATTTTTTGGAGAAACTAAATTATGGAGAATTTTATGAAAAGCTAAAAACAACAAGAGTTTATGCATTTAATAGTTATACAGCTTTTCTCGTTTCACTTCTCTAAAAATCAAAATTCTCAAGTTATTTTTTAAGCTTATAATAAAAAGTTCATTTTTATTTCAATTTATTTATAAAAAAAATCTACCAAATAATTCGTAGCAAGTGAATCACGTCACCTTCCTGTGTTTTCACAAATTGCACCCACACTTTTGTGGGAACATTTTGTGCCAATTAACTCCTTTTTTTTTCTTTTTTTACATGGATTCACTCATCATTTTTTTTGTCTCTTCCTAGCTAGTTTTAGTTAGTTATTTGTTCCATCCCCTTTACTCATCTGTTTGGAAATCGTGAAGAATCGTTTTTCGGAACGATTTTGAGTGAGCCAAAAGAATAAATTACACACAAGCTTATAGAGGATACAGTTGTTGAAGTGCGATTCAATATCTGTAGAGAGAGATTGAAAGTTGAATTTGATTTGTCCCACCCTGATCTCAGTGATTCAGAATATGTTTCCCATTATAGGAACAATTAGTCAAATACTACAATAACTTTATTTTTTTATCTACAATAAATAATAAAAAAATACTAATCACTTTAGAGAGATTCAACCTTATGGAAGAACTCATCCATAACCTTTATTACAAGACTTATTCCAAAATCTGTTAAAACAAAACTCTTCTAGATAACCCAGAGGAAGACATCAAACAGCTTGAATGGATACGTGAGATCATTCTCATACAAATCAACGTATCTATGCACTAATCAGAAAAAGAAAAATTAAGAAAGTGTGATTTGAATGTAATCCATGACCAAGTCTTTAATTGAATCAAAGTAAAAGCTTCCAGAACATCCACTACTCCCCCATTAAAAATAACCATGTTTCTATGCTTCCAAACTTCATTGATTACTGCGATCCAAACAACACCCCAAACCTCATTCACCGAATCAGACGCGTGTTGCTCAACCTGAACAAAATTTAACAATGGAACGTTGTAAAACACGCTGAGCACGCACAACAATGGTTCTACAATAACCAAGCAAATCTACACTAAAAAAACAAATGGATGCTAGTCTCCTCCTCAACCCCACCAAGCAACCATGCACTCAAAGAATAGATACTGCCTTAAAAATTTCATTTGAAGCAGATGAATCAATGTACTACAGTAATATTTTTGAATTTGTGTTCGAAACCTTCAAGATGATCAAAGGTCAAGTACCATTTTTATAGTGTAATTAGGTTGGTTAGGCAAAAAGTTGTATAGATATGAAGGGTTGCCAGGAATCAAGGAGAGAATAATTTTTTGTTTTATTTCGGGCTCGTACTGAACCATTCATTTTTTAAGTTTCATAGTAGGCTACATTATTCAACCTACCTCACAATATTAAGTTGAAAACGTTTGGAATCTTATTATAATTTGTTTTTGTGTCATTTTCAAACGATAAAATCCCAATATTAAAATTGACAAGTTATGAGACAATTTTGTTGTGTTTAATTAAGCATTAAGCGAGGACGTGGGATCTCGTCTTGTGATTAGGGAATTGAAAACGGGGAGTCCAGCGAGGCAATGATGGATTTGAAGGTATTTATGAAAGTAGAAAGAACATGATGATAATTAAGAAGAAGAAGAAGAAGAAGAAGAAGAAGAAGAAAATGAAGGAGTGGTTGATGATGAGGAGTTGGGTGATTGTGTTGGTGTTGGGCATGACTGTAATTGAGTTTGCGAATGGACAAAATATGCCAGAATGCTGGAAGCAGCTATCTCCATGTCTTTATTTTATGAACTCCACTAAACCACCCCAAACTTGCTGCAATCCAATCAAAGAAATAAACGCAACCCAGAAGTCATGTTTCTGCCAAATTGCATCAACTCCTGGAATATTTGAAGGTTTAGGTATCACTGCCTCTCAGGCTATCCATCTTCTTCAATTATGCGGCGTCAACTTCAAAACCACCACCTGCAAAGGTCCTTTATTACTGCATTCATAATTTCTCTCTTAATATTTTATTTGGCGTGAATCAATTCATATTATACAACATATCAAATTTTATTTATCAAAATTTCAGCATCTTCCACTTCGGCTCCGCCTCCGTCGTTGGCACCGCCGCCCCCAGGAAAGAATTCTCAATTCTTTTTTTTCACGACTTCATCACGATTAACTATTTTTTGAATAACCTTTTATAGAATGATAAGTTATTTATAAACTTGATCATGAATCTTATAAAATAAGTTGAAAGATATCTTTTAATAAAATTTATCTTTAATATTATATAATACTTGTATGGTTTGTTGTTTCTTCAATACTGCATTTTTATCTTTTTGCAGCAATGGCGAGAGGCGATGAAGGAGGCACAAGCAGAGCTACATTCACTGGGCTCTCCTTCGCACTGTTCTTCTGCGTTTACGTTGTGTTTAATTAGAAATATTAATTTTCCCTTCACAAAACTTTGCTGCATTGGAATTAATTATTCATTTCCATTGTTCGTCAATAGCTTGTATCTCCTGCAATTACAATTTCCTTTGTTTCACCAAATCTTGTTCAGAAGATTGGTCATTAATTAAATTAGTCACAATCTATTAATAAGACTTTTATTAGTAAGAAATTGATTTAAATTAATGTGTAGATAGATAAGTTTATGTAACGGTGGTAGAACGGACATTCTCTGTGTGGGAGGGATGTTTGCTTAACGGGTTACCGTAATTTTATTTTTGTCTTTTTCCAACTTGGAATCTTATAACAAATCATTTACTTGAATCTCACTTCCACTTGTTTAAGATCCAAATTTTTAGTAACGTTGCAATTTCTAAACAAAATATTTTAATATCATGTATAATTAAATCATAAAATTAAAGAGGTTTATCATTACAATTAAAATATAGTTTATAATATATATATAAGTAAGAAAAAATAATTGCTGCTAATATATAATAATTTTAAAAAATGTTGGATTCATCTAGGTCGAAATTACTCAAAATGTCCTAAAATTATTGAGTATTGATTTTAAAGTTGGACTTATTTAAATTAATTTTAAATTAGATCATGAACTCCTTATATGATAATTAAAATAATATATAAATTACTTTTCTGTGTGTGTGTTTTGTGCAGTGGATTGTCGGGTAATTCATGATGCTTACTTATCTGTGGCTAATTAATATTTTTACAACACATATTTATGATTTATAATTTAAAAAAATAATCACATGCTTACATTATTAATGGGAACTAATAGTAATCCAAAATTATCTGGTAATTTCTGAAGATAGAATTAATGTGTGTATGATTAAATCAATCACAATTCATTAATAAAAATTTAATCGCACATGTGCGGGAACAAGTTAAGATGTGTACACACTGAGGTCATTTTATTCTATGAATAAGGCTTTTTCATTTATGTTTCTTTTAATAACTTTTTTCATAGAATACAAATTTACTAACCTAAATCTTCATTATAAACGTAAATCTTTGTGAAGCTCTTGATGTATAAGCACATACCTCATAGTTAGGATTACATTAAAATGAATAGATGAAATACATAAAAAAAAGTGAAAGCAACTATGATAGAATATCAAATGATTTTTAATTTACATAAAAAAATGTGAATTTAATCTATATGATGCAACATCTCATACCAATAGTTAGATTAATGAAATTTAGTATATTTAAAAATAATTTTAGTGGAATAAATTGAATAACTTGTTTGTGTGTGTGTAAGTGTAAATTAAGAGAGGGAGAAAAAATGATCATGTACCTTAAATATGTTGGTTTATTCGTACTCAATTTATTTGTTATATATGTTGTTCTAGTTGAATCGCTTTCCTCGATTATAATGATGTGCAAAGAATTAATTTTTCTCTCTTTGAATCAATCTAAATATTTTTTTAAAAATTTAAGTTCTCCGTTTTAATTGGAAAAATACTTCCCATCTTATAACTATAAATTTTATTTTTAAAACTAAAAAAATTTAAATTTTATTTTTCTTATATACTTTTTTAACCAAATAAATTTTATTTCTTTTAAAAAAAATTGTAGTAATATATTTTCTTCCTTTTATTTTTTTCTCTGCCATCTCTAATGTTTGGCCTCATTTCACATGGGCATCTTCCATGGCAACAAGAGTTGACAAATCAAGTACACAACACAACAGACCCATTTCACCTAACTCATATAATTAGATGCTTAATGGCTGATAAGAACCAATTCATAATCTTGATATTGATTTTTTTTTTTTTATGTTTTATAATGAAGATATAAAATAATACCATCCCACAGATAATCAATTCATGCCACACATGTCCCATTTTTTTAAAAATTATTTTCAAAATTTAAACCTTATATGAAAAAGAAAATCACGATAATTTTTGCTTTGCAACTCAACCATGGATATCTCCCGGTTTTAAAAAATTACTATATACCTAGATCCAATTTTTATATTTATCAAACAGGTTCAAAATGTAATAGATCAATATAGAAATTACGTAAAGCTAAATAAAACAATAAAAAAAAAATCTAACTTTCAATTATAGGATTAAAACAATTATGAACCTTATAGTGAAAAGAGAAGTTGGCAACTACTCCTAACCTTAGCAGAAGGTGGCATGTAATAAAATGTTATATTAAAGAGTGACATGATAGTTCCATCAAAAAGATATATATACATCAGAAGGTTAAATAAGAGAAAAATAAATGAAAAATAAATCCTTTTTTCTTCTCATATTAAACCTTTTTATATATCAACACTCTTCCATAAATGTACCATCATGCAAACTCCTTCTTCGATTTTCAGGTTGCTCTAGCTCTTTTGCTTTTCATTTTTTATTCACTACTCTACATTCCATTGCTAATAGTGTATTCTCTCACAGCTTCCACAAACATTCTTAAGCAGAAAGCATTTCATTTGTTTTTAATCCTTTGTTGCTCAAGTTATTAAATATTCTTCAAAAGATACCAAAGTCATGACTTGTGGAATGGTTCTATACTTCGATTAGGCATATTCCATTTGTCTCTACTCTCCAACTTTCCACACCAGGTATGCACTGATGATGGCTAGAGAAAAGGAAGTTGGGAATTATTGGTTTGTAGGATGGGAAAAATAGAAGAAAAACAAAACTGTGGAAAGTTAACTACATAAAATTCTCAGTGTATTTTTACATTAAAGTTTTCAAACTAAGCAGCTAATTGTCTCACACGCAGCAGTGCGTTATATCAGTCTCCTTCAAGCACATCCAATAGCTACAATTTCATCCCATCAAACGGTTATGTTGCAGATGCGGACCCAACAATTTTAGCAATGATCCACACTCTATCACAATGTAGCGCTAATGAGGACACGTAGACGTGGTGATGACGAGAGGGTGGAGTAAGAGTGCAATTAGGGAAGTGGATTTGCAAAGGAAAATTGAAAAGGATTAATCATTTCACACATTTTTTTCCATTTGGGATGCTTACATGTAGCTCTGCCTTTGGGTCACAAATTCTTGAGCATCACCCATTTTATGCAGTGAGAACATACCATGTTGGTTCCCACATAGCTTTCACAACACCTTGGTGGGCCCTCAAATTCCCCCAGTTTTTCTGTGTCTCTTATTTGAGTTTTGTTTGGGATGCATCTTTTTTATCTGATATAATAATTAAGCAGGAAAAGGAGTGCGGTTTATTAATATATAAAGTTCAGCGTGGGACTTTTGAGTCGTCTCAACAAGAAGCTAGTTTGAAGGTTTGCATTGTTAGTGGTATGGGGAGACAGCCTTGCTGTGACAAACTTGGAGTGAAGAAAGGTCCATGGACTGCTGAGGAAGACAAAAAACTGATAAACTTCATTCTCACCAATGGCCAGTGCTGTTGGCGTGCTGTTCCCAAGCTTGCTGGCCTTCGTCGTTGTGGTAAGAGTTGTCGTCTTCGCTGGACTAATTATCTAAGGCCTGATTTGAAGAGAGGCCTCCTCACACAGGCAGAAGAACAGCTTGTTATTGATCTCCATGCCCGTCTTGGCAACAGGTTTTTAATATTACATCCTCTCCTACCCTATCATCTCGACTAATATAATATCTACGTAACACAGGTAACTACATTTTCAAAATACCAAAACCTACTAATAACTTCTCACAACCACAACATGTGCTTTGGCTTGCTTTCTCCTTCAAACAAGTTTAAACTCCTAAGTCATTACATGCATCTATGTTCAACAAGGTACTTGCATTTTAAATCATGTTCTAAGCTGGCTAAGTTAAGCAAAGTTATTAGTATTCAGACGTAAAACGTACAAGGAGAGTGAATAGTGCATGCGTGTGTGAAGAGTTTATTTATAATATATTTAAAAGTATATAATGTTTAAAGTGATAAAAATATGATAAATTGATAGCACGCAAAAGTCAATAAGCTGGAGATGATTGTTGAGTAAGGAATAATGACGTAGTGTTATTAGTTAGGAGATAATTCCTCATTTGAAGCTATCTATAGGGTTTGTTTGATACGGGTACACTTACCTTTGGGACTAAGAAAGAGGCTTACAATGTGGGGACTTAACTCATCAGTTTTGTTGGGTATAGGAGTGAGTGATTGTTGTAGTTTGTCTGTCTCAGGTGGTCCAAGATTGCTGCCAGGTTACCAGGAAGAACAGACAACGAGATTAAAAATCACTGGAACACCCACATCAAGAAAAAGCTCCTTAAGATGGGTATCGATCCTGTTACTCATGAACCTCTCAACAAACAACTCTCATCCCATGATAGTTCTTCCCCTGCAGACCATTTGCCACAAGTTGATAACATCCATCAGGTTAAGGAAAATGGTGTGACTCTCAACTGGGAAGAGAATTCCACCTCATCACCAGCTGAAAATTCTTCTGGGGAAGAATCCCTTTTGATGAATAGCATTTGCAGTGATGTGTATTTAATGAACAGCATGTGGCTGGATGAAACCCCTCTTATGGACACATTATGGGACAGCACACCTAAATTAGAGAATGAAAATAATGGCATGGGCTTGCCAATGTGGGAGGATAACTGTCCTTGGTTGTTGGACTGCCAGGACTTTGGTATTCATGATTTTGGTTTTAATTGTTTCAGCCAGATTGAATCAAATGCACTGCAAACTACAGACATGGACAGAAAAGGGCTTTAGAATGCACTGCATCTAGTAAGTGGTTGTCCTTAAGAAACAGAGCAAGCTAAAAATATATGTGTGACAAAATGGGAATAAATCCTCAGGTGTCCATGTCATGTTCAAATTTTGTGTTTATATCTTTCTTAATGAATGATATAAGGTCTCCTTGATTATTTGT
Source organism: Phaseolus vulgaris (assembly GCF_000499845.2). NCBI lineage: Eukaryota > Viridiplantae > Streptophyta > Magnoliopsida > Fabales > Fabaceae > Phaseolus > Phaseolus vulgaris. The sequence goes on along the minus strand of NC_023758.2, from coordinate 6,657,035 downwards.
CAAGAATGTGACACACAAAAGATTTGAACATGATTTTGTTATGTTAAAAGTTTGACACAAGAGGATTAACAAAATAGCATGGACTTGAATTTAGGTTCTTGGTGTTTAATTTTATCTAGCTATATATTGTGTTACATAATACTCCTGGAAGGTGGACTACAAACCTTTCCTCTTATGAGGATAGTCACCAACCCAATCATACAAATTATTCCCAACATAATCCCCAAATACCGCATTAAGTGGATTCTTGTAAATGATGTAATTTCTTTTGTGTATGGGAGGCACAAGAAAATGGGACAAGTCTAACAACTACTGGGTTTTGTTGTAGTTGTGTAACTTATTGTACATAGATGTTGAATTTGAAAATACTGTTGAAATCTTCTTTTTATTGTGCTTATAAATTCTGCAATAATTTCTCATTTTCTGGGATAGACAAAAGAAAATTGGGGAGATGAAAATGATGATGAGTTTCCTTGAACATTGAATCCAGCAGTATGGCAGAATAACATTTTTGACATTTTAATTCTAAAGAAACAGAAGGGTGGAGCGCATGTTTTGTCATGCACATGAGTGGTTTAATTTTCCTTTTACTTTGTTTCTGTAATGTATCCAGAGTGCTTCAATGCTATCATATGCTATCCTTGTCGCCCACTCTTCTTCCTCGCCTTTTGCTATTTCATCACTTTCATTTCTTTAATTATGCACCTTTTCACACATACACCAAACTGTTTTCTAAAACAAAAATGTTACCCACACACCCATATTAACGAATCACATCTAAAGTGAAAACAAAATAAATTATAAGATGATGACATTATTCACTCACTCTGTCATCATTTTGGCAATAAAAATAATACAAGTATTCTTAATGAAGATGTGAGCATTGGATAAAGAAATTGCAGTTTGAGGAAGATTTTGATTGAACCTGGTAGCACTCCCATTAGCTTAAACTGGTGAAGTAGTTAGTGGAGTTAATGATTATAACATTTTAGAAAGCAAACAACACCATTAGCCCAACTCACTCCTTTTTTCATTCCACCTCTTATCATATCTTCCAGGATTGTTCCACAGCTTTGGATTCCAACACTCAACACCTCTCTTCTGCTTATACTTTAATTAATATAACTTTGCTCCTTGGAAAAACCCCTTTTAGAGACTATTTTATTTTCATAAGTAAATTATGACAACAATTCTTACAACCACTTTTCACATTTGGAAAAGGTTGAATATTGCTATCTTATTCAAGTAGGATTGTCTAGAGTGAAAAATACTTTAATTGAATTATAAATATTCTATTTTATGTAAAAAAGGGATAAAGCTAAATTAATTGAAATTTTAAATAAGAAAACTAAAATTTAAAATTCTACTTTAAACGTAGATTGGAGGAAGTAGACGTCATACTTGCATATGATAAGATAACGTTTGCCTTGACTTTTTGTGCTTTTCATTATCTTTTGAAAAAGCTTATAAGAAGTAAAATTTTAAATAAGTTCACAAGTAGGGAATTCAACTTTTTTTTAAAAATGGATTAGAAAAATAAAATACATTACACTTAGATCTGTTTTCTTTAATAAAGATCAAACATAAGTTTATAAAAATCTAATTTGACGTGACTTTTTTTTTAATTCTAATCGTAATAGGCTTTTGATAAATTACTTATTCCATTTTCATCTTCGTCAATGCATCATCCCAAGAAGAATCATGCTGGAAATTTTGTAATTTCACCTTCATCTAAACGCTCTATTCACTTTCTCTCCTTCCATTCTTCCCAGTACCCCACTCTTCTAAGTGTTGCACACCTATATAACCATTTTTTTTCCTTTCAGTTTCTTCAACTAAGGCCTCTCAGCTCTCCCTGTTTTTGTGTTCTCAGCATTGAGATCCTCCGGGTAGTTTTTCTCCTTCATCAATTCACCATCTTATCTTATCTATGTGCTTCATTGCCCCTTTCTACTTTTTTTTTTATCTATTTACACCTAATTTTATGTTTTTTTTTTCCTTTTTCAACTTTTGATGTGGACGGATTTTGTCAATTTTGGCCAATATGTTGTGCTTTTCTACCTGTCGTCAAATGAAGTGTCTCCTATTAATGAATCATGAGTGGTAACTGAAAGACAAAGTTATTGATTGAATTTAATCCTTCAAGTTATTTTGCAACTGAACGATTATTATAGAAACCCTAGTTGATGCTGAATCTTTACAAGCTAAAGCGAATTTATTTTTGTCTCTTTGTTATTTTTGTTGTTGTAATGAAACTCCAAGTCCATTTTTTGTCTGCTAAGTTTATGTGATCCTGGACCATGCATAATCTAATTTTTATATAGCTAAGCTAGAGATCTTTCACCTTTGACTGCTAGAAGGCACAGTATGTTGTGTTGTTGACATGCTCATGTACACCAATTACAGGTTGAGAATATCTCGTGAAATCTGTATCTTATTTCCAAGATAGCAAAGATATCCTATAATTCAGTGCTTGCGAATGAAAAGTAGAGAATCGTTACTTTTAGAAAGGTCAAATGGGAATGGAAAACAGGGATCAAATTTATCCGACAGGTTTGCTCGAGATGGAACAATTTGGAACCTGGAATTGAAATTAGATATAATACATTCACCGTTCAGTGGGGGCACTTAATTCTAACACATTTGTTTAAGCAAGAGCACATTTAACATGCAATAATTGCACTTGTGATCAGTTGTTCTCTTAATTTGGACCAATCTTTAAAGCAGGCATGCAGTTGGTTGTAACACAATTGGATGTCTTTTAATCTTCTTTCCATTTGCTTGTTATCAATGATTCTTCTCTCGATGTTGCTCTCTTCCTATAGTCTTCTTTATTCTTTACTGAACGATAAAGTACATTGAAGCTTGCTTGTTTTGTTTGACTATTGTAATTTTGGTTCCATATTTTGTAGCACTGCTGAAATTACTGTTGATTATCATAGGGCAAGATGAAGTTTACTTGTGTGGTTGACAGATGTTATGGTTATCGTAAGAATCTGTTTTGTTATGTGTTTAATGCGTTTGATTACTTATTGATATTATTTTATATACTACATTTAATCATGGACAATTTTATTGACTACATCCATCTTGTTGGGCTTACTTAGTGGTGGTTTGTCTTCAGTAACTTTTTAGTTCTTTCACATATTTTGAGCTTCTTTGAACGTGACAAACCTCTACAACAATCTTATTGAATCAATGTGCATTTTAAGATAATGGTTCGTGGAAGAGATCCCTGTTGGGAACATTGTGTCCTGGTTGATGCAACTAAACAAAAGGTCAGATGTAATTATTGTCAACGGAATTCAGTGGAGGTGTATACAGGATGAATCACTTGGCTCAAATTAAAAACAAAGACATTGTTCCATGCACTGAAGTTCCAACTGATGTACGAGACCATATTCAAAGTATATTAAGTGCTCCCAAGAAACCAAAAACTCCCAAGAAACAGAAGGCATATCAAGCTGCTATTTCAAATGGTCAACAGAATAGCTCGTCTGCTAGTGGTGGATTGCATCATAGCCATGGGTATAGTGGACAGGATGGCATTGCTTGTCCATCTTTATTATTTCCACATCCTTCGCCATGTGCCCAGCCAATAGTGGATGATGGCAAAAAGCAAAAGCAGGATGATGCTGATAGAAAACTTGCGATATTTTTCTTCCATAATTCTATTCCTTTAAGTGCTGCTAAATCCATGTATTATCAGGAGATGGTGGACGCCATAGCTCAGTGTGGGGTAGGGTATAAAGCACCGACTTATGAGAAATTAAGGTCTACTCTTTTGGAAAAAGTGAAAGCTGATATTCACAATGATTATAAAAAATACAGGGATGAGTGGAAAGAAACAGGGTGCACAGTCTTATGTGATAATTGGTCTGATGGTAGGATCGGATCACTTGCTGTCTTTTCTGTTGCATGTCCAAAAGGAACGTTGTTCTTGAAGTCGGTTGATGTTTCAGGTCATGAAGATGACAGTATTTACTTGTTTGAGCTCCTGGAGTCAGTTGTGCTGGAAGTTGGTTTAGAAAATGTTGTTCAGGTTATGACAGATGCCAGTGCTGGAAGGCTTCTCATAGCGAGGTATAGTTTATTTTTTGGTCTCCTTGTGTCGCTTACTGTATTGATAAGATGTTAGAGGATATTGGTAGACAAGATTGGGTAAGCACAGTCCTGGAAGATGCAAAGACAATCACACAGTACATTTATAGTCATCCATGGATTCTGAATATAATGAGAAAGTTTACAGGTGGAAAGGAATTAATCAGACCAAAAATTACTAGATTTGTCACTGATTTCCTTTCCTTGAGATCTATAGTGATGCAGGAGGATAATTTAAAGAAAATGTTTTCTCATTCAGAATGGTTGTCTTCCATGTATAGCAGACGTCCAGATGCACAGGCCATTAAGTCATTGCTATATTCGATAGATTTTGGAAGTATGCGCATGAAGCTGAGTGTTTCTGAGCCACTGGTTAAATTCCTAAGGATGGTTGATGGGGATATGCCTGCTATGGGTTATATATATGAAGGAATAGAGAGTGCAAAAGTTGTGATCAAGGTCTATTATAAGGGAATCGAAGAGAAATACCTCCCAATCTGGGAAATAATTGATCGAAGATGGAATATGCAACTTCATTCATCATTACATACAGCAGCTGCATTTCTTAATCCTTGAATTTCTTACAATCCAAACTTCAAGAAAGATTTGAGGATGAGGAATGGGTTTCAAGAAGCCATGCTCAGGTTGGCAACTACAGATAAAGAGAAAATGGAAATCACCAAAGAACTTCCTACTTACATCAACGCCCAGGGTGCACTTGGGACTGACTTTGCTGTCTTGGGAAGAACACTGAATGCCCCTGGTATGGCTCTTGTTCAACAATTAAATACCTTCCACTGTGATCTCACATGAGTCATTGTTGAAATGGGTTGTACTTCTCCTTGACACTCCCCTTAGTCGCATATTGTTGCATCATATCAATTGCATCTGCCAAAAATAATTGCAATCTCTTACACTAACTTGGTCAAAAGTTCTATAGCTCTAGTATATTTGACTGATATTTGGGGAAAAGATTGGTTGAAGTCCTTGTATTATACCGTGTCTAGAGGAATTTTGAAGTATCTTAATAATGGGCATGGGGGATTGGCATTAAATGTTTTGAAAGCATGTGCTCTTTTATACTTGAGCTGACTTTCTCTCTCTTCTCATTTGAACAAGCATCTTGCATTTTTGTTCTTCTGAAAGGCTTTTGCTTATTTCATATTATGGATGTCTAGGCGACTGGTGGACTAGTTATGGTTATGAAATCCCCACGCTTCAGAAAGCTGCAATGAGGATACTTAGCCAACCTTGTAGCTCCCTTTGGTACAGGTGGAACTGGAGTACTTTCCAAAGTATACATAACAAAAACCAAAACAGAGTGAAGCTGGAAAAATTCAGCGATTTGGTTTTTGTGCATTGTAATCTTGGGTTAAAAACCATTTTCCAACGTAGGGAAGCAAAATCTGGACCCATTATCTTTGATGAAATAGATTGTAGCTGTGAATGGCCCTCTGAGATAGAATCTTTGCCCCCACTTATGGATGATTCGTGGTTGGACGATCTTCCCCTTCAATGTAGAGGAAGTCCTTAGATGAAATTTGTGTATAGGAATATGCAGTTAGTGATTAAATTGATTAATAATGACGGCCACAGTCTCTTTACCTTTACTTTCTTTGTATAATATAACTTCCAAAGCCGTTTATTTCTGAGCCAGCTTTTAGTTATTTCTCATTGTATTTAACAATTTACTGTATACGGATACTAATCTTTATTACCAAGAATGAAGCAACCTTTCTGGTGCGGTAAAACGTATTAGAGGACCCCCAAAGTAGTATAATGCTAATTGGCTGATTCTCCCTGCACCCGATCATTTCAAACTGGCACCCGATTGTAAATAAGAAAAGACTAAATTGCCCTCAATGAATTTGACATTAGGTTAAGTGAGATATGTGCACCCAACCGTTATATGTTCCGGATATTGTCATCCATAGGCACCTACTTGACTTTCCGGATCTTTTCATCCATAGACACGTGTATGACTTCTGGAATTTTTCCATCCATAAGCAGTTCTATGACTTCCGGATTTTTTTATCCATAGGCACCAATATTGGGTTTCGGATAAATCCATCCATAGGCACCAATATGGGTTCTGGATAATTTCATCCATAAACACAACAATGTGTTCTGGATATTGTCATCCGTAGGGACCATTGTGTGTTAGGATACATGCTTCAACGCGCATAAATGCATCACAAATGTAATGAAGCTTTGATTGCATTATGTTGTAAAATAATCATCTTATTGATAGAATCCCAACAGAAACATAAATTCCCCATGGAATTTTGAAGAATTCTCTTTATGTTGATTATGTCATAAATGGTATGGCTAGATCACCTTATCCAGGCGCTTGCGTTGAAGAGTACATGTCTTGGTTTAGATCTGTATCACATCCATATGTGATTCATGCGGAGGATAATGAGCGTCCCCTACTGGTACCCTCAGATGCACGTGGCCACGGAGCACATCTTGAGGAGTCACATCCTGAACATCCTGGTATGCTTGTAACTTTATTAACGTATTTATTTGTGTTATTCTTGTAGGGTATTTGTTGTAGAATTACACAAACATTGCAACCATTACATAATCATGGTGATGTCGTGGAGGGCAGTCATGTTTGGGAAGGCATACAAGCAGTCATTATGTTAGCACGAGGAGCGACTGATGATAGAGTTGTATATGTTAGGATTCACGTAGGAATGATTGAGCATGTAGGGATAATGTATTAAGATTCTTTTTTATGTAATATTTTTATCCATGATGATGCATTTGAACCTTATCTATATTATTGAATGTGGATTTTAGTATTGTTATTTACAGTGGTTTGGGATATTAAGTTATGAGCATTTAAAAAAAACCATGTATTGCTTTTATCTATAACAATTATATGTTCCGGATATTGTCATCCATAGGCACCTGCTTGACTTCTGGATTTTTTCATCCATAAGCAGCTTTATGACTTCTGGATGTTTTTATCCATAAACATTAATATTGGGTTCCGGATAAATCCATCCATAAACACCAAAGACAAGGACATAGTTGAATTTTAAAAACTTCGTTGGGTGCAGGAAGCAATTGATCGGGTGAAGGAAGTAATTGCCATGTTAATTTGGTTATTTTGATAAGTAGTCACTCAAATAGAATTTTGTTAATAGTCCATATTTATCCTGTAATTAAGATGTAATGGTGATTAACGTTTTACTTATATTAAGGTGGCTCCACCTGAATGGGTCTACAAAGAATCTTTTCTTTCCACTCTCAACATAGAGAAGATACTGTACCTGTATGGATATTGGGGGCTGAGCAATGTTGATCCACGTCGATACACAATACTTACTTCGCTCTTAGCTGTCCTATGCTTCAAGTTTCCTTCTCTCTTCGCGTGCCTCGGTCGGCCGGTGGGGGTACCTACGGTTGCACTCTGACGCTCAAGTCAGCGATGGTGCTCAATGAGAATTCTCTGATCTTATGAAAAATGTACCTTTTCCCCCTTTCAGAAGTCCCTTTAGTAGGTTGACTTGGGCCTTGGCCATGTGGGCCAAGCAACTGATGGCTAGAGACATGCTTAGTGGTCTCTGGGTCGTGCTTGGTGGTTTCCTGAAATCCAGGGAGTGTTCCAGAGAACGTGCTTGACTTATTCAGCGGAAGTTATAATTGCTCGTTCCACGTGTAACCACGTTCTTTATTTAATTAAGTCATTTAACGTAAACCTTTCGTTCGTCTGGTATCGACCGGTACACTTGCCCCCCAGGCTCGAGGATATGGATGGCCAAAGAGTCGTATAAGACGCATGGGACTTTCGAGGTAGTGCTTGATAGCTGGCACCATTAAATGCGTGGCAGAGATGTGACGTATGGCAGAGCTGCCGTTTGGGGGCGCTGTCCCATCTTTATGGGTTTAACGGTGAGGATTTTGCGTCGTTTCGTATGCCGAGTGCGCTTAACCGTTGGATTGAGTTTGATCTAACGGTGTTGGACGATCGCGGGATTTTCTTCTCTCACTTCTCAGCCTATAAATAGCGCTTCATTTGTGAGTGTTAAGGTTTTTGCGTTTGCTTTATGAATCTTGTGCTTTCTGCTCTGAGTGCCGAGTCCATCACAGTTGTCAACTTCGTCGCTTAGTCCATCATTGAGGTTAGTGATGCCTTCCTTTGTTGAGTCTTCTAATAACATAGATTCATCTTTGACTCGTACTGCATCTGGCAGTGCGAGTTAGTCGTCGGATGGCCCAAGTTATGATTGGGTCGATCCGTCCGTCCTCCTAATACCTAGCAAAATTAAGTCTTCTGATGACTTAGATGAATTTCTTTCAAGTCATAAAGATTTTCTAGCGCTAGACTGCCCGACCGAGGCATTGGCTGTAGATATATGCGGCGTGACCGACCGTGTATGCCACGGTCGGGAAAATGCTCCTCATGATTTATTTTTTGTTTATAGCACTTTCTTTTCTCATTTTCATATATCCTTTCCTTTTGACGACTTCACCATGAGTGTCCTTCGGATTCTCAACGTTGCGCCGACCCAATTACATCCAAATTCGTGGGCAATTTTACAAGCCTTTCGAATCATCTGTCAGATTTTTGGCCTTACGCCTACCCCTGAGTCTTTTTTATATTACTACAATACTCATCCTAGTACTCCTGTAGGATGGTTATTCCTATCCAGCCGTTCGGGAAATGTGCGTTTTGCCGCATTCACCACTTCTTATAAAAATTTTAAAGATTATTATTTCAAAGTCTTTGTCGAGCCGGATGGCTGAGATTTATTTTACAACGTCGATGGAACTACCAAGTTTCCATTCCACTGGACCGAGAAGCCCACCTCCCTCGATAACCATTTTTGGGAATCCTTATCCCCTTTTGATAAGGAGATTTTGATGACTGTAAACCAATCTTCGTGTAGACTTCTTACTCGGGAATTGGTAGCTCTTTATAGGTCGTCCAAGTAATGGGCGGATCTGAATGGTGAGCACCTCTTCCCTTCGGTCGTTTTATTAATAACTCGATGTTTCTTAACTGTATTTATGTTTTGTTTTGCAAATATTGTTCTGAAGATGGATCCTAGTTTGAAGAAATATATGCACAGCCTCAAGAGGCAAGCCAAAAGCCGAAAGATCTCGGTCGTTGCTGGGGTTGCACCTCGGCCGACTAAGCGAGAAATCGTGCCGGTCGAGCCCGTTGCTTCTCCAGCTCAAGGAAAAAAGAGGGGGCGTCCCGCTAAGGCACCCCGTTTCGAGACGGCCAGGTCATCCGGGAGCCCGGTAAGTATGTTGGGGCTATCCGTAAGGGTGGCTCCCACCATGCAATTTGACCTACGCCCTGAAGATGAGGGTGTTTTGTCGGTCGTCCCCTGTCTGGATCTGATAGAGGAGATGGTGGAGTTGCAATATCGGGCGGCCGTGGTAAGTAGGGCACTTGGTGACGAGCTGAAGAGAACCAAAACAGTGTCTATTCCAAAATTAAAGAGGCAATTGAGTAACTCGGCCGTCTCCTTGAAGGAGGCTCTGAAGGCCGTTGAAGATGCTCAAAAGGAGTCCAAGTTGGCTAAGGAAGAGCAAGAGGCTTTGAAGGCCACACTGAACAACGTGATGGCCGAACGAGACGATGCCTTGAAAGCAAAAGAAGAGCTGCTTGCCGATAAGGGGTCCCTTAGCTCCCAAGTTGAACAACTCCAGGGCTTTATGCTGAGTATTAATGAGGAGTCGTTCAACCAGGGCGCTCGACAGGTAGCCTTCTATCATGGTGTGTCGGCGGATGACGAACGATATGACTCCAATATGGATGTGGTTGATGGCCGATTGGTGCCGCTTGGAGGTGAGGAGGCCAAAGATATTGACCAACTCATGGAGGATCCGACCGTGGAGACACCACAAGCGGACGATACCATACAACTAGAAGATTCTATGCCACCGGACGAGACTATAGATGTTGTTTAACTCTAAATTTACCTGAACCCGGGGTGTGGGCTTGGAACAATTTTATCGCTTTATGTTTTAATTGCCTTGAACAATTGCCTTTTACTTTTCATTGTCAATACTAGTATGCGTTTCCGCTAAATATTCTCGCCGACTGATCGAACTGTGTGAATTGTACCAATAATCGTATTGTAATTCGATCAACATGCGCTGATTCTGACCGAACGAAGGGTTAACCGAACTAATAATTAATATCAGTAATTAATAATTGATACTAATTCCTGACCAAAACTTGGTAAATAACGTTTAAGTTATTATTCGGATAACGTTGAAGTTATAGTTCTGACCGAATGACCGGTTAATTAATAATTGATATTAATTCCTGACCAAAAACTTGGTAAACAACATTTAAGTTATTGTTCGAATAACATTAAAGTTATAGTTCTGATCGAACGACCGGTTAATTAATGATTGATATTAATTCTGACCAAAAACTTGGTAAACAACATTTATAATTCTGACCGAACGCTCGGTTATTTCAATTAATAATGAAATTATTAATTTCTGGCCAAATTAGTTATTCTGATAACGTTTAAGTTATAATTTGGACCGACCGCTCAGTTATTTCAATTAATAATGAAATTATTAATTTCTGGCCAAATTGGTAATTCTGATAACGTTTAAGCTATAATTCGGACCTACCTCTCGGTTATTTCAATTAGTAATGAAATTATTAATTTCTGGCCAAATTGGTAATTCTGATAACGTTTAAGCTATAATTTGGACCAACCGCTCGGTTATTTCAATTAATAATGAAATTATTAATTTTTGGCCAAATTGGTAATTCTGATAACGTTTAAGCTATAATTCGAACCGACCGCTCGGTTAATTTAATAGTTAATACTATTAATTTATGACCAAAATTGGTAATGACTCCATGAGAATGAGTTTTTTAAAGTGCCTTGTTAAAACCTTCTCGGTCGAAAACCCTCCTTAGGGATAAAATGACCGAGTGAGAAAATAGTACACTAAATTTATTTATCAACTGTAATAGAATTTGAGATGTGTGGCATTCCACGTTCTCGGTACAAATTTTCCTGATAAATATTCGAAGTAATATGCTCTGCCCGTAGCTGTGTCGGCAATGCGGAACGGTCCTTCCCTATTGCTTGAAAACTTTCCGTCATCCTTCCGAGCGTCGTTGCGCATGCGCCAAATCAAGTCTCCCTTTTGATAACTCCGCGGCTTCACCTTCGAGTTGTATCTTCTTGCCGCCCGTATCTTGCATGCTTTTTCTCTTATCTTGCACTTGTCTCTTAATTCATTAATGAGGTCGAGGCCGATTAGCAAGCTTTTCTTTGTTTAGATCCAAGTCCAGCGTTTGTCGGCGTAATGAGGGTTCACCGATTTCAACCGGAATCATGGCCTCGGTGTCGTACATCAGACTGTAGGGTGTCTCCTGAGTAGTTGACTGAGGAGTGCAGCGATAGGCCCACAAAACTTCTAGTAGTTCTTCTGTCCAATTTTCCTTGGCTGGATCAAGTAGTTTCTTCAGCTCGTTGAGGATGACCTTATTGGCGGCTTCGGCTTGACCGTTGGTTTGCGGGTGTTCGACCGAACTCGTAACATGCTTGATGTGGAGCTTCTCGTAGAACTCAGCTAGTCCTCGGTCGGTGAACTATCGACCGTTATCAGTGATGATAACTTGAGGTAGACCGAACCTGCAAACAATATTTTTCCAGACGAAGTTCTGAACGTTACGGGCGATGATAGCCGTCAACGGTTCGGCCTCGATCCACTTGGTAAAGTAATCGACGCCGACCAGCAGGAATTTGCATTGTCCTTTCCCGGGTGTAAAGGGTCCGATAATATCCATCCCCCACTTCACGAATGGCCAGGGAGATAGGAAGTAATGTAGATTTTCTGGTTTTTGGTGTGGCAGGGTGCCGAACTCCTGACATTTTATACATTTTTGGACGTATTCGGTGCAATCTCCTTGCACGATTGGCCAGTAGTACCCGACTCGTAGTATTTTGGCGGCCATTGTTCGCGCTCCAGAATGCGTTCCACATATCCCTTCGTGTAGTTCGTTCATCACATAAGTGACTTGCTCTAGGTTGAGACATTTTAGGAGAGGGCGGGAATATCCTCTCCGATAGAGATCCTGATCAATGAGTATGTACCAGGCGGCCTGCTGTTTCATCGTTTTTTCCAAGTGTGGGTCACATACTCCTTTTGTCAAGTATTGCCTGATAGGCGTCATCCAGTTAGGTTGAGTGTCGGTCGCCATGCATTCTTCGGCGCTAACACTTGGTTTAGCAAGGGTCACGTGTATGACCGACCGATGGACTCCTTTCTGTTTGACAATAGCCAGCCTTGACAGAGTGTCCACCCGAGTGTTATTTTCTCTCCGTACGTGTTGGAAGGAGATTTCTTTGAACCTGCTTAAAAGATTTTTCACAAAATGGAAATATTGCTGAAGCAATGTCTCTCTCACCTCATATTCCTCTGTGAGTTGTTCGACGACTAAGCGGGAGTCGCTTTTACAAGTTAGATTAGTTATCTCTAACTCGATTGTCAGGTGTAAACCTGCAATTATTGCTTCATACTCGGCCTGATTATTCGAAGCTTTAAATTCAAACTTCAAGGCTTGCTCGATAACGATTTCTCCCGGTCCTTCGAGTACAACTCCCGCTCCGCACGAACGACTGTTTGAAGATCCGTCCACGTATAATGTCCATCGGGACGTCTTCTCTTCGGTCGGATAAGGAGTGAGCTCTACTGTGAAATCAACAAGGGCTTGGGACTTAATGGCTCCCCTAGGTTGGTATTCGATATGGAATTCTGACAATTCGACTGCCCAACCTATCATTCGTCCGGCTAGGTTAGGTTTCGTGAGGATCTTCATGATGGGATAGTTAGTTTTAACTATGACCCGGTGATTCTAGAAATACATCCGCATTCGTCGTGCGGTGATGACCAAGGATAATGCAACCTTTTCTACCATTTGATACCGGACCTCCGCGCCGTGTAAAACTCGGCTAACGAAGTATACCGGTCGTTCTTCCGTTTCGATCTCCTGTACCAAAACAGAACTTACCGCTTCGTTGGAAACGGATAGGTACACTATGATAGGCTCACGTGTGTTGGGTTTCTGGATGACCGGTAGCGATGCCAGAAACGTCTTAAGCTGAAGAAAATTTTGTTCGCATTCATCTGTCCACTCAAACTTAGTTGTTTTCTTCAGGAGTTTTATAATAGGTCTCGTTCGTTCGACAAGTTTAGGTACGAACCGAGACAATGAAGTGAGACGACCTACTAGCCGTTGGATCTCTTTAAGTCCGTTGGGACTTCTCATTTCTGTAATTGCTTTGCACTTTTCTGGATTAGCTTTTATGCCTCGATGGGTGAGCATGAAGCCTAGGAATTTCCCACCTTCTACGCCGAGCGCCCACTTTTCCGGATTTAAACGCATGCGATATTTACGCAAGGCCTGGAAAACTTCTTTCAAGTCAGAAATGTGTTGTTCGCACGAATCAGACTTAACGACAATATCGTCAACGTATGCCGCCACGTTTCGACCGATCATGTCGTGAAAAACGTGATCCATGAGTCGTTGATATGTGGCTCCGGCATTCTTGAGGCCGAACGGCATGACCTCGTAGAAGAAATTGTCGGAGTTTGTTCTGAACGCAGTCCTCTCCCGGTCACGGTGATACATCTGTATTTGGTTGTACCTTGAGTAAGCGTCAAGGAAACTTAAAATTTGATGGCTGGCCGCACCGTCGACCAGTCGGTCGATTGTAGGTAGGGGATACGAGTCCTTTGGGCATGCCTTATTAAGGTCCGTGTAATCTACACACATTCTCCATTTACCATTCACCTTTTTTACCATGACAACATTGGCCAACCATGTTGTGTATGGGCTTTTTGAATAAAACCGGTTTGTACCAGTTTGTCTGTTTCCTCTCGTGCGGCCTTGCGCCGTTCTTCACCTAATTTTCTTTTCTTTTGGGCGATCAGCCTGGCTTCTTTATAGACAGATAGTCGGTGAGTGATAACATCCGATTTTACCCCTGGCATATCTGCGGCAGTCCAAGCAAAAAGGTCAGCATTCTTTGTTAAATCCTTACCAATTGCTTCTCGATCATTCGGCTTGAGGGACGTTCTCATGTTTGTTTTGCGATCTTTGTCACGGAGGAATACGGGTTGAAGATCTTCCCCTACTTCCATCCGTGGGTCATCCAGCCGAGGGTCTAGATCGACCAGAGCAACTAAATGCCTTCTAGATCCTCGTCCTCTAGAACGTCTCTCTGGCGACCGACCTCTCCGCTCTGGAGATCGGTCGGTCGACGTGGTATACAGCCTTCGGGTTGGTTCTACTTTTAAGCTAGCTACATAACATTCCCTCGCTATCTTTTGATCCACGTGTACTATGGCTATATCTCCATTAACATAAGGGAATTTCATGATTAGATGTGGGGTTGAAACAATGGCTTTCAACCTGTTGATGGATGGACGACCGAGCAAGATATTATACGATGTGTTGGCATTGACAAGCAGGTATCGTATGTTAATAGTCTTGTTGAGGTAGTCATCGCCAAACGTAGTGTATAAATCAATAAATCCTCTCGTATCTACCCTTTCTCCTGAAAACCCAACTATCTGTTCATTGTAAGGTTGTATCTTTGTCTCCGAGATCTGCATCTTCTTGAATGTCTCCTAGTAAAGGATGTCGACCGAGCTACCCTGGTCCACCAGGACCTTTGCGATTGCAAATTTGTCTATCTTAACGGTTATGACCATTGGGTCGTCCTGAGCAGGATCAATTGCTGTGAAGTCATCGTCGGTGAATGTTATTGGCGGTATGTGCGGTCGGCGATGTGAGGAGGTCGAATGGACGGATTGGATCGCCCTTAAATGCTTATTCCTCACAGAATTGGAACATCCTCCACCTGCAAAACCACCTGCAATGTAATTAACTTCTTGAGGAGGTGTGCCGAGTGACACTGGCCCGACGATTGTATTGATAACTGCTCGAACTTTCTGTTTGGTCCGACTTCTGCGCTCAGGACTTTCGCTTTTAGGCCTCGTCCGTCTGACTGGACTTTCACTTCGTTTTCTTCTGTTTGAGCGACGATGATCATTGCGAACTCGATCGTTTCTTCGTCCTGAACGTTCTCGGGAATCAGGGTCGCGCTGGGGCGATCTGGTCGCAGTTATGGTTGTTTTCACAAATTTGCGAAGGTGACCGACGTGGACAAGTTCCTCTATCTTGTCTTTTAATGCTTGGCAACCCTCGGTCGTATGACCGTAGTTGCGGTGGTATTGACAATGTTTACCTGTATCAACATTGGGAGGAGTATGTGACTGTTTCAGTGCCGGGATAAGGTCAGTCTACAGTGCTTCATCCAAAACTTTACCTCTTGGTACAACCAACGGGGTATAAGTATGGAAACGAGGACCTTGATTAGGACGATATCTATCTCGGTCGGTTGGTACTGTGGGGGGACGAATTCCCTTGTTTTTGTCCGTACTCTCTACATGTTTTTCCGATGGTAGTCGACGTGCTCCTCGATTTGCATGAATTTTGTCGCTCTTGTTTTTAATTCATCCATGCTATAAGGTGGCCGTTTGATAAAGATTTCCGTGAATCTTCTGGGTAGCATGGTCGAGACCAGGTGGTGCATAGCTATATCTGGATTCAGATTGCGTATGCCCATACAGACTTTGCTAAATCTGTCCATGAAAGCTCTTAGGGATTCTCCTATTTCTTGTTTTACGTTAAGAAGGGACATGGAGGATGTCCGATGAGGTCTACTTGTAGCATATTGCGTAGTAAATTTTAGTTCCAAAGCATCAAAGCTGGTAATGGAATTCGGGGGAAGGTCAGAAAACCATCCGAGGGGGCCTTCCCTTAGCGATGTAGGGAAGACCTTGCACCACACCGTCCGATCAATCGTGTAGAGGGTCATCTGTGTCCTGAAGATGTTCAGGTGTTCGTCCGGATCTGTGGAACCATCGTAGAGATTCATGGTTAGACCCCTCCATTTGTTGGGAAGAGGAGTGGCTATTATATCATCAGTGAACGAGTGGCCCCTTGGGTTTACTACTGATGGAGATCAAGGCCAAGGACAAATAGAAGCCAATCAACAAGGACAAGAAGAGGAAAAGGATCAAGAGGTAGATGTGCAAGACGTCATTCATCCTCCTCAAAGGCTTACAAGAAGCATGTTCAAGGCCTTAGGAAATAATGGACAATTGTTTTCTTTATTTGTAATATCTTTGGTAGATGGTGCTTAAGAGGGAAACATAAGAAACCTCTTTTGTAAAAGCATCCTTAGTTGTAGTTTAGAAATATTAGAAGCTTAGGGGGGTGTGAACTTAGTAAGGGATGCTAGGGGGAGTGTAGATATGAGTTAGGAGGTGCCAAACTAGGAAGGAAAGTCACACTTCCTTCATGCACTAGTTGGCGCCGAAGTTACATGTCATTTAAGGGCACATTTGCATTTGATTAGCTTTGCATTTCAGCACCTTATAGGCTATAAATAGAGGTGCTTGGCTTGTACAAATCAGATTTGGAAATTGAAGTAAGAAAACTCTACTCAATTTGAGAGAGAAATTGGAAGAGCTTTGGTGCCTTCATCAAGTCTTATCTTGGGTGTCTATGGTGAACCTCAAGTGGCGGCAACACACTAATCTTGGAGTACCCACACTCTAAGTGGCGTGATCACTCACCTATTCTTCCATCTCCATAAGTTTTCTATTCTCAAGCTTTGTTTCTTCTTCATGTTCATGTTCTAGTTTACTTGTTCTTCATTTCTATTTCGGTGCCTTGTTGTATTTTCAATTTCTGTTCGGTAGTTTCCTTTCTTTGGCTGAGTTCAATTGTTATTTCTTCAATTCTTGTGATTGTGATTCAATTTGACAATACATGGACTTCCATGTGAGCTTTGGTTCGGTGCAAAGTCTTGGTGAGTTCTTGAAGTAGAACCTTGATCCAATTCTAATTAAAGTGCCAATTCATGACCAACTCAAGTTGTTCCTAAGAATGTCAAAGAATCATGTATTCTTGCTATTGCATTCACATCAACTACCTTGTTCGGGATTATCTGCCTAACACTTTGGTGGGTCTGCTGAACGAACAAGGTGTGAGGCATTGTTTGGGCTACTGTCTGGGCTACTACCCTTGTCCCAGATTGATGTGGTGGTGGAGTAGGTGCACGGGAATGTCCTTCACGCTCAGATTGTTCGAGTCTCTCCATTAATCTTTTATTCTGCTCTTTTAACTGAGCCATTTCCTCCGCATGTCGTTGGCGTTCATCTTCTTGTCTCTTCTTCTTCTCCTCCTGACGTAACTGATCAGTGACTCCCTTCTAGAGCAACTCCTGTATCTGGGCTTGGAGAGTTTGAAGCATCATCCTATGTTCTTCCGCTGCAGTATCATTGTTGGTATTGTTTGCCGTTGAAACCATCTTCACTCGTTGGAATCCTTAGGCTTGGGAACAGTGATTACCTGGCCCCATGGTGGGCGCCAATTGTACCTGTATGGATATTGGGGGTTGAGCAATGTTGATCCACGTCGATACACAATACTTACTTCGCTCTTAGCTGTCTTATGCTTCAAGTTTCCTTCTCTCTTCGCGTGCCTCGGTCGGCCGTGGGGGTACCTGCAATTGCACTCCGACGCTCAAGTCAGCGATGGTGCTCAATGAGAATTCTCTAATCTTATGAAAAACGTACATTTTCCCCCTTTCAGAAGTCCCTTTAGTAGGTTGACTTGGGCTTTGGTCATGTGGGTCAAGCAACTGATGGCTAGAGACATGCTTAGTGGTTTCTGGGTCGTGCTTGGTGGTTTCCTGAAATCCAAGGAGTGTTCCAGAGAACGTGCTTGACTTATTCAACATAAGTTATAACTGTTCATTCCACGTGTAACCACGTTCTTTATTTAATTAAGTCATTTAACGTAAACTTTTCGATCGTCCGGTACCGACCGGTATAGATACCTCCTCCCATGTTCGACCAACTACCTGACAGATGCATCGACTAAATGCCTCGCACCACCAATATTAAGCATTTATGTACAATTGGCGTATTGCATGGATTACCAATACCCCATTAGTTATTAATTGAATAGGTACCCGTGAGGAGTGATTAAAGAAGTTTTTGCTTAAGCCTGTGTTTGATCCGTTGATATACTGTAGCAGTGGATGGATTACTGCTATTTGGATACAAATATGTGAGCGGATGAAGGGAAGGGCGGAGAAATGCTGAATGGGGCCAAAATGATTTCCTTCCAATCAGCAAAAACATAAGATTACATTATTGGACAATATTACCCTTGCTTGAAGTCATAGTGAAAAATTATTATTAGTTACTGCTTGATGATAGTCGTATTAAGAAAAATATAATTTAAATTTCGAAACCATTTTAATAATTTGATTTCTATGAATAAGTATTGTAATTCTTTTCACTATTAACGGATAGGTTTACAAAATTATTATACATTGTAATTCTTTTAATAATTAATGCATTGTAAAAACAATTAATAGTTGTTTACTACTATTTAAATTTGCATTGAAAAGCAATTAATAATTCTTTACAACTATTTCAAAATCGCATGTGTGTATTTTGATGTTGATGGTTTTAATTTAAATAGTAGCTTTAAAAATATTGTGAAGATTAAACTTTGCGTGGATAACTTATAACATTGTTAACTAAGTTTAGTTGCTATAACTTTGTTGAAAATAATTTCATTAAATTCATAAATTCTTATTTGTATTCAAGAAAAAAAGATATACTTTTAATATTTTATAAAGAAATACGTTGTGAATATATAAATTTCATTATTAATTTCACATGACATAAAATGAAAGATTAAATAATTTCTGAAAATAAATATTCTCTATTATTCACTAAAATTTACATAAAAATATTTTATATTTTATATTTTAATTATTTTTAAAGATAAGAATAAATTTATAAACTTATGATTTTAATATTTTTAAAAATTAAAAATCCAATCACAACCATCGTCACTACCAAACTTCAATAAACTATCCATATAAATTCAATTTAGATATCTTAATTCAAAACAACCTAACTTTTTTTTACACTTTCCTATAAATCCCTCTAAATTCACACCTAATCCAAATCCAAACTTACATCTTCTCCTCCTTACGACTTTTCAGGTTTTTAATGATAGCTTTCGATTTTTTATTACTAGATTGGTTGTCTTGAACTATCTTTTGTCTAGATGAGTTTCGACTCTCTCAATTTGGTGGACTTGGGCTAACTCCATGCAACTTTTCCGAAACGTTCCATAAACAACCTGACGCCTTATATTAACTAAAGCAATTTAAGTCAAATGATGTGGTCGACTTGTAGCAAATTACGCTTTAACCTTCCCAACAAATGTATCAAAACAGTCAATAGATAATGGAGGTAAACGAGTAAACCAACTTAGCGCTGCTCCCTTCAAAGTTGTTGGAAATACCTAACAAAGAATGACATCATTCCAGGTATACAAACTTATTTGTGTTGTGTAAATATTTATACAAACTTATTTGTGTTGTGTAAATATTTATGTGCTCATCAGGATTCGTGCTTCCATCATACTTATCCATGGTTGGATTTTTCCAGTTAATTGGCAATGGAGTCTCTATATTTGCTTCCGAAAAGGGATGTCTTATCACAAATACGTACTTGATATTTCTAGTTGCCTCCTTTGTGTTACTTCAAAACACGCCTCATTATATGTACTCTGATGAATATGTCTTCTCGGTTCCACAGTTTCTAATGAGATTGTATTTAAAACTGTTTCTTCATTCAACTTTTGCTTCATATACACATTTTCAGCTATCAACATACTTATTTCTTTTTTATTGTTTTTCTTTAGAGTTTCAAACTCCTCCTGCAATCTCATTAACATGGCCATTGACATAGCATTCGGGTTGTCTTTCGGTCCTCCTACTTGATCTCCCTTTCTACTCACCATTCTTCAATCTTCAGTTAAATTACCTCGAGCCCCACGGTGGACGTCAAAATGTTCTGACAGGGCCTTCGAAATAAATAATTATGGCCTTTCGGTCTCTTGATGACAACTTTTGATTTCTGATTACTAGATTGGTTGTCTTGGACTATCTTTCGTCTTGATGGACTTGGACTCTCTCGATTCGATGAACTTGGGCTCACATCCAATTATTGGTCTTGAACTCATGCTCGGTTGAGTGAATATACCTGTAAAGTGTTCCGATAATAAAGTTATAATCAATTTGATTAAATTCTAATTTCATAAAAAAACACTTTAATCACATGTTAATCATATCACCTATTCATAGTGCTCATTATTAAAATTTTATTAATTTTATTGGATTTTTACTTTAAACTAAATGTATTATAATAGGTTTGGACTTATTTATTAGTTACTAAATGTATTATAATAGGTTTGGACTTATTTTGGGCCTTGGTATAGTATTAATTGTTTTATTATTTTTTTATATTTTCTAACTTCATTTATCTTTAATATGCTATCTGCCTCTCTATCTCTCAACCTCACAAGTTGGATTTCATTCACAAATGCAATGAATATATTTATTTTTTATTCGTGGATATGGTTTATACAATATTCAAAAACTGACGATCAATAAATAATCTGTGCCCTAGGACATGACTACAGCTGACCAAACAGAAATACCGAGATACTTTTAAATAACTTTTCAATAGTTTAATATATTCCTTCAAAGGAAAACTATAAACCGCAGTCAAAATTAGGTAAAATCATGAGCTGATACAAGTCATTAGTTGCAGTACCAACACAGTGAAGTTTCACACCAGAGCAGAGCTTATAGCAGATGTTGCCATTCTTACACTTATCAAAGTCATTCCAAATGGAGTTACTTGACCCAAGGAAAGCAGAATAATCACAGCCTGATTAATTTGAGAAATTACTATATTTCCAGATTTTTGTAAATACTTAAAAAAATGTGACATAACACAATATTTGTTTTCAAGGATTTGGAAGAGACGCATTAAAGGTGAAAACAGATTTTTATTGCGTTCAGTATTTCCTGTACAAAAGGCTACTTTTGTAAATATTATTGAAAACAAAAACATTTCTTAAACCATATAAACCCTAATTATTCTTTGGAATGCTTAAACCGATTTAGGTTTTCTAGAGCCTTAACCAAGCCCTTCGGATACTGTATTCCAAACAAAATAAGAGCTTGGTATTCAAATCAAACACCATATAGAAGTCTACTTTCACAGTCTTCACCACTTAAGTAAAAAAGGTATATAGTCATAGCAAATGCAAACAATCAAATAAAACATATAAAGTTCAGTCATGAACAAAAGACAACGGAAACCTAAAATCTTTATAAGGCTTACGAGTTGCAACAGGTAACCACAACAGAGCATGTGAGGGTTGGAACAAATTGCTATTGCATATCAATAACCCGCAATACTCACAAAAGAGAAGTGAAGTGACTGCAGGGTGAAGCAGATATACAAGAAACAAGACACAAAATATGACATGGCAACAGCAGAAATGTAAGGTCACACAGTAATAGATAAAAGACATAATGAGAAATTCACAGACAAACAAACGAACAAACGCATGCAAGGAAGAAAAATCAATTAAATCAAGTCCCAGCTCATCTTCATTTTTTCTGTTCACAAGAGTCATCAACAAAAAGTTTAGGAAGTTCTAAAGATGGGCTTGAGCATCAACTTTTAACAATCAATGATCGAAAGCATCATATTGGAGTTTATCCTGTCATGGATTGGACAGTTATTCAATACTACACTGCAATCATATTTAGCACTATTGCTATTAACTTGAAGCTCAACATTTCAGAAATAATTGTGAATTTATCACTACAAAAACAGAGGATTTAAATATCTATTTATACAATTTAAAACCACCAATTCCTGCAGAAGGGGGGAGAGGTGATGCCTCACAAACCATTGTCGAACTTCAAACCTAATTCAAGAAAGACAAAAATGCAACAGGCATGCAGACATTTACACAGTGTACGAATTATGCACGAACTAGGATTTGTTTATTTGGTAAGATTGTACATTCGCTCAGTCTAATTCATCATTCCACTTCGGTAGATCGGAACCAGGTTTGATCCAACATGGGAGTAAGGATTCGACATAGAAATAGTTGGTCTGAAATACAGCATGCATATATAAACTAACTCAAAATCAGATCTCATAATACAAATAAACCCAAACCAAATAGGGCAAATTAAAATGAGTAGCCACCGTTTCCTAAAACAACCCTCGGTTAGCTACAAGCACAACACGGTTAATCGACTGGTACACTCAAAAGCAAACACGACAGAGTAAACGGAGAAGCAGTACACCGAAACAACGGAGAAAAGAGAGAAGAACACTTAAAAGAGATTCGGGATTGGGTGCTACTACTTAGCGACCATTCTGGCGATGAAATCCTCGTAGCGGATCTTGCCATCGGAGCCGACGTCGACTTCCCTGATCCACTCGTCGAACTCGGAGGGCTCGAGCTTCTCGCCGATGTTGGTGAGGATGTGTCGGAGCTCCGAGACGGAAACGAAGCCGGTGGAATCCTTGTCAAGGACCTTGAAGGCGTCGCGCAGTTGGCGATCAAAGGGTTCGGGTTTGACGTGTTTGGCCATGAGATCAAGGAATTGGGGGAAGTCGAATGGGGCCGTGAGATTCTCTTCGGCGACGATGGACTTTAGTTGGGCCTGCGTCGGGTTGCCTCCAAGTGACCGCATCAGGATCCCGAGCTCCGACGGCGCGATCCGACCGTCGCCGTCTGTGTCGAATAGAGAGAAAGCCTCCTTCATCGCAGAAACTTGCTCATCGCTCAGATCCTTACCCATCTTCCTCTTCCTTCTCTTCTCCTTTCAGCTACACTTCAAGGGCTACACGACTCAAATTGAAATTGAAAAGAAAATGTTTTTTCTGTTTCATAACAATAATAATAGTAATAATAAACGGGTCACATCGCTCCCATGATATTTTTTCCGTTTTTTTAATTCGCTCAGCCTTTACCACGTAGCTTTTAAGCACTATGCTCTAATTGGGCCTATGTAAGTAAGCCCATGTAGGCCAGTGATAAACTGAAATAAAAAGTATTACTTTCTGTAGATCCTAACAAAAACAACGTCAAGTAGAATATTGAATTTTCTTTTAATGTCTCCTTGTTTGTTTATTCATTCTGTTATGCAACTTATGATGTTTTTCAAAGCAACACCAACTTTATTTTTACCTTTTTATTTTCTTGACAATTGGAATAGAATCAAGACCATTAAAGAATGATTTACAGACAACAGTGTTTCGTGTTTGTTTAATAGTATAAATTGTCTCAAGTGCTGTTGGTTTTTTATAAAATGGTAAAGTTAAAAAAAAATGATGATAAGGAAATTGAATTATGTTTGCTTGGCATGAGAAACATGCAGATTATATTCTTAATAATGTGTTGTGGAGGAAGATGATGAGGGTAGCTAATGAATCCACAAAAATGTACAGACCAAACCTATCAAACTGCACCCATTAGACAACTATCATCAATAAAGGCGTGCTCAAAATTTTCTCAATTTCATTCATTTTCCTTTTTGTAATTTATAAAAGTTTTTTTTTCTTTATTAATACTACCGGAAAGAAAGACACTCGCATTTTTATATGCATTTTTTAACCTTAAATCCTAAAAAAATCTTTTATATATATTTATATTTTATATTAAAATTCGAATAAATAATGTTACTATCTACACAATTATATTAACAATATAAATTTAAAGTACATTTTAATAAATATGAATATATCATAAGTTATTTAAGTGCACCTACTGATTGTAAAAGAAACATAGCCAATAGTAGTTATATATTATAAATTTATAAATATTTTTAATTCTAAATTCAAAGAAAAAAAATCAGTTTAAAATAAATAAAAAATCAATTTCCAAAACAAACGGGTCAAGACTCAAAATTAAACTGTTTTGTGATTAATTTGAATCAAATTAAAATTAAAAAGTAACAAAAAACATTATGCTATAATCAAACAGATTAAAAACAGTCAACGTAAAGCCAATAACAAATTTCATAAATTCAAAACAGTATAATATCAATTGAAAAAAATAGTCTAAAACAGCACCTTACGAATTATTTTACTCTCTTCGTATTCCACATCTAGCAACAATTAGGTGAGGATAAATAAAATAATTTTTTAAAAAGTAAAGAACTACTGAAATTACAAAATAATAAAATAACTAAAATAAATTAATAAAATAAAATATTAATAAAGATAAAATAGAAAATTCATAACTATATAATGACCATTGAAAAAAATA
The DNA here is from genome assembly GCF_000499845.2 of Phaseolus vulgaris. Lineage (NCBI taxonomy): Eukaryota > Viridiplantae > Streptophyta > Magnoliopsida > Fabales > Fabaceae > Phaseolus > Phaseolus vulgaris. The sequence continues at coordinate 6,632,680 of NC_023758.2, read as the reverse complement.
GTCTAAAAGCGCAAAGTAACCATTTTTTCACTCTTTCCAAATAATGCAGATTTAACAACACCATAAATAAAATAAATTTTTAAAATTAAAAAAATATTTTGTTAACTGTTAAAATTACAAAATAACAAAAATAAATTAATAAAAATAAAATATTAATAAGAATAAAATAAAAACAAATTTGTGTACACTAAAGACATGAAATTTTTATATATAGGTATAAATATTATAATTAAATTATTAAGTGATAGTAAACATTTGAAATTATTAAATACTTAAACTGGTATTCTTAAGTAAAATAAATTACGGATCTTGTCTTCAAAATAGTTACAAAAAGAATAATTTCATTACAATTTTTTTATAATATATTTATTTCTAATTTATTTCATTGAATTATTATTATTTTATTTCAATAATTTAAAAATAATTCATGTTATTTTAAATATATAAAGCTACAATATATTCTTATGTAGATTTGTACACACATACCAATTTAAAAAAATGAGTATTTGTGACTGATATTATTTGTTGTTAGCATAAAAAGTCACTTTACCACACTATGTTTTCTTTATACAAGGATTTTTTTAATACAAGGTTGGTGTAGATGGTTCCGAGAGTTATGTGTGTGAAAAGGAATGAGTTTGAATTTTGCAAAGTGCTTGCTATTTTTTCTCTCAATCAAGTAAAGAATGGTGGAAGATTGTGAGAGGTTCCACCATGCTTCCATGGAGACATCATTTTCATATTCTTAATGACAATGATGGGACAAAAATATTTCATAAAGTGAAGCATTAATGCTCAATGTTACAATAAATTAAATATCTTGAATCCATTCTAAGATTATCCTTTTACCCTTTTAAGTTTGTGTGCAGGGTGTGGATAATAATTAAAATTTATTATAATATCAAATTAAATATAACCTAAAACATGAAAAAAAGTCATCTAGGAACAATACAATGTAACACTAATCTATTTGTTATAAACAAGTTAATATATAAGTTGAAGTATTATTCAATTTTGTTTTTATTTGTAAAAAAATAAAAACATATATTTTAGTCTTTGATAAGAATTAAAAACACGTTACATTTTAAAAGACAGAGATTAAAAGAAAGGGAATTATTATAAAATAAAAACTAAGATTGATGTCATTCAAAGAACAAAAATAATATGTTTAACCTAAATTTTATTTATACTTCATGACAACCAATTCAATGTTTTACCTTTAGGTTGTGGTACCTATGAATACATTCTAAAGCATGGGAACTAGAATGTTGGTATTTTTCATTGTTGTTGAGAAGACAAAGGTAAAATAGCAAATTGGTCCAACCATGCTATGCTTGTAGGATATTCTTTGTACGACGGTGTGGGTGTGGGTGAGATTTTCAGGTCTTTTTTTTTATTGGGTGTTTAACTCTTGAAAGTCGTTGTAATAAATAAAAAATAAAATTAGTTTATAGAAACTTATTATATTTCTTATAATTCTAATTATTTTATCTTTTACTATATAATTATAAATATAAATGTTTCAACATTAATGGCTAATTCAATCATAATAATATTATTAATTATTTTATCATATAAATATTTTTTTATGTCTGTTAATCTTGTGTTATAAGGAGAATCCTAGAGCCAGAAACAGTTTTTTTTTTCTTTTGCATAACTTTGTCAAAGAGATTATTTTATAAGAGGTTGGAATGCAGTTGAGATTTGAAAGTTGGATAGTAGTCTAATATCTGTCAACTCTCTTTTTACATAGTGTTTGCTTTGAAATTATTATTGTTATCATCTACTAGTATAAATTAATAATTAATTATTTTTTTATTAATTGTTCTTAGTTCATGAATATAAGACTAATACCATGTTTAGATTTGGAAATAGAAAGTTGAGGACATGGAGAAATGAAAGTGTAAAGATTTAAAAAAAAAGTGAAGAAAGTTGAGGTTGTTTAAATTGGGACATATTAAAGTGGATATGTGAATAAAGTTGATTAAAATATATGAGTGATGTGATGATTATAAGAGTATTTTAAATTATTTTTAATAGTGTAAATGGTAAGATTATAAATTTATCATTGTATATAAAAATGGATAAATAATTATTAATTTTGTGCATATTTTAGTTAATTAAATAATTTAAAGTTTCATTTATAAATAAAAGAAAAAATAATAAAAAATTCAAAGAAATAATTATATATAATTTTAATTTTAAGTATAATTTTATTAATTTAAATTAATTTGGTTACTTAAGTTAATTAATTTAGATAATTTTAAATGAAGAAAATGAAGGCTAGGATGGTAACTTCAAGTGTGTGACGTGACTTTTCTTTCGTCACTCTATCATTTCTCTTCATTCTTCATATGACCTCCCAACCCGTCCACTCTCACTCCATCAGCCCCCTCACCCACATGTAACCCCTGAAGCTAACGGGGTGACATCCACACATTCGTCGTCGACAATAGTGCCACTCCATAAAACAAACACATTATAAATGACACTTCAGAATCTTTCATTTTCTAGTATTTTTTAAATAAAATTATATTTATTTCAGTTTTAGTATTTAAACAGAGAGTGACATTTTTTTTATATTTTTATTAAAACAACATTTACTTTCTTTACTTTATTTGAAAATGTGAGACTATAACTTAAATAAAAAATTAAAGCTTATAAATAAAAATTAAATTAAATTATAAATAAAATAAGTAAAATGAAAGTCATAGTATTAAAAATATAAATTAAACAAATGTTATTTAATAAAAACATGATGGGAATTTATATTTATTTAAAAATGACAAAATATATGAATGAAATTTTATTAAAAAAAATAAAGATAGATGTACACCCTAAAATTAAAGATAATTTTCCATTTATATTTCCATCACTGTTAGCTGTAAAGTTCTAATAATACCAAAAGTTTGGTTAAGGGTAGGTTACTTTCCTTGACCAAGAAACTCTTTAGATATGAAAATGTATATATACACACATATATATATATTTGAAAAAGTATTGCACCCACAAAATGAAAATTTCTTATAAAATATATGTAAAAATTATTTGTACAAATGAATAAAGTCTTATAAATTAATATAAAACTTTCACTCATTTAATTTGAGTTCTTTTTTTTTAGATTCAATATAAGAATTACCCTATCTTAATTAGATCTGACTCAATTTGAATAAAGTATTGAATATTATTTAATAAAAAGTAAGAATAAGTAAATAAAATTAACAAGAGAACATGTAATATTTTTCTGCTAACTATTGTTTTGTAATAGGAATTTTAAAAAAAATAAGAGAATAAAATCAATAACGCAAACCATTTTTTATTATTATCACTTCCTACTATTGCTTTTAGTTTCAAATGTAAATATATATTATTTTTAAGATATATTTGAATCGTTTAAGTAAAAAGAAGAAGAAATAAGGACTGTCCATATAGTCAAAGGTGGTGGGTCCTGAATACCCACATAATTATTCAGACTTTAAATGGAAGATAGAAAAATGTTTGAGAAAGAAGGAGTGGGGATGATAATAAGTGGCATGTATGATTAAGATGCTATTTCCCCCCAAAACCACCTTCTCTTTCAAGAGTACTTAGATTATGCAATGTGAACCCTGCTTCTTCCTATTGTCACCGACTAATCAAAAGTGAGTAAATCAATCAATTAGTTATGCACCATCTCTCAAAAATCCTTCTCCTCCTTTCACTCACTAACTAACAAAGTTTCACACTAACAAGTCCACAAACAAAGCTCAAACAAGTTGACCAACAACATGTTACATTATTCAAAACCAAACACAAACTTAGATTATTCAAACTAGAGATAAAAGTTCACACGGGTGTGAGCTCTCTCTTCTTCTAAAGTTCACACTCTAAAACCAGATATGAAACTTCCTCTCCTTCTTTCTCTGCTTCTTCTGATTTCATTTCTCATTCCTCCTATGCTTGCTGGAACTGCAGAGCTTAGTGCTCTGATGGAGTTGAAGTCCTCTCTAGACCCAGATGGCAAGATCCTAGCCTCCTGGATCAGTGACGGTGACCCATGCAGTGGCTTCTTCCAAGGGGTTGCGTGCAACCAGAACCAAAAAGTGGCCAACATCTCCTTGCAGGGAAAGGGTCTTTCGGGTTGGCTATCTCCAGCTCTGGCTGAACTCAAATGCTTGTCAGGTTTATACTTGCATTATAACAACCTTTCTGGTGAGATACCCCCACACATTTCAAATCTCACTGATCTGGTTGATCTCTATCTCGACGTCAATAGTTTATCTGGAACTATTCCTCCTGAGCTCGGCAACATGGCTAGTCTCCAAGGTAAGCTATATACAAGTGTTTTGATATCAAGTTTAGAGGTTTAATGTTACAAGATAAGTTGTTGCGAGTCTTGAGTTTATTTTGATGAACAAGATGCTTTAGTGCTAGTGGTTATGGAAGTTTCTTGAAATGAACCCAATTAATAGTTGTGTCCTTTTTTTCTTATTTTTAGTGCTGCAGTTGGGTGATAACCAGTTGGTGGGGAATATACCGACACAGATGGGTTCCTTAAAGCAGCTTAGTACTCTTGCTTTGCAATATAACAAGTTAACTGGTCAAATTCCTCTTAGCTTGGGGACGTTAGAGAAGTTAAGAAGGCTAAATTTGAGCTTCAACAACTTTAATGGTACTGTTCCGGCGACACTAGCACATATTGAACATTTGGAAGTTCTAGACGTTCAGAACAATTCTCTATCAGGGATTGTTCCTTCGGGTATGTCTCTCTATACTCCTTTCCTTGTAGCAAAGTTAAATTATTTGGCATTTCTCTTTGTATCTTTTAGTGTATTGTGAGTACTGATTAAAGTTTTGATAATGAAAATGAAGCCTTGAAGAGACTTGGGGAAGGATTCCAAGGTGCAAACAATCCGGGTTTATGTGGGGTTGAGTTTTCTACTTTGAAAGCTTGCAACAAAGATCAGAATTTAAACGTTAACCATATTGATACCTTGGATCGAGATCAACCCAAAAGTCGTAATTCTTCGAAGGCTCTCCCAGAGCCTGCAAATGTTCAGTTGCATTGTGACCATACCCATTGTTCAAAATCAAGGTTTCCTCAAATTGTCATCACAGCAGGTGTTATAGCTGTTAGTCTTACATTCATATGTGCTGGATTTTTGACATTCTTCAGATACCGCCGTCAAAAGCAAAGGATCAGCAATACATCTAGTTCTTCTCAAGGGAAACTTAGTCCTGACAAGCCTAAAGAGTTGTACACAAAAAGTCCTTCTGCCCTTGTTAATATCGAGTATTATAGTGGGTGGGATCATTTGTCTAATGGCCAAAATGCTGATGCGGGTGGATTATTGAATGATTATCTAAGTCAATTCAGGTTTAATGTGGATGAGGTTGAATCTGCAACACAGTATCTATCGGAAGCCAGTTTACTTGGTAAGAGCAAATTCTCAGCAGTTTATAAAGGAGTTCTCAGAGATGGTTCTCTTGTGGCTATTAGAAGCATCAGCGTGACATGCTGTAAAACCGAGGAAGCTGAATTTGTAAAGGGGTTGAACCTACTAACCTCTCTGAGACATGAAAACCTTGTTAGGCTGAGAGGTTTCTGTTGCTCCAGAAGTAGAGGTGAATGTTTCCTTATCTATGACTTTGCCACCATGGGTAACCTGTCTCAATATCTTGACTTAGAAGATGGAAGTGGCAATGTGCTTGAGTGGTCCAAAAGAGTTTCTATCATCAACGGCATTGCAAAGGGTTAGTTCTTGCTATTTACCTACCTATTCAGCAAAACTTAAATACGCATCACATGTGTTATTGGTCTTGTTATCTTATCAAAATCGGTATTTCGTTTCAATAAATTCTGCCAAAAATTACTGAAATGAAAGCAACAGTTATAAGATGAAATAATGATTTTGATGGGAGAACATCATACTGTGCTTTCTTTATGATATTTCCTATTTATTTATGACCAGGCATTGGATATCTTCATAGCAATGAAGCAAGCAAACCTACAATAGTTCACCAGAATATTTCAGTGGAAAATGTTCTCCTAGACCATCAGTTTAATCCATTGATCATGGATGCTGGACTACCAAAGCTTCTTGCAGATGATGTTGTTTTCTCAGCTCTTAAAGTAAGTGCTGCAATGGGATACTTGGCTCCCGAATACATTACTACTGGACGATTTACTGAGAAGAGTGACATATACGCATTTGGAGTTATTATTCTTCAAGTTCTATCTGGCAAGACGACAATAGGTAGTTCAATACGGACAGCAGTTGAGTCTTTCAGATTTGATGATTCTGTTGACGCAAATCTTAGGGGAAGGTATTCTAAATCTGAAGCAGCCACCCTTTCAAAGCTAGCAATACAGTGTACTCATGAGTTTCCTGACCAAAGACCAACCGTGGTGGATGTGATTCAGGAGTTGACTGTGTCTTCTGCTCATTTTTAATCATTTACTACTACTGTCTATTGGTATTAGGAAACGTTTAAACACTTCCCCATAGTTGGGTTTCATACATGCTACTATTTTCATCAGCATATATATACTCTAAAACTAGCCATTGCCAAATAATTGTGGATCTAAATGGATCCCTTTCCTGTTATTACGAACTAGGATAGTTGAAATGTGTTCTTAATTCAGTTTATTGTAAATTACAGTGCTTCCAGAGGTTTATTGTTGAATAGCTTGAAACACATTCTTCGTGATACTGCGAGAAACTTTCGTTTACAGTGAGCTATGTCTGGTCATAAACATAAAAACTTCTACAATTGAAAAATAACAAGACATAATCGGTTATTGCTGTGAATCTGTGATCATGCACTCGACGGGATTTTTGTTTTCCACAGGCTCTTTCTTTTATATATCCTTTTTTTAAATTGCATCATCCACTTATCGCTCTGTAAGGATATCCCCTCCCCCAAAATAAATAAATTAATGTTCTATAGCTTTTCTGCCGCATAATTACTAGTTAATACCTAAACGCACTAATGAGCTGTGTTTTGTTACGTATTGTTTTATGTTAAGGTTTGTATTATAGAATGTTCCTTCCTAATAATTAGGCAAACACAAAATTGTTCTATTTTAAGGTTATATGAAGAGAAAAGTAGCATGCAATCATTACTAAAATGAAACTCATTCCGCAAGAAAATTCACAAAAAAGTTCCGTCGTTATCGTTACCTTTTTTTTACTAACTACTCACCCACAGGGAGCATTAGGATTACATTAACGCCCCCATTCATAAATTATTCGTAAATACTTGCGCTTTGAACGACATTGGGCATCCTAGGCAAAAGCAGCGTGCTGTCCATGATCTTGAAGCCATTCAGAAGGCCACCAATCTGGTCTACCAGCGACAACCTTCACATCCTCTTGTCCCTGAATGGACAAGGCACTGGACCCTTTTAAAGCTTCCTCTAATCGCAAGAGCCCCAGACCACGACATCCTAGGGCAGTAGTCACTGTACCAGCCTTTTTGCCGGATGCTGTGTTTATTACTTCTGAGCCTGGAATAACTTTGCTTACTAACTCTGGAATAGCAGAAAAGGAATGGCTAAGAGTACATCATTATTATAATATGCTAAAGAAGCCATATACTCGTTGTAGGATTACCTTTCCCATCGTTGTCCAGAAACCTTAGAGGAACTATCCGCTTCCGAATCACCCCCCTGTGATGTGTACGAGCAATGAGTTCTTGGCCGACATAGCAACCTTTCTCAAAGCTAATTGCATTAAGGCCTGCAAGATTATACTCAAGCGGTACTGCCTCACCTGGACATGATCACAACATACTTGAGACACAACTTATCAAATGAATTCACTGAGGATGAGTTTTCACAAGGAAACAAACACACCTTTTGGAATCTCAGTTGATCCTTCTGCTACTCCCTTCTCTATTCTCCACATAAGGAAATTCTGTTCATCGGTCTCTTTGTCAACCTCAATCAGAGGTGCTGAAACAGGTAGACATGATGGGGACTCTTAGAGACTAAAGATATGGAGATTTGTCACAATAGTACAAAAGATTGAATGATAAATAAACACATTTTGTTACTAGCAGCGAAGGAATAGCTAACTAACGAGTTATATTCGATGGGAAGATCCCTCTGAAACCAAGAGAGGTCAATCTGGGGTCCTTGAACCATTGCCACCCACTATCACTCCCATGCGAAGATGACATTGCAGTACTATCCACACCAGCACCCCAGCCAACAGAGGCTGCTTCTGGTTCTTCTCCTTGTGAAGACTTCTCGGGAAGGCCAGCACCATAACGCTGCCAGCATGAGAAATCACTTGAAACATCATCAATCTCGACCTTTGACCTCAACCGGTATCTGCAGCACTAAAATGTTAAGGTTTCTGCTCAGAAATAAGAACCAATAAATCAACAAGGAATAAGATCAACTGCAACCCAAAACCACAACCAAAGCATGAACTGGATTGCTCTAATCACGTCCAAAACAAAATGCCAAGGCAAGTCAAACGATCTACTATGTGCACACACAGGCTAAAAAGCTAGTTCATCAGACTGTATCGCATGCATATTGAGTGTAACGTAACCACACTTTATAGCATGCATGTGCAATGTAACACAACCGGTATCTGCAGCACTAAAATGATAAGGTTTCTGCTCCGAAATAAGAACCAATAAATCAATAAGTGTAGGAAGAAGATCAACTGCAACCAAAAACCACAACCAAAGCATGAACTGACTTGCTCTGATCACTTCAAAACAAGATGCCAAGGCAAGCCAAACGATCTACTTTGTGCACAGGCTGAAAAGCTAGTTCATCAGACTTTATAGCATGCATATGCAGTTTAACATAACCGCGACAAATGGTTGCAATAAAAGGGTATGTGTTGAGGCAAAAATAGAGAAGTAGAGATGGGAATTACGTAACAGGTCCCGACAGAAAAGAGGGACAGAACAGTTGAGAGGAGGTTAGGCGGTTACCAATTAACTGTGAGGTTTGTAAGGAGAGATCTAGGGTGCTCGGGAACTCACCTTAACATCCCATGTGTTCTTTCTGATATTGGTGAATAAGATTGTTGGGATGTATCTGGTCAGTTCATTTCACTGTTTCTTTTCCCTGATGTTATTTGAGCCTATCAGTTCTATACCATTCAGTTTCTACCAGCTACAGCTTTAAGACAAATGCTAGGGCACTAGTTATGGAAACAAAAACAGGACATTTATTTTATATATGGAAAACACAAAGATTTTCAATGCTCCTTAGTATGTTTGGAAGAATCGTTAAAGGTTACCACAAGAACAGTTTCTATATCCTTCTACTTGTACTTGCTCCTCTTACAAATTCACCTAATTAATAATAAAGAGTTTGATTTCTATTTACTTTTGATCTTAAAACTTATATTCTGTGAATCAATTAGAAATCATGGTAGATACTATAACCTTTTTAAGGCCAACGATATATAATTATCTTTCCAATTGGTAATTGCGAAACTACTAATAAAAATGAATTGCCAAGAGCCAAAAACTGATTGCTTATGGGAAGTGAAGTAACTCTCTCTCTCTCTCTTGCCATGAAAGTGTCATGTATGTTTCTAAACAAGTAATCGATAGTCACGCACAGAGGTGAAGTTGAGAAAGTAAGTCCAAATCAAAGTAATGGCACGAAAAGAATCAATGATACAGAACAGAACAAATAAACCAAACTAAAAGAAAGAAAAAAGTAAACTCACTTGTTGAAGGTTTGCAACAATTCATCCAACACGGAAGCATCCACGTCAGCAAACAAACGAAAGGGTTTATCGGAGTGGGACTCAGGAGCAGTGCCGGTGTCGTCGAGCTTGGTCTCGCACGTGGGAGGCCTATAGAGGAAGAGGTCGAAGAGGAATCTCCCTTGAGGAGTCAATAGAGCAGCATAAATAGGAGGAACCGACGTAGCAGGCACGTTCGGCGTGGGCAAGTTTTCGGTTTTGTCGCCGATAAGCTCACCCAACCTCCGTAAATCGTTGGTAAGGAGGCCCTGTAGGAACTTGAGGGTGTCAGGCCCGCGGAACCGTATAACGGAACGGGACTTGAGAAGAGAACCCAAGGGCCCGATACTTTGGACCTGGGTTTCGCAACGGTTACCGAACCTCTTCCACGTGGTGTGGTGAATGCCTCTGCAACGGTGGGCAATTGATTTGGGCAATGCTACACGATTCATGGGGATTACTGATTATGGGGAAAGAAGGAGAAGATGGTGAAGTAGAAGAAAGTGATGGGCACAAGAGAAAGGAGGTTGGGTTTGGATGGGTGCGTGGATTCTTGGGAGGTGGACACGTTGTCAGAGATGGATAGGTGTTCGATGAAAGTCGCGTGAGAGAATCCACTCGTCCGCTCCCGACCAGGCTAGACCCTCACCTTCGCGTGACTTCTTATATTTTAAAACATTTTTTATACTTCAAAATTATTTTAGTTTCTTCACTACAATATATAACTTTAATCAATCCTATTTGTGTTGGACTTGGACGTTGAAGATGAATAAAAAGATAAATTTCAAACAAAATAAAGGTATGATTACTAATCTAAAATCTCTTTCCTTACAAAAAAATAAATTTTGTAAATGTGGTACCAGACACATCAGTCTGGGTTACTAATCCGATAAAAAAAAAATTGTAATAAATAAGTTACAATTAACTTGGATTAGAAAGTGGAAATGTGGAAATAAATTTTAAATGATTTTATGAAAAATGTACAAGAAAGTTATAGTGTTTGAATTAAGATTAATAGAGTAAAAAGTATAGAAAAAATTAATGAAAATTTATGAGTGATGTGATGGATATGATTAAAATTATATTTTTTTAATTGATAAAAATATAAATTTATAAATTTATTTTTATATTAAAATATTATTTATAAATTAATTTGATTTATTTATTTATAAATTATAATTATTTTTAATTAAAATATTATTTAAATATTTATAATTATAAATATTTGATAAAGAATTATTTTTATATAAATATTTATCTTTAGTCTTTTGTAATTAATATAATTATTATATAAACTTATTTTTTATTTTTTTTAAATATTTTATTATTATTATTTATATTTATAATTTATTATATATATAATATGATTAATTATGTTATTTTATTTTATAATTTTAATTATATTTTTATATTTAAATTATATTCTGTTTTAAATAAAAATAATAATAATTTTAATTTAAAATAAATGGGTAAACCAGTAAATTATATTAATTAATTAAATATATATATATATACATCTTTCTTTACACATTTGATAAGAAAGTTTTGAGTGCAAAAGAATTCTCGATTTTAGCGTTTTTCCACTCCCAGAAACAAACGGAGCCTGAATGAGTCAACGAATATCCCAAAATATACGGGAACAACGAATTAACTAAAAGATATACTTCCTTGATATTAAGGAACCACTATGTATGTCAATTAACAACTGATAGTCAACCCATAAAGGTCAAAACCCATAAACCAAGTACTATAAATAGAACCTTTTATGAAGGAGCAAGGTACGTTTTTTACATCCTACTAAAATATACCTAAATCATAGCACTGACTTGAGCGTCAGAGTGCAATCACAAGTATCCTTGGCCAACCGAACATCAATATTGAAAGAAGGAGGCTTAAAGGAATTTGGAGATCACCGACACGTCAATAATTGTATATCCAGTCACAGGTACTATGTGGGCTCATCAGCCTATACAAGTACAATTGGTGCCCACCATGTGATCGAGGTATTACTCAATTTCTAGCAGCAAATAGCAGCAAACAACAATGGTGTCAACAAGAAACAACGCTAACAACAATCATACGGTGGATGAGCAGATAGTTATGATATAAGTCCTTCAAGCACAAATGGAGGAACTACGACAAAAGGGCATAACAGATCAATTACGTAGTGAGGAGGATCAGCGTCGGCACGAGGAAATATATGTCCCTTTCAAAAGAGCAAAATAAGTATTTACAACAACAACAGGATGAATGGGAAGAACAATCTTGAGCACCACCAACCCATCAAACCCATCTGATCCATCAAACACATCCACTCGTTCAAACTCACCAAACTCATCACACTCTTCAAACCCATCAAACTCACCAAAGTTCCAGAAACAATCCTACCACTGATGATGAAGAGGACCCAAGAGGACACCCGTTCACAAATGAGATAATTGACATACCACTTCTCGCCAAGTGGAAAGGATTAACCATCAAACTCTATGATGGTTCCACCGACCCAGACGAACACCTAAATGTCTTCAAAACACAGATGACCTTGTACACAACCAACAAGGTTGTATGGTGTAAGGTTTTCCCCACCTCCCTCCAGGAGGGTCCGCTCGGTTGGTTTACCGGGCTCCCTTCCAAATCCGTGAGAAATTTCAAAGTCCTATCAACAAAGTTTACCACACAGTACGCAACAAGTTGACCACACCACACTTCATCCATGTCCCTCCTTAACGTGAAATAAGAAAAAGGAGAGTTCTTACAGGCATTCATGGATAGATTCGGCAAAGTTTGTATGGGTATTGATATGAGTTGATTTTAGGATTGTTCATTTTTTGGTGTGACACTTTACTTAGATTGAGATTTTAGGAATTTAAGAGTGAAGACCTTAGGAAAATCCCCACTGGCCATTAACTTAACCAAGTGGACTTGATGTCTTTAGGATTGTTCATTTTATGTCTTTCATTTTCCCTTTCCGTTTTTGTTTTAATGTGGACTTGATGTTCCTCTTTTAGCTTTGGGGTTCTTTTATTTGGACAATTGGCAGCTGTGTGCCCAAACCCTAAACATTTAAAACATTTTGTGCTTGAAGGTTTGGTGGGTGACTTAGGGGTAGAGATAGAAGGTTTTTCTTTAAAAACTTTATAGGAAGAAGTGGTTTCTTTTGAAAAATTGGAAGGAGAAGTTTTTGAAGAAATGTTATTTTTATCTTTCCCTGAAGATTTGTAGCAGCCATCATGATGAGTAGTTTTGAAAGTTGTTTTCGTCAAAATATGTGATTCCACCTTGATGGCTAGGTGAACCAACTTCTTTAAAGAAGAGTATTCATATAATTCTACAACATCTTTAATTTCTCTCCTTAAACCACTCACAAACCTAGTGATCTTTGACTCTTCACTATCATGCATATTTATCTTAGTCAAAGTTGTTTCTAGATCTTTAAAATATTCGTCTACCGTCCTAGGTCCTTGATGAAGCCGTTGGAGCTTCAACAAGAGTTCCTTCCTATAAAGAGGAACACAAACTTCAGAGGTAGGAGTTAAAGAAATAAATTTACAAACAATGTGAAAAGCTTGCATTAAAGTCCAACTGTTAGGGTGCAATTGAGTAGGAGCTACGTTCAAAAGACGAAAGACACCCATTTGGAATTTATCGAGAGGAAACCAAACATGAATATCAATAAAAATACATTCATAAAAAAAAAAATCACAAGTTTCACTCTCACGACATTACAAACATTGTCAATAGCCCTACAACGCCAAAAAGAGATAATATCTTTAGTAGCATTAGGAGAATAAATAGAAATACTTGACAAAAAACTACTTAGGGCTGAAGACCAACGATACTGGGAGAAATATTCTCGGACTCTATAGTCAACCCACTCATAACCTCGTCTCAGACTCCAATTTTCTTCTGCCCTTTTAGCTTGTTCTTCAGCTTCAATATCGGGAGACTCATCACTTGAAGGTAAACCAATGGAAGCTTTATTCCTTGCGATTTATATAATTGTTGATGAAGCAGTAGAATGAATGCTCCTATTAATATCTTCAACCACTCTCCCGGTAGCTTGATCACTCGCGCTCGAAAATTTTGAATCCCCACTAGAATCGAAATAGAGCTTGAGGAAGACATAATACCTTCTAAAATTTGTAGAAATACTTCTCGGTCATGATAAGATAAGACAAATCGAACAAACACAATGGGCCATCATTATTAAAGAGCAACTATTTATAGAAATAAAAAACCTCTTCCAAACGAAACGATACGATATCTTGACCATTAGATTTAAATGCATCCAATGGTTAAGGATAAAAGACGCTTCAAATCAATGTAATAGTAATTATTACGCACATGAATTGATGTGATCTTTCGTACAAAGAACATTTAATATAAAAGATACCTTAAAAAGAAGAAATGGTCACGTTATTCATATTCAAAAAAATTGTAATTCTTCTCGACATTTCGTTATTCTTAAAATCTTCAATGTTTAAGGGCTAGTGTACTGGCTAGGTCAAAAGGCCGTAAACATGTTAGAAGAAGAATAAAATTAGAATAATATAAATAAATAATAAAATATAGTTAGCATTGTATCAAGGCCCAACGATTAAGCCCAAAACATTGAAAATACACTTAGTAAATGCAAGGTGTGAAAAGTAAATACCCAATTTCTTTAATAAAGCCCAATAATGAGCACTATAAATAGGTGATCTGTTTAACATGTAAGTAGAGTGTTTTTTCAGATAAATTAAACAAATTGATTCTAACTTGATCATCGGAGCCCCTTGCAGGTACACCAACCCAGTCGAGAGTGGGTATGGACCCAGTAGCCAAGAGTTAACCCAGGTTTAACAACTGAGAGTTAGCCCTGATCCAATAGTTGAGAATAAACCCAAATCCACATAGTTGAGAGGTAGTCAAAGTCCACTAATCCAATAACCAAAAGTCCAAATTATCATCAAGAAATCGAAAGACCGTGAGAGAAAAGGGAAAAAAATTATTTAGTTCAAAGATCTTATAAAATAGTATTGATATTTTTGGACATAAAAAATACTTGAAGATTGATATTTCTTTTACTTTTAGTTACGGTTATCTTAGCGTTAAATCATTGCCCCACATTGTATTTGTATTAGGACATCTTATCCTTGAACATGAATGAGATATTTACTCATTTATCCATAAAGACATAATTATTGGTTGAGTTGTTTTCTTGTTATTATTAGAGTTATTAAATAAAATTATTATTATTATTATTTAAATACTTTAATTGTATAAAAGTATAATATTATTTTTCCTGCTAGGGAGATGAGACCTAGAGAATTATTGAGAAGCTTCGTCTTCCTTCTTCCCATCGGGCAGTTGGTCAATGCTTCAACTTCCTCTTCTAAACTTCTCGCTACTCCTTCAAGCTCTTTTGCTCGATCACTCGGTTTTCTAAAGAATACCGAATGGGGGTACCTGCAGAATGCACTCTGATGCTCAAGTCAACAAAGAGGGTTCGGTACTCGATTGTCAGAGCATAGTAATAAATGACGTACCTGTTTCTTGGAATGTGCGCTATTTATATTATTTTAATGAACCTACCTTGTTGAGCCGGATTAATGAGGTGGATCGTGCTTAGAGTTGTATTAATTAATTCTTAATGATAGCTTAACTTTACTCACCTTGATTGAGCGTAATTGGACCGAAAGTATCGATCGGCACACCTGAGCATGGATCGTTCGGTCGACCTGATTGTGGGAGCCGAGTCATGACATTGACCGTTTGGCCCATACCAGTACAATTATTAAATTAATTATTATTATTTTACTTGAGTATTTATTTATGGAGGAAATTATGACCCATTTTGGGAAGAAGTGATTCTTTCCTGTATCGGTATGGGCGAGGTCGAGACCCACCTGGCTTCCCGAGACCTAGTTTACCTGATCGAGACCAGGGGAACCTGGCCGAGACTTGAGTGATTTGGCTGAGATGATGAGGTCGATGGCCTACCTGGCCGAGACCTTAGAAGACTTGGCCGAGACGACCGAGACCAGGGAAATCTGGCCGATGGCCGACCCATACCAGGGGAACTTGGCCGACCCCTACTACCATTAACGCTCAAACCAAGATCAGTAAAGCTAATTCATCATTAAGAATTAGGTAATGCAATCCTAATCAATATCCACTCCGATAAACGGGCCCAACAAGGTAGGCCCATTAGAATAATATAAATAGCACGCATCCCAAGGAGTAAGGTATGTCATTTATTAATGTTCACCTACCTGAGAGCTGACCATCCGCTTTACTGACTTGAGCGTCAGAGTGCCTTCGTAGGTACCCCCACCATCCGGTGTTCACCCGAGACCGAGTGCCGAAGGAGAAGCAGGAGGACGAGAAGAATCCCAGCTCATCACCCAGTCACCTGACCGACCGAAGGAAGGAGAAGAAGACTTCAATAGTTCTCTAGGTCCCATCTCCCTAGTAGAAACAATTGGCGCTCACCGTGGGACCGAGGGAAACTAGCTGAAGGAAAAAAGTAGATGGTCTCAACCAGAAGCATGGAGAGAATGACTGAAGCCGACCAAACGATGTTGCTGCTGTCTCTCCATAGAGAGATGGCCGAGATGAGGAGGAAGACCGAGGAGGCTGCTCAGAAGAACGACCCGGAGCTGCAAGTTCTCCATAGGGAGAATGAAGAGATGAAAAAGAAGCTGGGAGAGGGAGGACCTTCTATCATACCGACGAACGTCATCGACAAGTCCTACACCTCTCCCCCCAACCCAGACGTGGTGGAGAGGACGAGAGGCCGACCCCCTCCCCGAGAGACCGAGATGGGCGACGAGTCGTGCCTAATCAGGTCCACCCGGACGACCCTGACGACCGACTCGACCTGCCGACATCCCTTTACCAACACCATCATCGAAGTCCCACTGCCTGAGAAGTGGAAGTGTTTCAACCGAGACCGGTATGACGGGTCGACCAACCCGGACGAGCATATGGACGCCTACACCACCCATATGAGTCTTTACACCTCGGATGATGTCGTGTTATGCCGAGTATTTCCCACATCCTTGAAGGGAGCAGCCCTTACTTGGGTCACCAAGCTCTCACCCAACTACATTGATAGCTTTGCGACGCTCGTGGCAAAGTTTGAGACCCAGTTTGCGACCAGCCGGTCACACCACCTAACCTCCACCGCCCTGGTAGGCATCCGCCAGGAGAAGGGAGAATTGCCGAGTACTTTGTTGATAGGTTCAGTAAGGTGGCAATGAGCATCCGGAATCTAAGCACGAATGTTACCATGCACCACATGCTGACGGTCCTGCGTCCGGGACCCTTTGCCGACAACCTGTGCATGCAGACAGCCGACAGCCTGTGCATGCAGCCAGCCGACAGCCTGGATGAGCTGAGAAAGAGAGCTGCTAAGTACATGCAACTGGAAAAGTTAAGAGAATTCCGGGACCAGGCCCGTGTCGAGGATGGCGGGGAGAAAAACAAAAAAGAGAAGGACCGCCAGGGGCGGCTGAGTCAAAGAAATGACCGACGCCGAGACAACCGAGACCGGTCAATCCGGTTCTCAAGATACACACCCCTGACGACCGAGAGGGGGAGGATTCTGGACAAGGCCTTCAACGCCGAATTGATCCCTCCTCCAAGGAAGGTAGCCATCCCAAATAATGCCGACCGAAGAAAGCAGTGTTGGTACCACCAAAACACCGGACACTCGACCGAGGAGTGTCAGGCCCTTAAGGATAAGATCGAGGAACTTATCCAGGCTGGGCATCTCCGCCGATTCGTTAGGAATGGCCGAGACCCACCCCGCCGGGCGGATCCACCCAAGCGGACGAGGTCACCTAAACACGGCCGAAATGACCGAGATAATAGAGGCGACCGACAACCCGCAAGGGACGATCCCCTCCGAAGGGACGATCCCCCCAGCGAGGCCGATAGGAGAGGTAACCGAGAGGTTATCAACACTATAGCTGGCGGCTTTACCGGGAGAGGAAGCACGAACAACGCCCGGAAGAGACACCTACGGGCGGTACACCAGGTAAACGCGGTGGCATTCCAACCGAGGATGCCACCCATCACGTTCACGGACGAGGACTTTAAAGGCGTAGACTATCGCCAACAGGACGACCCGATGGTTATAGCAGTCGATATAGATCGATTCACCATACGGAAGACCCTTGTGGACCAGGGAAGTTCGGTAGACATGCTCTACTGGAAAACTTTCAAGGCCATGAGGATAGCCGAGGACAAGATGATGCCATATGACGATCACGTGGTAGGATTCTCAGGCGAGAGGGTGGGTACCAAGGGTTACATTGAGTTGTACACCGCCTTCGAAGAGGGGAAGAGCACCAGGACCATCAAAATCTGATACCTGGTCATCGACGCCAAAACCTCCTACAACATCCTCCTCGGTCGACCCTCCATCAACCGGCTGATGGCCATAGTATCAACCCCTCACCTCGCAATGAAGTTCCCTTCAAGGACAGGGGATATTCTCATGGTCCACATAGACCAGAAAGAAGCACGAGAGTGCTACGCCGAGAGCCTCCAGTTGGAATCTTTAAGGAACGAAACCTCTCCCCTCAGGGTGAGAAAGTCCTCCCGAAAGGACCGCTCCCCCAGGAAGGACTGACCGAGGAAGATCGAGCCAACCGTGACGTTGGTAGACCTCGATCCCCGGGTGACCGAGGACAGGCTGGAGGCGAGAGAGGAGCTGAGGAGAGTCCCCCTCCTCGACGAAGAGCACAGCACGGCTGTAGGAATAGCCTTGGCAGCGGCCGAGGCCGAGATCATGCATGCCGCGCTGAAAAAGAATATCGACATGTTCGCATGGACGCCGACTGACATGCCTGGGTGAGCCCGGATGTCATCACCCATCGATTGTCAATATTCAAGAAGGCCCGTTGATGAGCATATATTTATTCACACTCACTAGCCTTATTCATAGATTATTGGAGTATAATAATAAATAAATCCATTGTTTTAATTAATATTCTTATAATTGGGTTTATTTGAGCCTTAACTATTATTATTGTTAATTTTGTGTTTTTAAAGTAAATTATCTGAAGGAAGCATCTACCTTTGTGAACGGGCCAAATATGCAAAAGTCCAAGTTGCTTCTTGAACCAAAACAAGAAACAAATTCTGAGGAGAAGAAAGAGAAAATAAAATCTACAATATCTCAGAAACAGAAATGGAAGCAAATCTTCTGCAAAATACAAGAATTCTGGAAAGATGGAAACTTGGAAACGGTTAACAAAATATAAACTACAATATTTTCCCAAGATCCTTGGAGCAGAAAAGCCTATAAAAGGACACAAGCATCAAGGAGAAAAGAGGGAGCTTCATAGGGTTTTCTTAGTTTATTTTCTTCTTTGTAATTCTTTTGTTTTGCCTCCGCATGGAAGGCTAGACCTTTTTGGTTGATTCCTTGGTAATTTCCCATTGAGCTCTGAGGTTTCGTTCAATAAAAGTTTCTATTTTTAATTCTCTATAGCAGTTGTTTTTATTGTCTAATCTTCTGGAAAACTAGTTTTTGTGAGAGGTTGTACTTGAATGCATGATTGAGAGTCTTCCTTGTCTTAAACTTTGGTTTCTTAGTTAGTTCGCATTGTTCTAATTAATTTCTTGGGTGCATGATTCAAGAGAGAGGAGGTAAGCATTCCCATGGAGTATACGCATGGAACAAAGTGGGTATTGATTAAACTAGTAGACCCAAGTTTTACTGGTGAGTTTCAGTTGAATTAGATCGGCGCATGTTCAATCTGGTTTAGCTCTGTTGGAGGATTGAGAAAGGATTAATCTTTAGAGAACCTGTGAAGAATTCAATGGTGGAAGAACTTGGGGATCAACCGCTTTTTATTTTCTATTTCAATCTCTTTTATATTTTCTGCACAACTATCTTAACCCCCTTTTTATTATTATTGTTTTTGCTAACTTTTATTGCTTACAGATAGATTCTAAACCCTGATCAACTGATTTTACTATTGGATTCGTTGGGAGACGACTTAGGGTCATCTGACCACAATTATAGTATCATCTCTCTAGTGTTAGACAAGTCTACGCTAGAATCATATTAATTTGACAGCAAAATGACAGCTATCACCCGCCCGATCTCCCTAAAGAAGAGGGAGTTGGGCGATGAAAAGCGACTTACGGCGAAGGAGGAGGCCGACAAGCTCGTGTCAGCCGGGTTCATAATGGAGGCCCGATACACAACATGGTTGGCCAACGTCGTCATGGTCACCAAACCGAACGGTAACTGGAGGATGTGCGTCGACTACAGAAACATCAATAGTGCATGTCCGAAGGACACCTACCCCCTCCCAAACATTGACCGACTGGTGGATGGGGCGGTCGGCCACAAAATTATGAGCTTCCTGGACGCTTACTCTGGCTATAACCAGATAAGCATGCACCCTAGGGACAAGGAGAAAAGGGTCTTCATGACGGCCGACGCCAACTACTATTACGAGGTCATATCGTTCGGCCTCAAGAACGCAGGGGCGACCTACCAGCGCCTCATGGACAAAATCTTCAAAGGCCTAATCGGTCGGGTGGTAGAAGTATACGTGGATGACATAGTCGTGAAGTTCAACTCGTTCGAGCAACACTTGAAGGACCTGGACGAGGTCTTCAAAGCCCTCAGGGGAGTCAACATGAAGCTCAACCCCGAAAAGTGTACTTTCGGGGTTGAGGGGGGGGAGTTCCTAGGCTTCATGCTCACCCACCGGGGGATAGAGGCCAACCCCGAAAAATTCCAGGCCATACTCAACATGAGAAGTCCGAACAGCGTCAAGGAGGTACAGAAGCTCCCAGGACGGCTGACCGACCTCTCCAGGTTCGTCCCCCGCCTGGTCGAGAGGACGAGACCGATGGTCCAACTGCTCCGAAAGGGCAAAATATTTGTTTGGGACGACCGATGCGAGGAAATCTTTAAACAATTCAAGGAATTCCTGGCATCCCCGGCCGTCATCCAGAAGCCGAGACCCGACCACCTGATCCTGGTATATCTGGCAGTCTCGGAGGAAGCAGTTAGCGTCGCCCTGGTATAGGAGACCAAGGGCGATGAGCGACCGGTGTACTTCGTCAATTGAACCCCCCACTCGGCCGAGACCAGGTACCAGATAATAGAAAAGGTGGCTCTCGCCCTAGTCCTCACAGCAAAATGGATGCGCCCCTACTTCTAAAATCACTCCATAATTGTAAGAACCGACTACCCTATTTTTAAAATGTTATCTAAGCCGAACCTTGCAAGGAGAATGATAGGTTGGTTAGTCGAAATTTCCGAGTTCGACATACGCTACGAGCCGAAGGGCGTCATCAAGTCCCAATGCCTGGCCGACTTCTCGGCTGAGCTGACACCACTACCCACCCTCTCGGGCGGGTGGACGCTCTATGTGGACGACTCCTTAAATAAAACAGCCTGTGGAGCAGGAGTCGTCCTGGAAGGGTCGGGCGACCTCTTCCTGGAGCAAGCTCTCCAATTCAAATTTCGGGCGACCAATAACCAGGCCGAGTACGAGGCCTTGCTCGTCGGGCTGAACCTAGCCTACGACATGGGAGCACGCGAAGTTACATGCACAAGCGACTCCCAGGTGATGGTCGGTCAAGTCAATGGAGAGTTAGAAGTGAAAGAGCCTTTGCTGCAACGGTACTATCATGCAGCCAAAAACAACATCGCCCGTTTCAGAAAAGCACCCTTGGAACATATGCCGAGGGAGGACAATAAAAAGGTCGACATCTTGTCCAAGTTGTCGGTCACCAAGAAGAAGAGCCACCAGAGATCAGTCATACAAATATGACTGAGACACCCCAGTGTGACTAAGGCCGAGGCCGAGTGCCTGGCTATACATGAGGCCGAGGCCGACAACTGGATGACACCCGTCATCCAGTACCTAACGGACGACACGTGCAAGGCCGACCAAGAAAAAGCGATGAAGCAACGATGCGCCCGGTACACCATGATCAACGAAGACTTGTACCGGAGAGATTACTCGACCCCCTTGCTAAAATGCATCACCAACAAACGGGACAAGTACATTTTGGCCGAGATCCACGAGGGGATCTACGGAAATCACGCTGGAGCGAGGATGATGGCCGCCAAGGTTCTAAGGGTCGGCTACTATTGACCGACCATACAGGACGACTGCGCAGAATACGTGAAAAAATGCGCCAAGTGCGAGGAGTTCGGCCCCCTCCACCACACAAGGCCCGGAAGAGCTGCACAACATCATCTCCTCATGGTCGTTCGCCATTTGGGAAATAGACATTATCGGTCCCTTTTCCCTGGGAAAAGGACAGACCAAGTTCCTCCTGATGGAAGAGGGCCAAGCACATCTAACCATGAAAGTCAAAGCCCAACACTAGACCATGAAGAGCGTCTAGACCAAGATGAACGTCTAGCTAGAAGGATGGAGCGTCTAGGACGTGAAGAGGAAAGGCTACCCATGGAGCGTCTAGGACCTATCACAAGGTCAATGGCTAAGCATATTCAAGCCCAATTGAATGAAGCCACGGATGGAAGAGAGAAAGCTTTGTACATGTTGCATAAAGGCCCATTAGGGGTGCTTAGTAATTAGAGTAGTGTAGAAAGCATATTTGAGTGAAACATTCTAGAAACTCTCTAGGTTTGGCCGGTCATGAGCACATGGCACATGGCTTTGTGATTTGCATTTAATTTGATTTTTTTTTCATTAGGCATTAGCTTAAAACTTACGGCCAATTAGCTTATAAATAGGGAGGCCTACACCTTGTATTTGCAAGTTTATTGTGAGTAAAGTTATGCTGCCATTTTGTGCCAAGCTTTGCTTCTCCCTAGAATTCTAGGCTCTAAACTTCATCTCCTTCACCTCTCCTTGGGTTGGCCGAACCTCCCTAGCTTCATACACTTCATGCACCTTCAAGATCAACACCACTCTTAGGAGGATCTTGCTCACACACCTTCATAGCTTCCTGATAGCTGTCGTTTTGCTGTCAAATTAATATGATTCTAGCGTAGACTTGTCTAACACTAGAGAGATGATAGTATAATTGTGGAAAAATGTCCCCAAGTCGTCTCCCAACGAATCCAATAGTAAAATAAGTTGATCAGGGTTTAAAATCTATCTGCAAGCAATAAATGGTAGCAATAACAATAAAGATAAAAAAAAGGGTTTGAGATAGTTGTGCAGAAAATATAAAAGAGATTAAAATAGCCAAATAAAAAGCGATTGATCCCAAGTTCTTCCACCATTGAATTCTTCACAGGTTCTCTAAAGAATAATCTTTTCTCAATCCTCCAACAGAGCTAAACCAGATTGAACATGCGCCGATCTGACTCAACTGAAACTCACCAGTAAAGCATGCGTCTACTAGTTTAATCAATACCCATTTTGTTCCATGCGTATACTCCATGGGAATGCTTACCTCCTCTCCCTTGAATCATGCGCCCAAGAAATTAATTAGAACCATGCGAACTAACTAAGAAACCAAAGTTTAAGATAAGGAAGACTCTCAATCATGCGTTCAAGTACAACCTCTCACAAAAACTAGTTTTCCAGGAGATTAGACAATAAAAACAAATGCTATAGAGAATTAAAAATCGAAACTTTTATTGAACAAAACCTCAGAACTCAATCGGAAATTACAAAGGATTCAACCAAAAAGGTTTAGCCTTCCATGCGGAGGCAAAACTAAAAGAATTACTAAGAAGAAAATAAACTAAGAAAACCCTATGAAGCTCTCTCTTCTCTCCTTGATGCTTGTGTCCTTTAATAGGCTTTTCTGCTCCAATGATCTTGGGAAAATATTGCAGTTTAGATTTTGTAAACAGTTTCCACTTTCCATAATTCTTTTTATTTTGCAGAAGATTTGCTTCCAATTCTGTTTCTGGAATCTTGTAGCTTTTATTTTCTCTTTCTTTTCCTCAAAATATTTTTTCTGTTTTGGTTCAAGAAGCAACTTGGACTTTTGCATATTTGGCCCATTCACAAAGGTAGATGCTTGCTTTGGATAATTTACTCTAAAAACACAAAATTAACAATAATAATAGTTAAGGCCCAAATAAACCCAATTATAAGAATATTAATTAAAACAATGGATTTATTTATTATTATAGTCCAATAATCTATGATTAAGGCTATTGTGTGTGAATAAATATATGCTCATCACTTCCGCACCACTTTTTCTTACATGATTCAAGAAGACCTTCATGAAATGCCATCATTTGGTATCATGAGCTATGGTTCTTCAAGATGAGTTGCTTTTGGTCTTTCATTTTTAGTTCTTCTTTGCTTTCATATTGTTCATCTTATTTTCCATAATTGTCTTGCTGTTTTTTACATTTAATTGTTTTGGTGTGCTTTGTGGAAGATCCAACCGAAGCACTTTTGTTCAATTAATCTTGAACAAGTTCTTGTGCAAATTGTGATAGGATTCCATACACCTTTGAGTTGCTATTTTCTTTTAGGCTTTTGAGTCTTTATTGCTTTCTTATTTGGTTCATATTATGCTTTTGAGTCTTTAATTTCTGAATCTTATATGTTTTGTCAAGTCATGTTCATCCACAATGTCAACAATTCTTAGTAGTCCTTTATTTGGCTTGATTGTTTCTTGATTTTGGGTATCTTTAATTGCTTTGAATCTGCTGTTCTTTGATCTTTTGGTGCCTTTTTAATTTTAGTTTGAGTTCATATTGTGTTTAGATCCTACACAATTCTATTTCCCAAATTTCCATTGTGTCTAAGCTTTGGTATCTTGCTGTTTTTGTTTCCAGTTTCAAGAATCCCCTGTTTCAGATTTTCTGTGCTGACTGTTTTGATCCAGAAAAATATTTTCACTCATAGGAAAATTTTGATTCTCTGGAATTTGCAATTTTGAAGTGTTATAGAAAGGGAAAAAAAAAAGAATTAGTCCAAAAGAATCAACAGAAAAAAAATGATAAATCTTTTAAAATCAGTGTGCAAATCTGAGGCGCTACAGCTGACGTAACTGAACACCAAAATTGCAAAATTTATTAAAAAAAATTGGTGCATGCGTTTTGAGTGATTCCAAAGCCAGATTTTAGCTAAGATCTTGAATATCTTGCATATCAAATTTCAGAATCATATCTTAAAAACACAGCTCAGCATAAATTGGGGAAAAACACGTTTCTGGCCCACAACATTTTCCAGTGGTGCTGTTTTTTTATTTGGTCATCTAATTCTAGTGCTATTCTTAGGATTCTTTTGTGTGCCTACCTTTATTTTGGTACCTTTTATTTGGTTGCTTAATATTTCTTGGACCTCTTTCTAGTTGTCATAATCTAACTCCTTTTGGTGGTACTGTTTTATTCAATTAATTTGTTTCTTGCTTTTGTTCTTTGACCTCTAATTTGGTGCTGGAATTTATTTCTCCTTTGGTGCTTAATTGAATGGAAACTTCACTTGGGTAAGGTCTAGTCTTTTGATAGGTGCTGGAATTGGAGAATTAAAACCTACATTCTAAGGGGAAACAAAGCCAAGGCCGAAACAAGCATTCTTGAAAAAAAACACTACAAACACTTGGAGGATCAACAAGCAAAGACAACAAGGAAGTGCACTTAGCAAAAAGGGGATCAACAAAGGGAGTTTTTCTTAATTTCCTTACAACTTAATTTGTGTTAATTACCTCTTAATTACGTTTTAGACGGTGAGTGTGTCTTCAAGGGCTCAAAGTGTCCAAGAAGCCTCACCTAGGGCCGACTAGTATAGAATTCTTAATTAGCAATTGTTAATTGTTTGCAATTGCCTTTTCTTTTGCTTAGTAGTGACGCTTTGCATACTTATTTTGTGTTAAACCGACTAGCTTTGTTAAATTAGTTAGCATACATTGTTTTCTTGCATTGAAAAACAAGTTTTGATTTCTCAACTTAATTGTGTTCTAAGTAGTTTACTAAGAGGAAGTTTTGTGTGGAGACATTGAGGGATAGTTTTTGGCTAAGGCAAAGGCTTGGTACTTAAGTAGTCCTTTGTGACTCACCTCCCTTACCTGGAAAACTACCTTCTTTGACTTTCCTAAATTTCCTCAAGGTAAAACACTTATATACACAAAAACTTTAGCCATGTCTTCTACTCCTCACTCTCCAAAGTCTATTGAAAGTGAAGTCAAATCTATAAAATCTCTTTTAAAAGAAGTTTCACAAGCTGTAAAAATGATTTCCTTTAGACAATTGGAGAATGAGAATAAAATCAATGAATTGGCTAAAGCCCAAGAGGAGAAATCCCAAAAATCACAAAAAAAAAAAAAACTCATACTCATACTCATGCATCTAGGAGTAATGAGTCTCTAGGGGAGGGAAGCCTTAGAATTAATGACTACTACCAACCACCCCCTAGAAGGAATAGGCAAAGGGAGCAAGAGGTGCCAAGGGAAACTAGAGTAGACCTACCTCATTTTCATGGAAAGGAAAATGTAGAAATCTATCTAGATTGGGAGATGAAGGTAGAGCAACTCTTTGCTTGCCATAGGGTAAGTGAGGAATGTAAAGTACCCTTAGCCGCCCTTAGCTTCCAAGGGAACGCCATGTATTGGTGGACCTCTCTCGAAAGAGAAAGGCGTCTTCATAGGGAACCTCCCATTACATATTGGAATGACCTTAGGGGAGCCCTAAGACGCCGACACATACCTTCCTACTACCATAGGGAGTTGATGGACAAGCTCCAAAGACTCCAACAAAAAAACATGAGTGTGGAAGAGTATAGACAAAAAATGGAGCTCTACATGATGAGAGCCTCCATTAGAGAAGAGGAGGATACCACAATAGCTAGGTTCCTTGGTGGCCTATCACTTGAGATAAGAGATAGAGTGGAGCTCTTACCTTACCAAGACTTGAATGATTTGGTTCAACTTTGCATTAAAGTTGAGCAACAAATTTTACGCAAAACATCAAGTCAAAAGGTGAGCCCTTACTCTAACTTTTATCCCAAGAAAGAGTTTAGAAGGGAGGGTAGTACATCAAAAGAAAAACCAAAAGAACCTACCAAACCTTTTACCAAAGAAACATTCACCCCACCCATCCGAGCTAGAGATGTCAAGTGTTTCAAGTGCTATGGTAGAGGGCATGTGCAAGCACAATGTCCAAACCAAAGGACTTTGTTTCTTAAGGGTGTAGACGAGTACACTAGTGGCGAGGATGAGCCTAGTGAGAGAGAGAGGAGGGGGGAGAGGATGAGAGGGTAGCTCCACTAGAGGGAGAATTGCTTATGATTAGGAGAACCCTCAACAATCACCCTAGCACATCCATTGAAACACAAAGAGAGAACATATTTCATACAAGATGCAATGTTTTAGAAAACATATGCTCTCTCATTGTGGATAGTGGATCTAGTTGCAATTGTTGTAGTGCTAGGATGGTGGAAAAGCTTAAGCTACAAGTAGTTCCTCACCCAAAACCTTATAAACTTCAATGGCTTAATGAAAATGGGGAACTACATGTAGACAAGCAAGTGGAAATCAAGTTTTCCATAGGGAACTACAAAGATGAGGTTTTATGTGATGTAGTACCTATGGAAGCTTGTCATATTTTATTAGGGAGACCATGGCAATTTGATAAGAAAACCTTGCATGATGGTCTCACTAACGAAATTTCCTTCACCCACAAGTATAAAAAGTTTATACTTAGTCCTTTACCACATTCTCAAGTGGTAAAAGACCAAATACAAATGAAGCAAAAGAGGGATGAGGAAAACAAAAAAAAAAAAAAAGAGCGCTAGAAAAAGAGAAAATCCTTAGGGATAGGAAGGCGTGGGAGAAAAGTGTTCCTTCCCACAAGGTTGGTCAACAAGAAAAGCCTCTTGAAAACGTTTTTGAAAATTTGCTTCTTGTTGAACAACCAAGCCTTATCTTTTGTAAAGGAGCACTTACATGCACTGCCACAAGTAGTGAACTTATGAATTTACCTCCTCAAATAGAAAATCTTTTAAGTGAATTTGAAGATCTATTCTCCCATGAGGGGCCCATTGGGCTTCCTCCTCTTAGAGGGATAGAACATCAAATTGACTTCATTCCGGGGGCAAGCCTACCAAATAGGCCTGCTTATAGAACCAACCCCGAGGAAACAAAGGAGATAGAATCACAAGTTCAAGACTTGTTGGAGAAGGGTTGGGTTCAAAAGAGCCTAAGCCCTTGTGTTGTACCTGTCTTGTTGGTGCCCAAAAAGGATGGAAAATGGCGCATGTGTTGTGATTGTCGAGCAATCAACAATATCACCATCAAGTATAGGCATCCAATCCCAAGGCTTGATGATATGCTTGATGAATTGCATGGGTCAACTCTATTCTCCAAAATTGACCTTAAAAGTGGATATCACCAAATTCGAATCAAGGAGGGTGATGAGTGGAAAACCGCTTTTAAGACCAAATTTGGATTATATGAGTGGTTGGTGATGCCCTTTGGGCTTACTAATGCCCCAAGTACATTCATGAGGCTTATGAATCACACCTTGAGGGATTGTATAGGTAAATATGTAGTAGTTTATTTTGATGATATCTTAGTATATAGTAAAACCCTAGAAGACCATCTAAGTCACCTTAGGGAAGTTCTTCTAGTGCTTAGGAAAAATAGTCTTTTTGCAAATAGGGATAAGTGTACCTTTTGTGTAGATAGTGTAGTTTTCTTAGGCTTCATAGTAAAAAAAAAGGGGGTGCATGTAGATCCCGAGAAAATCAAAGCCATCCGCGAGTGGCCAACTCCACAAAATGTAAGTGATGTAAGAAGTTTTCATGGGTTAGCTAGCTTCTATAGAAGGTTTGTGCCTAGTTTTTCTAGTCTAGCTTCTCCTTTGAATGAACTTGTTAAAAAAGATGTTGCATTTTGTTGGAATGAAAAGCATGAGCAAGCCTTTCAAAGGCTAAAAGCTCAACTCACCAATGCACACATTCTATCTCTCCCAAATTTTTCCAAAACTTTTGAGATAGAGTGTGATGCATCGGGGGTAGGCATAGGTGCGGTTTTGTTGCAAGGTGGACACCCCATTGCTTATTTTAGTGAAAAACTCCATGGTGCCACCCTCAACTACCCCACCTATGACAAAGAGCTATATGCTCTTGTGCGAGCCCTAAAGACTTGGGAACACTACCTTGTGTCCAAAGAATTTGTCATCCATAGTGATCACGAGTCTTTAAAATATTTGAAGGGCCAACACAAGCTCAACAAGAGACGTGCTAAATGGATGAAATTTCTTGAACAATTTCCTTATGTAATCAAATACAAGAAAGGAAGCACCAATATAGTGGTCGATGCTCTTTCAAGACGGCATACACTCTTTTCAAAATTGGGTGCTCAAATTCTTGGATTTGACCACATAAGAGAACTTTACCAAGAAGTTCAAGAACTCTCATACATCTATGCCCAATGTCTACATAGAGCGCAAGGAGGTTACTATGTGTCCGAGGGATATCTTTTTAAAGAGGGAAAACTTTGCATTCCCCAAGGGACACATAGGAAACTCCTTGTCAAAGAATCACATGAGGGGGGACTCATGGGCCATTTTGGAGTTGATAAGACTCTAGATCTTTTAAAAGCAAAATTTTGTTGGCCACACATGAGGAAAGATGTCCAACGACATTGTTCTAGATGCATCTCATGTTTAAAAGCAAAGTCTAGAACAATGCCGCATGGACTCTACACCCCTTTGCCGATTGCAAATGCTCCTTGGGAAGACATTAGCATGGATTTCATTTTAGGACTTCCTAGGACTGCAAGAGGCCATGACTCTATCTTTGTGGTAGTGGACCGTTTTAGCAAAATGTCCCATTTTATTCCATGCCACAAAGTAGATGATGCTCAAAATATTTCTAAACTCTTCTTTAGAGAAGTGGTGAGACTCCATTGTCTCCCTAGAAGTATAGTGTCCGATAGAGATCCCAAGTTTATAAGCCACTTTTGGAAAACTCTTTGGGGTAAACTTGGAACAAGACTACAATTTTCAACTTCTTGTCATCCTCAAACGGATGGGCAAACCGAGGTAGTCAATAGATCTCTTGGAACTATGCTTAGGGCTATCATGAAGGGCAACCACAAATCTTGGGATGAGTATCTTCCCCACATTGAATTTGCTTACAATCGAGTGGTTCATAAGACTACTAATGCTTCTCCTTTTGAAGTAGTATATGGTTTTAATCCTCTCACACCCATGGATTTGATACCTCTTCCTAATCCACAAGATTTTGTGCATAAGGAAGGAGTAATCAAAGCTGACTTTGTAAAGAAAATGCATGAGAAGATTAAACTCCAAATACAACACCAAAATGAGAAGTACACAAAATACAACAATAAAGGGAAGAGAGAAATAATTTTTGAGGAAGGAGACTTAGTTTGGCTTCACCTTCGCAAAGATAGATTTCCAACTCAAAGGAAGTCCAAACTAAGTCCCCGAGGTGATGGACCCTTTCAAGTCCTCAAGCGAGTCAATAACAATGCATATAAATTGGACCTACCTCTTGAATATGGAGTACATGACACTTTTAATGTAATTGACCTTTCTCCATTTGTAGGTACCAATGACGATGACGAGCTGGATTTGAGGACAAATCCTTTCCAAGGGGGAGGGGATGATGAAAGAGGGCCAAGCACATCTAACCATGAAAGCCAAAGCCCAACACTAGACCATGAAGAGCGTCTAGACCAAGATGAGCGTCTAGCTAGAAGGATGGAGCGTCTAGGACGTGAAGAGGAAAGGCTACCCATGGAGCGTCTAGGACCTATCACAAGGTCAATGGCTAAGCATATTCAAGCCCAATTGAATGAAGCCACGGATGGAAGAGATAAAGCTTTGTACATGTTGCATAAAGGCCCATTAGGGGTGCTTAGTAATTAGAGTAGTGTAGAAAGCATATTTGAGTGAAACATTCTAGAAACTCTCTAGGTTTGGCCGGTCATGAGCACATGGCACATGGCTTTGTGAATTGCATTTAATTTGGTTTTCATTTCATTAGGCATTAGCTTAAAACTTACGGCCAATTAGCTTATAAATAGGGAGGCCTACACCTTGTATTTACAAGTTTATTGTGAGTAAAGTTATGCTGCCATTTTGTGCCAAGCTTTGCTTCTCCTAGAATTCTAGGCTCTAAACTTCACTTCCTTCACATCTCCTTGGGCTGGCCGAACCTCCCTATAATCATACCTTTCATGCACCTTCAAGATCAACACCACTCTTAGGAGGATCTTGCTCACACACCTTCATAGCTTCCGCACCACTTTTGCTTACATGATTCAAGAAGACCTTCATGAAATACCATCAGGTATGGGCGAGGCCGAGACCCACCTGGCTGCCCGAGACCTGGTCTACCTGACCGAGACTTGAGAGATTTGGCCGAGATGACGAGGCCGATGGCCTACCTGGCCGAGACCTTAGAAGACTTGGCCGAGACCACAAGGCCGACAGTCTACCTGGTCGAGACCTTAGAAGACTTGGCCGAGACAACTGAGACCAGGGAAATCTGGCCGATGGCCGACCCATACCGGGGAACTTGGCCGACGGCCGACCCCTATTATCATTAACGCTCAAACCAAGGTCAGTAAAGTTAATCCATCATTAAGAATTAGGTAATGCAATACCTAAGCAATAAGGTATGTCATTTATTACTGTTCACCTACCTCAGAGTTGACCACCCGCTTTACTGACTTGAGCGTCGGAGTGCCTTCGCAGGTACCCCCACCATCCGGTGTTCACCCGAGACCGAGTGCCGAAGGAGAAGTAGAAGGACGAGAAGAATCACAGCTCATCACCCAGTCACCTGACCGACCGAAGGAAGGAGAAGAAGACTTCAATAGTTCTCTAGGTCCATCTCCCTAGTAGGAAGATTTCCCAATACCTTATTCGGCTAGTGCTCAACAACTGAATTTTATTTAGTAGGTAGGTTTGAGAAAAGTAAGGTGTGTTGTGCAATGTGAGTGACGCGTAGCATTGTTGTTTCTGTTTCAATTGAACACTATCTTCTTCGTATTTAATTTCATCGTAATGAATACGACTACGTTCATTGTACAAGAACCAAAAGGACTGCATTACATGTGTTTGCTTCTATGCGTGCCTCTGCCTCTCTGTCACAAACAATCACACAGAATACTACCCTCGGTACTTTCACACTCTTACTTTGCGTATGGATCAGGTACTGTCACCAGAAAAAAAGTTTTCAACTCACTTATCATGGTTTATTATTTAAAATGTGTTTCGATGAATATTGGAAGAAGAATTTTGTGATTTTTTGCATTTGATTTTGTGAAAGGAAATAGAGTAAATAAGAAAAGAAAATAAACAAGTTTAAAAACTAAATAGATAAAAAGTTAAATTAAATTTTGAGTAATAAGTAAATATTTTTTATTATTATTTGGTTTTATTAAGTTTTGGGGAAGTAAGTTAGGGAGTTTGTAAAACTACCATTATACCTTCACTACCATGTAACCCTGTTTCATCAAACCAGTACACATAGCTGATAAATTACTCAGCATATTTGTTAGTTCCGCACAAATTCCCATTTTAATACCTGAATTTTTTCTTTATCAAACTTTGACTTTTTTTTCTAGTTGATTTTTTTTTATGGATTATAATGATGTTGAAAGAGTTGAATTCTTTTCTTGAATCAATCTAAAAAATATTCATCCATTTTTTTATTAAAACTTTTTTCATTTATAGAGTCAAAGACTTATTAAAGTATGAGGTATTGGAAAATAATTTACAAAAATCGTGGATTAATTTACAAAAAAGTATGAGGTATTGGTTTCTAGGATTCTCACCAAAAATCTCGGACATACATCTACAAAAACATTCAAGGAAATTGGGAGGTTGATCTCCTAGTGGTAAATCTCTTCAAAAATCGATGACCATAGATCATTCTTTGGACGATATGAGACTTTAGAGTTAGATCTCCTCAAAATCAATTACTAGAAATCATCCTTCGTGGGATACTCCTTCATGGCTGACTACTTATGTCCAATCACTTATGCCTGACCTCAAGTCGAGTAGGCAAAGACCAATCAGGATAGTACACATTCCTCCATCCTCAAGTCGAGTAGGCAAAGAGATTTATCCACCAAAAAATTCGAAATAAATTAAGTTGTGTTTAATCGATTTATGGTCGTGCACAAAAAAAATAGATCACTCATTTTCATAAGTTGAGTCTAAGGCTTAAAATCATATTTTCGCTGAGAGACTGTCCAAATTTGTTTTATGGTGCTCTACTTATTTAATTTTTTAATGGTTGAGGTCGATCGATCAACCTTTTAATACGAAAATGTTAGGATTTAGGTCGAAACATTTTTGTATGACAACTGTCAGTGCCAGGATTTAGGTTAAAGTCTTTTTTATGTCAACAGGAAATGTTAGAATTTAGGCCGAAGCCTTTTTTTAAGTCATTTGGTTGTGTCATGAATTAGGCCAAAACCTTTTTTATGTCACCTAACGGTAACAAAATTTAGGTTGATAGCTCATGTCCTTAAAGTCGACAAGCAATGTCAGAAATTAGACCAAAACTTTTTTTATGCAACTGTCAATGCCAGAAATTAGGACAAACCCTTTTTTATATTGATTATCCAAAAATATAATAGATCAAAACTGAAAAAAAAAACACAAATTCGTTTTCATAATAATAAAATTTTATAAGCAATATATAATAAATGGAATATGTTTAATCTAGCTAAGAAAATCATGAGTTCTTAGTAAAAATTAGAATGAAATAAAAATACCTCGTCAAATTGATGAAATAAAGCAACTGTGATTCTTGCTCCATCTCTAAACACTTTTGTGCGTCCAAACACCTTTGTGCATCATGCACACCAACATCTCCAAAGCTATCACCGTTTTTTAGGTTACTTATCGGACATCACAAGTTAAAAAATGATTTATCATCTCACAAGGAAGAATTCTCACTAAAGAGCCTTTTTCATTTTAATATTTCTTTTTCCATCGTAGCACTTTGTATCTGGTTCCTTCTGACGTTATTGTTTTTTTTTAAATAGACTGTAGTTTTTGGGTAAAATATGCAACTTTATCACGTCGTTGCTTGTTTTTCTAAGGTGTTTATTGTGAAAATTGAGGAGTCAAGACCAATTTTACCTATCGCACAGTATATATGTTAATTTGTTCAGAAGCTTCTTTAAGTATAATGATGTTTAAAGAATTTATATCTCTTTAAACTAGTAAAAAAAATCAATTCATTTCTTATCAAGTTTTTCATCTTTATAAAACTCAATACTTCTCACCATATATAAATATTGAAAAACGATTTACAAAAATCGCATATTAGTTTATCAGTTCCTAAAATTCTCATCAAAAATTTCAATCATACTTTTAAAAATGTGTTAAAAAAAATTGAGGAACCGATGTATTCAAAACTGATTACTAAAATCATAATTCCAATGATAAAAGACTTCAAAAACCAATGATTATAAATCATTCTTCAAAAGATACCTTTTATAGTCAACCACTTATTCCCACGATATCTATATGGTACAGTTTTAATCAAGGATCACTTTTTTGCCACCAAAACCAAATTGAAGTGTGGTTTATATAACCATCACTCATATTTTATAACCTCTCTTGTTTACCTTCGGATGGTAACAAAACATTAATGAGTATTGGTTAATAGTTAAAAGTGAATTTTCTTTAATAAATAGTACATACATGTTTGTTTGTTTTTTCACTTTTCATGATTTCTTATAATATTTTAAATTTGTAATTAAGTAATACACACAATAACAACAACAGTAAGAATAATAAATCTCGAATATATTATTCAAAACCGTGGGTTCCAATACTTCTATCTAGAGAGTATATGTAATAGTACAAGATCAAACTATTGATCATAAGCGCAGCCACAAAATATAGTTTTTAATCTAAATTCTCATAATACATTTTTTTATTAAAGTTTATTAAAAAATTTATTTATAATAGATTTATTGCATAAAATATGATAGTTGAGTAATTATGTGCTTAATTTTTTGTTAATATAAAAAATATATTTAAAAATATGCTTATATGACTTTTACTTTCAATTGAATATTAAATTAAATATATGAATACAATATTTAAATAAAATGGTAATTGATTTCAGTGTTGAAATCCAAATTGTTTTTCTGGACACAACATGAACTACTAAGTTCAATCAAACCACTTTAAGCAGTACATGGTTTTTAGTTTAGCATATTATGTTTAGCGATTATGTAAATATAAACGGAAGAATATTAAAGGTACGGACCAAGCCGGTTCTTTGAACAGACCACGGAGAAAAAAAAAAAGTGTGTGCTGATATTTTATTTTTTGAATAATAGAAAATTTATGATATTAAAATAAAAGCTTTAATTTTTATTTAAATAATATTTAAGATAATTCAACATTATGTTTATCTTTAATAATTATTTATGTAATTGTTAGACGAAAAATTAATATTAAGATATAATTAAGTTTTAGAAAAAAAAAATTATTTGTAAATTTAAATTTTTTAGTAATTTTTTAAATTAATTATATATTAACATTAAAATTAAAGCTGTTATAATAAGACGTAATTTTCTCTTAGTTAATTAAAAATAAAATATATCAATATTTACTAAATTAATATTTATCCTAATTTAGTTATAAATATTAAAATTTGTATTTTTAATGAATAGACAAAAAAAAATAATGAATATAAACATTTTAACTATTCAATAAGCAGATACCATCCGTGAATTTAATTTTGCAAAATTTATATTTTTAATTACTTATAAAACTAAAGTTATTTTTAAAAGAAAATTTAATTTTTTATTTTAAATATGAAAAAGTAAACTCTCAGATATTTTTTTGAAGGATGCTCATTTGATAGTAGAACATATCTTTTTGGGTGGTTGAGAGTGGAAAAGTTAGCCACCATTTATGGCGTCCCACTTTCTAGGTCAAAGAAACCCCTTTTCTCACTTTTTTTTATTCAGATTATTTTTGTTTAAATTGTAAATATTAAAACTTACTTTTCATCTCATAAAAGTGTTATTTTGATAATTATTACAGTAATTATGTAAAAGAAAATAACAATCTTACAAAACAAACCGTTATTATTAATATCATATTAAAATTATAATGACCGTTCTCTTAAATTTATTTTGTACTTACTTATTTTTTTCACAACAATTTATTGACAGTAATTTTTTAGATCAACGTTAACAACACATTCTCTAATATATATATATATATATATATATATATATATATATATATATATATTAACACGTCTTTCAACATAATTTTACTATTAATTAAAAATTGATAAAAAAAGGGTCATTAACTAGAATTAAATACATTAAAACTTTTAATTTTCAATAAATTCAATAATAGGATAAAATAAATTTTAAAAAAATAATATACAAATAGTACCCGCAAATTATTTTTTATATTTGTATTTGTAGAACTGTAATTTTGTAAAAGTGGTAATCTCATTTTTTTTATATTTACATTCTCCCCTCGAGATGAAAAATGATATTCTCTTGACAACATATATGAAGTTATTTTCTAATGCATTGATCACTCCTATTTTTACTTATTTTTAAATTCTTTGAACTTTCACATCAAATTGAAATAATTTCAAGAAATAGTAAAATATAACTAAACATATATTTTACAATCTAAACATGTTTTTATATGTAACAAAAATGTCCATATTACCATGCTTTTAAAGAAATTATTATATTTTTTAGACCGTTGTTTTAAGTACTTTTATTAATTACTAGAATGATAAATGATGTTGTATTATTTTTTTAGCAAATATTACAGGGTTATTTAATAGTGCTAGCATTCTGGATATCATGGTTAGGGAGGAACATGATATTCTTAATTAGATTATAGATGAGTTTGTTTGTTTCACTCTTAAATCGGTTAGGATTTTTTTCTTGGAACCAAGAGTTCCATGTGGTTGGGGTAAATCAATTTGGTCTTCATCTATTCTGCCTTCAAAAACTTTAGTATGCTGGAAAGGTATTCATTGGCGGCTTCCTACATATCAACATATTCAGAATAAAGGTTTGCATATATGTTCTATGTGTATGTTTTTTGAAAAAACACGAGGAATCTATTCAACATTTATTTGTTGAATGTTCTAATGTATTGCATATTTGAAATTGGGTTCAACAGAATTTTCTTACTTCTCATTTCTCTAATAAGGATGATCTTCTTTCTTTTATTAAGAGTGTGATGATAGTCCTTTGGTTAAATTGATTAAGCTTGTTGTGATAACTTTTTTTTTCTATTTGGATGATATGACGTATGAGGAACTATGCTAGAGTTTAGGATAAGATTGAGGTTTTAGGGCTATTTCGGTAATTAAAGACTTAACTTGTCTAATGGGAAATTCGTCTAAAACTTCAATGAAGAATGATATGTTAGATGTTTTTTTTAAATAAAAGTTTTGATGTTAGGCATCAATATGCAACTTGACATCTCAGCTATGCTGACACCTAGTAACAACAATCATTTGTAATCGCATGAAAAAGTATTATTAAAAAAAATAAAAATAAAAAATATGGGGGGACTAGTTCAAAACTCATATATTAACAAGAACGATACAAAAGTATACTATATCTATTCATAAATAATTGTAAGAACAGACTAGATGGTAGTCTATTATACCAATGAAAAGATTCTCTATGAATAAATCCTAAATTAGCCAACTTACAGCACGCACATTCCCTTCACGTGCTGATAAGTTAGCTAATTTAAGATTTATTCATAGAGAACCATTTCATTGGTATAATAGACTTCCATCTAGTTTGTTCTTAGATTTTTTTATGAATAGATATACTCTACCTGTGTATTGTTTTTGTTAGCATATCAGTTTTGGTCTAGTCCTCCCATATTTTTGTATTTTCTTTCTTTTTTTCTTTTTTTAATATTTTTTTTCATGTGATGGTATTGTTGTTGCTTGAGGTGTCAGTCTAGCTGAGATGTTAAGTTGGATAATAATGCCTAACATGAAAGTTATAAAAACAAATAAATTATTCCAAATTATTAATTACTCTTTCTGTTTTTTAAGTGTCATATTTTTAGAATTTTTTATTTTAATTTAACAGTTGTTTATATATAGTTTAAAATGATAATTATATTTTGTGATTTATATTATTACCTTACACGTAATTTTGTATTAAATTATATATATATATATATATATTTTGTAGTGCAGAAAAAATCTTATAAATATTTTATTAATATCAATAAAATTTATTATATATTTTTTTCATTAGAAATAACTTAAACATACTTATTGATACTATAGTATTCAATAATAGTAACTAAGAAGGAGGATTAATAATAATAATATTTTATTAGATATTTTTAACTAGTTGATTTAGTAAATTATACCAATCCGTCAAATAATTGTGATTGGTTTATGTGAATTAATTAAGATAGTCAAACACTGACCTTATTGTTTTTTTTATTCTGTATTACAGGATTAAAAGGATATTTTTGTAAACTGAAATTTAATAAAAAATATTATATTTTTTTGTAGATTCTATTTAATATTTAACAAGTCACAATTCTATTTTAAAGTTTTCTAAAAAAATGTAATTAAATATAAATTGTTTATTAAAGTTAATGTATTAGAGAATGTTATGAATGCTCATCAGTCTATAATGGCTAATCAAAGAAGGTTACAGTCAGAATTGTTTATTGAAAGTGCTGGACACATTTGAACAAGACTTGGGATATGTATTCATCTCTTAGATAATGGTGGGTAGAGAAATTTATATTTTGATAATTTTTTTAATAATAATATTAAATATAGGAGTCCATTAATATTTTTTTAACAAATAATAATTAAGTAAATAGTTATTAACCAAATATATTTACTCAATTGCTTTTTCTTAGTTATTAATTATGGATGCAGTGATCTCATATACAATTTCCTTCAGAACTCCTTTCTCTCTTTGGTCATTCTTCTTCTGGATTTTTCATTTTTGCACCTCCTCTTCTTAGTACCATCTTTTATGGCATGCATTCCACTTTTTGACCATTTGGCTTTGAATTCTTCTAGTGTCTTTTTCGTTCAGACCTGTAAAGTTCAACTCAGTTTTTTTATCTTATTACATTCAAACCCTTGTCCCGTAGTCCTTTAACGTGAACCAAACATAAAGACAAAAACATTTATTTACATTAATTAGCTAATTAAACACATGAATTAAAACGAACTACTTTTATATAATATTTTCTGTAATATCTTTCACATCCTCTGATAATTTTTCAAAACTAGTCATGAAAAATATTAGAATCTTAATAATATCAATATAGATATAAAATTACTAGTTACATATATTAGTAATTTATGCTGTTAATTAAACAACCTAAAATTCCAATCTAGTAGCACTTTTATATTATAAGGTTGAAACAGAAAACATAGGACAATATTATATATAAAAAAATTCTTTATAGTGCATTTTTGTTTCATATTTCCTTAGACATAATTTATTATATGTAATAATGATAAAAAGAAAAATAATATATGATACAAAATATTACATGTGTAACATACCTGGTGTATGAACAGAAGGAAGTTTGATATTTTGTGTGACGCGGGATATTATTTGATATGTTGGGAAATGCGGATATTTTTGTTGAAGACCAATGAGCAGAGTCGGTCGGCTTGTTCACAAACTGCTTCTAAAACATACATCTAAAACCAACTTAACAAAGTCAATAATTTTTTTTTATATAATATCTATTGACCATTTTTTATTTATTTTTGAAATAAAAAATATTTTTTGCTCAGAAATTGTGACATTAATATACACTTGAGAAAAATATGTGAGTGGAAAAAGGGTATTGGTCTTGGGTACCCCACCACCATCGTAATCCCATACGTTAGTTGAATCAGCAATGCATGAAAAGTCAACTGTCTTTGTCCAAACCCAACCCTTATCTCCTGCACCTGTCCTACATAAATTAAACCCACACCCCTGAATCCTCCTTTTCCAAATTCACACTCACACCAACACCATCACCAACACATCAAAGCCAATATGAAACTAACCTGGTCACCCGAGAGAGCTTCCAAAGCATACATCAACACAGTCCAATCTGTAAGCATAGATTATCAAATCAATTCAAACTGTTGCTTCTTCATTTATTATTTTATTAATTATTCATTACCTTCAAGTGTTGTGTTGTGTTAGTAATTTTGTTCGGTCGTTTCTGTGCAGTGTCGGGTTTCAAGCGAATCAGGAGTGGCGGAGTTCATTTCCGCGATGGCGGCGGGGTGGAACGCGCAGCTCATCGTGGAGACGTGGTCGCAGGGAGGACTTATTGCTACCAGCATCGGGCTAGCCGTGGCGCGGTCGCACACGTGCGGACGGCACGTGTGCGTGGTTCCCGACGAGCGCGCTAGGTCGGAGTACGCCGAGAGAATGGGCGAGGCGGGCGTGGCTGCGGAGATCGTGGTGGGGGAGGCGGAGGAGGCGATGGGGGGCTTGGTCGGCGTGGACTTCTTGGTGGCGGATTCCCGGAGGAAGGACTTTCCGCGCGTGCTGAGGCTGGCGAAGTTGAGTAACAAAGGCGCTGTGTTGCTCTGCAAGAACGCGAATTCGAACTCCAAGGGTTTCCTATGGCGGAGCCTGGTGGCGCAGGGTTCTTCTCGGCGCGTGGTTCGTTCGGCGTTTCTTCCCGTGGGGAAGGGACTGGACATGGCATACGTGTCTGCCTCTGGAGGTAATAGCACTGTACGTAGATGGATTAAGCATGTTGATCAACAATCAGGGGACGTGCATTTGATTCGGAGATGAACAGTATATTTTGTGTTTTGTTTTGTTCAGTTCTTCCTTTTTGTAAATACAGTTTGTGCTGCTGCATGTATGATGGATATGTATACACATATTAGAAAAGTAAAGGATGATGTTTAAACATGTTACACCGTGAGAAGGAGCTAAAACTAGTTGTTATTCTCTCTTGTAACATGATGAACTTCCGTGTGTATCGCAGACCATTACATTTATTTCTTTATTTGTTTAGAAAATGATAAACATTAGTTTTTCCTCTTTCTGTTCTTTTCTCTTATTTGCATTAGTCTTTGGTGGTCTCTTGTTTGGTAATGGAGGAAAGCCTCGAGTCTTGTCAAACAGTTATACATTTTGTGAGGTCATGGGTTGACTTTATTTATATGGTGAAATACTCTTAACATTGATATTTGGAGTTAATGAAGAAAATCACATATACTGCTAGTTCACAAAGAGACGAGAGCGTTAATAATAAAGATGAGTTGAATATGCAGGATTATGATTAATTATGGAATAGAATTGAAACAGAAGCAGATGAATAAAAAAAGGGGGGACACTAGTTATGATCAAGGAGATAGAACTTTTTTATTAGAGAAGTTTTGACACTTAAGATGCAATGTCCAATATTTGTCATGAAAGTCGTGGTTTCGTGTGCTCAACTTTGGGTATCCACAACACAAACAACTTTTCACACATTAGACATAATGACTATAATTGGCAATAATATGTATCAGAAAATATGAATACATTTGTAATTTGAGTGGTTCCAAAGTATGTAGTGTAGTTGTTAGGAGAGTTTTCTTCACTTTGTTAGGATAATTTAATTGGCCAATTCTTGGATCTTCATGGGATTGGATTCTCACCTTTCTCGCTTTTGCACTTGAGCTTGAGTTTAGAGGGTTGTAACCACATCTAATGTCGACGAGAAATATATATTTCATGCTCTAAGGTTGCATTTGATCATACTTGTACCAGAACAATTTTCGTAACTATTCCTATAAATTCATGTTATAAACATGCTTGAATTCAACCTCTTTTCATTTAGTCAATAATAAGAATGATATTCTTTTACAAAAATTTATTCCTTACTCAAAGTTACATGATGTTTTACTTCATAAAGTTTGACATAACATTTTTTCAATGTTCTTGATCGGGTAAAGAGATGTTTCTACAGGGGTTGGACAAAATCCTAATTAACTTAAGTGTAAATGTTATGGTATTTATTGAGAATGAAACTTATTTCATTTTTAAACATAAAAGATGTCTCCTATTAAATGACATTTATTTCACATTGATATAGAAGAAGACTTATGTCATTTCTAAACATAAAGACGTGTTTTATTAAATGTCATTTATTTCACATTGACATTGGAGAATATGATGTTATATGTAAAATTATTAACTTTGCTAAAGCTAGCACATTGAGATTTGAGTTTGTTTGTTTATAGTGAGATGTTATTTTAGGTTCTGGTTAATTATATATTAATCTTAATTAATATTATTTAATTCTTAAAGTTTGGGTTTTTTTCAACCAATTGTAAATATCAGATGTATATATACTCTTATTTTTTGTTAGCATTTGGGATAGTTTTATTGAATCTTTGTTAATGATTAATAGACCTTATAATTGACTCTTTAGATAAATTGCATTTCATTTTAATAGAAGATCATATTAACTAATATAGTCTCTTAGAGTAAGTCAAGTAGGCAAAGAAGTTTATCTAACTGAATGGCTGTAAATAAATTACAATGTAAGTTATTAAACAAAGTTTCATTCAATTCACCTAAGTTTTTGAAAATGCTAGTTAAGAAAAAGAACTTATGAGTTAGAATATATAAGCTAATTGAAACTATTTTTTTATGCTTTAAGTT
Organism: Phaseolus vulgaris; assembly: GCF_000499845.2. Taxonomy (NCBI): domain Eukaryota; kingdom Viridiplantae; phylum Streptophyta; class Magnoliopsida; order Fabales; family Fabaceae; genus Phaseolus; species Phaseolus vulgaris. The sequence goes on along the minus strand of NC_023758.2, from coordinate 6,590,396 downwards.
TAAAACAAGTTAGTTTATGACAACCACTAAAAAGAAAACATGCTAGTTCAAACAACCAAAAAAGAAAAAGACTATCACAAAAAAGACTTTAACTTAAATTGCCTCTAGAAAATGTGAGCAAAGTTAGGTTGATTTTGCCTGATAAGGTCAGTTTTGATCGATGAAGGTCGGCTAAGGTTGGCTTGTTGCCTGATAAGGTAATTTTTTGTCGATATTACCTGATAAGGCCGACTTGTTGTTTGATAAGGTCAATTTGACACCTTGAGCATTTGGGTTATCTTCATTAAAATAAAATAAAAATGGTGCTGATACATGCAAATGAATAGTGCATTTGCTTCAGGTAACATAAATATTGTTGTGCCCATAACCATAAAAATAAAATAATTATTACGAAGTGGACTTTAAGCCTAACGCAACCCCATAAAACCGGCTCATGAGGTGAGATTTGTACCCACTTATATACTCCAACACACCCTCCTCACGCCGAGACTACCAACTCGTGCGTGGAACAACATATTATGGGTGGTCCGATAACGGCCTGATAGCGGGTGGCCTGATAAGCCCACCAAACACTTGCTAGGATAGGCTCGAAATGACTTTGATACCATATAATGAAATGGACTTTAAGCATAACTCAACCCCATAAAACTAGCTCATGGAGTGAGGTTTGCACCCACTTATATACTCCAACAATAATAAAAGACATAGCATATGCAAGAACATTTTAAATTTTATTTACCACTTTATCAGCGTGGAGTCTGATCTTTAGTGCCTCGTGCATTCGACACTACTCCCTGGAATTCCTCAATTAGTGTGAAGGCAAAGGGTTGGAGAAGCGTTGATTATGGCGAGGTGCGAAGAATTTTCTGCTCATTGTTCAAGGTTTTTCTCTGGGAGAGGGACTCTTATGTGACGAGGATGTCATTTCATCTTCTTGCTGAAAGCGTGGATTCGCTTGTTGATTACACTCATAACAAGTTCGTTAGTGTCGTTAGGGCTTGCGGAGGTTGCCATTTGCAACCAAACACCCCATATAGATGGCCTTCTAGTCTTCAAGTGCATGTTTAGGTTTTTTCATGATTTTGTATTGTGTTATCTTGTGGAGGTAGACAAATTTTGCAATGTTATAGTTTAAAGCTTAAATCACCCCAAGTTAAAACATTCATAATTGAGTTCTTTTGTTTATAGTGAGAGATGTATTTTATAAGATTGTATTTTATAAGTCCTAGTTAATTAGTTGACCAACTAAGATGATACAATGCCTTAACCTTCAATACTTAAGAAATAAACTAGAGAATATTGATTGAAGAAAAAAAAAATGTGAGAAGTGAGTTAATAAAAATTCTTTGAATATAAGAAAAATACATTAATGTAGATAGAGATTCTTTTTAAAAGTAAGAGAAATATTAAATAAAATATTTCTTATTATAAAAATTTGTAAAAGAAGATTTTCATCACAAATTATAATCATAAGTAATTTATTATCATTTTAGTATCTTTATATAAAAAATATGTGTTTTTCATGTTTGCATAGTGTTCTTACCAAAAATGAGCTTGGGGAGTACAACTCGGTGAGGACTGCATGTTCCTTGAGAAACAAACTTTTAGTTGGTCTCCGATGAGAGGGGGAGGTTCACCTGCAAAAGACTCTCTGATGCTTAAGTCAGTAGGAGCACAAAGATGGTAAGTTCTTAACTTTATAAGACTTAAGAGTATGAGATAATATATAATGTACTTCCTGGAGAGTAATATTTATAGATTAATCAGGTAGTATTATCTAAGTGGACCGTTGTGAGTCCTTTGCATTAGCCACATAAATGTTATTCATTATTCCAAAAATAGTCGTTCATCATTTAAGGCCCATTGAATAGGCCGTTTTACTCATGATGGTCATTGATGGCAATAAAGGCTCGGTTAAAGATGCATACAATCACTCGAGTTTTTTGGCATTCCCGATCTTATGGTCGGTACGTACTTAAGCCCCCCAGCTCAGAAGCCGAAGTGATAATCTGGTGATGAGTAACCAAAGGGTGAATGAGTTCGATTTGGACCCGTTTGAATTTAGTGTAGGACCATTGATTTCGATTTCGAGTAATGTCTGTTAATCGGTTCAATATTGATAAAGTTTTGTCAATGTTCGTGTTTGAACTCGGATACATACTTAATTGTACAACTTTGCCGATGTTCATTTTTGAACTCAGATTAGTATTGTTGATCTAATGACCGTTTGGTCTTGGTGAGCTATCTTACCATTTGGTCTGAGGTAGCAAAATATTCCAATGAAGACGTTATTCAAAATCATAATCAAGGGTGCCTAAAAATAGTTTTTAGAAAAATGTTATAAATAGATGCTTCAAACTTTAGAGTTGTTCGATCAATAACATCCGAATTTGACATGCATGAACTACAAACACATAAATAGATGGACAAATGAAAGATAGATATTGAGAGAGAGAAGTAATGACACATGATCGATTATGAATAAAACATATCAGTTCTTCAATGGTTTGCGGATGAGGATGATGTGATAGATTGACTTCTCATCAAAACCATAAATCTTATGGTCCGGGAAAAGTTTTACCCAGTGTAACATCCCTAATTTTTACCCATAAACTGCTGATCAAGACTGCCAATATAAAAACTACTGATGATCAGTAGTTGGTCTCCGATGAGAGGGGGAGGTCCATCTGCAAAAGACTCTCCAATTCTTAAGCCAGTAGGAGCACAAAGATGGTTAGATTTTAATTGTATAAGAGTTAAGAGTATGAAATAACATATAATGTACTTTCTAGAGAGGGAATATTTATAGATTAATCAGGTAGTATCACATGAGTAGACCACTATGATTCATTTGGATTAGCCACATAAATGCTATTCATTATTTCATAAATAGTCGCTCATCATTTAAGACTCATTGAGTATACCGTTTTACTTATAATAGTCATTGATGACAGTAAAGACTCGGTTAAGAGATGTATACAGTCACCCAAAATCTTTGAACATTCTCAATTTTATGAGTGATACGTACACATATAAAACTACATTTTGAATGTTAATTTTTCTTTACTTTTTCTATTCTCACTTTGTTATGTTATTGGATGGACAAGTAAGAATTATAATCAATATCATGATAATTTTTTATTTACGAGTGTAGAATCTAACCATCGCTCTTTTGCCACAACTAACCAAGGAAATATATAACAATTCAATATTAAATGCATAGATGCCAAACAATTTTATAGATTCCTTATTGTTTTACTACCTACAAAGTTATAATTATAATAGCTTGTTTTTTTAATTAATCTTAAATAAGTAGTAATGTTGAACTTACAATAAAATAAATACAATGAATTGTGATGTTTTCCATAGTGTATTTAATTGACATAAGTGATATGGCGGACATTCTTTTAAATGAGGACAAGCATCAATGCCACCTTTAAAAAAATAGAAATTAAACAAAAAGTTTCTTATGATCAAAATTTAAAATGCTTATAATTTTAGAAAAGAAAACAAATATTTATTAGATTTTCAAAGCGCTAAATCCAAGTTGCGAGGTTATATATATATATATATATATATATATATATATTATGCAATGAAACGTTAAAACCTCATTAATTAGGATATTTTAATCCATTATCTCAGTCAGATTCTCCTTATTACATCAAGTAAGTATAATAAGTCAAAAAATTATAATAATTATCAATAATTATAATCAATGGCAAAAGAACAATACTACATACTAGTCTTTAAAAAACTAAAAAAAATCATGAAATAGAAATCATTAGAGATCAAAATAATTAGTTGTAATAGTAACTAAATTAGAGACCATTTAGAAACTAAACAAAAATGGTTTCTATTATTGTTAAAATACTTTCTAAATTGGTATCTAATTAGTAACCAAGGTTTTTCTACCAAATTTAAAATGTAAATAATTGGTAGTTAAAGCCTTAGTTACTAATTAAATATCAATTTAGAAATTATTTTATCAATAATAGAAACCATTTTGTTTAGTTTTTAAATGGTCTCTAATTTAGTTACTATTACAACTAATTATTTTGGTCTCTAAAAATTGGTTTCTACTTCATGATTTTCTTGTAGTGAAATGATAAATATCAAAAGTTAGTCCATGGCTCAATTTCACACTTTTTAATTAATTTTGCCCCATTTTCCATTTATTTTAATTATTTAAAAAGATTAAAACCAGTTGTAGTTTTTTTTTTCAATTTGTAAAATGTTGCCGCAAAATAAAAATGATTAAAGCGTAAGATCTAAGTTTTATTTTAAAATAAATTTTAAATAAATAAATATTTAAAGTTCTATAAATAAAATTTAATGGTAATTTTTTATTTTATTATACAAATATCTTATTTAGCCCACATTTTTAATACTAGGTTGTGGTTCAGCCCACATAGTTCATCTCACATTATCATCCTAATAGATGTGTAAAATGTATAATAATTTAAGTTGCGTATATAGAAGTAAAAATATGTATACGATTGTATTATGAAACTAAAGAAATGTTCAGTGTGGATTATGAGTTTACTGAGATGTTGGATATATGCATGGGAAAAGATTATTTGTATATCTTTAAACATGTTTTGTCATGGAATAAAAAATATATATTGTTATTAGGTAATTGAAATTGATGTAACAATTATATTTTATATATTAGAGTGAAGATTTGATAAAGGTAATAGATAAGTTTGCTTTGTTTTTTCCCCATAATAGTTGCTTTCTGGTTGGATGTTGCTAAAATCACATTTCAACACTTAACTGACATTTAAACAATGATTAAAATATATATTTAATCATAATTTGCTAATTTATGGAGTATATTGTTTACATTTTTATAGAATAAATCAAATTTGTTTAATTATTCTTTACTTTTTCCAGGATAGAGGTTCACCCCTCTTTACGAAACTTTATCCTTTTTAAGGATTTGAGTGAGTAGAAAATACTTTGATTTAAAAACAAGGTACGCTAATATAAATATTCTGCAAAATTTAAAATTAATCACGATTTCAATAATTATTTTCTAATTAATCTACTAATCACATTCCTCTGGCCAAATCCGGAAAAGAAAACTCGCCGAACGGCTAGCCATTTGGAGCTTCCATTGAACTTGGGATTTTTGACAATTTTCCAACGCGTCGTGACTAGTCATTGATGCGTTTTTAATTTAAAAAAATAATAATTAAAAATAAATAAATAAATATAGTGCATGGGTATTAAACTCTTTTCACATTCAAATTAAACTAAATCCTTTTCTCCTTTCGTTCGTTCTTGGTGGAAGCGTGTTGGTGTTGGTGCTGGTGCGTACGCTTTTTCATCGTGAACAATCAACGATCCGTGGCTGTGCTCGTCGTCTCTGAAGCGATCAATCAAGCGTGAGAGGGCGGCATAGCAGAGCAAAGCAAACATGTCTATGTCCGATTCCGATTCCTCCTCTTATGTCAGCGATTGCAAAAGTTTCAAGCTAATTAGCCGCGAGCGTAAGCCCTCTTTTTCTCCTCCTGATATTTCTTGTCACGTTACTCATCAATGATTCGTCACGCCTTTTCGACTTGTGCCATTTCGTTACTATTTTCAACACAATCTTAGTGTTCAAGTTTATTATTATCATCTTTGGCGCATGACTTCTACTGCTCCGCCTTTTATCAGCCACATGATAAGCACGTTAGGGCAACTGGCTTATGGTTTCGTGCATTGAGTTTGGACTTTGGAGTGTGGTTTTTAGGTGCTTATGGCTGGAATGGAGTGATTGAGTTTTCTGGGTGATTTTGGTTCCGTTGCCTATTCCATGGGTGCTCAGCTTATGATTATTTCAGGGTGATATGTCATTTGTATGCTCCACGATGGAAATTTTCATGGCATGCCTTCATCAATTTTTATGCAGACACTATTTCATAACATGTTCCATCATTATCTATCTAGAGAATTAAGGTAGAATTCGTGCACCTGGTGTGATGAATGGCTTCATCTTTGTCTTTGCATTATTGAGAGATTTCCTTCCCAATGGTGTGAGAGAAAACACCACTGAGAGAAACTCTGCCTTTTATCTCACAAGCTTACATTCAGTGTATCATTCAACAAGCAACAAGTGAGTAGCCCAACTCATTATGGGTCATTCACATCGAAAGCTCAATTACTTAAATTCATCATTTAAGTACCAGGATATCAATTTCTGATAAGTATTATTCAATAATCTAATAATATTATATAATCAAATAATGTTAATTCATAAAATAAAAAAGATAAACTCAGCATAGCAGTCAAAATGCATGTGTTCCCCCCCTCCCTCCCTTTGTTCCATAGGTTATATTATTGTAATTCACTTTGCTTTTTCACTTATATCTTTTGTCCAAGTAAATAGAAGGAAAAAGAAGAGGGAAAGTTGCACGATGGATGAAATCACTCCGAATCATTTCATAGTTATTTAAAGACTCATCAGATCAATTTGTTACTGCACATGTCATGAGAAGTTCTCTACAGTTAGAATTTTAGAATTTAGCATCATAGCCAAATTCAACGTGGCACTGTTTTGTAATAGAATTACTTATTTTTGGATATATTTCCTAACCTTTTACCAGTATTGCAATCTTTATGGTTTTCCTCTTGTTCCTTTTAAATTTTAATTGGTTATGATCAGATAAACTTGATTAATTTCTGTTTACTGACTTATTTACAGGATTATTACATGAAATGCTGAGGTCAACAAAAACAGGGGATTCCAAATCAACTTGGAAGGTATATGATGCTATTTAGTTAAATGAATCCTACCTTGTTTCATTTATCTTTCCTCTGGTTACAGAAGAAATGAAGGACTCACTCTTCTGTACTATTTATTTAAAGTTTTGTAGTTTACACTCAATTATATAATTCACATGTCTAAAGTGCTTGCTTAATTCATTGGAACTGGGATCGTCATGTGTAGTATTTCATCAGTTCTCTCTAGATATCTATACTAGTATGCACTATACTCCATGGGCTAGATTTCATACAGTAAATACAGGTAAGATACACATGCATGTTGTAGTCCCAAGTATAAATAAAACTCACATAGGTGTAGCCCCAGATTTAAACATATTTTACATCTGAATGAAGCATTGAAGGTAAATTAAAGAAGCTAAGTACAAGGTAATAGTTGAATTTATTAATTACCATCTGATACTTGTTCATGGTTTACTTGCCTGCAGGTACTAATAATGGACAAACTTACTGTAAAGATAATGTCTCACTCGTGCAAGATGACTGACATCACTGATGAAGGTGTTTCATGTAAGCAATCATTTTTCTTTATACCAAGAAACACTGAGTCGTTTTTCTCATAATTTTCTCTTTTTTAGTGTGCCATGTTGTAACCTCAAATTTCCAAAATAGGGTAATTATTCGCATCCCATCCTCTTATCACCCTCTTCTGAAAAGACTATAACAGTATGGTTGGCACCCATTTTGTCTTCGAGAATTAAATATCCTCAAGAGTTTGATGCTGGTTTTCTTCGTTTTGAATATGAATTAATTGTTTTCACACTGACTAAACTTGAACTGTCTTGTTTATTAGCATGTCCTAGGTATGTCAGATGTTTTAGTACCTTCTAATTGTCCTATTAAAATAAATAATTTTCATAAATATTAATAATTTAATATTGACGTCAGTCGATATGGCAATTTGTATATTTAGTTTTATTTCTTGTATAAAGAGTGAGCCTTTGCAGAATATAAGGATGCTGCATTGTGATCTGGTCTTCATTGGTTCTAGTTGTGGAAATATCCCCTCTGATCACCTAACTGAGTAGGGTAGTAGCAGATTAGGTTGTTTTGTCTTTAAAGGAGGCATAAATGCAGATAATTTATATTTTATATCTAGATTACTTAAAAAACCTACTACACAAAGCTACTGCAAGCATTTTTAAGTCACCAATTATCTTTGTTTTTGCTTTTGTCTTCTTTTATGGATTTGTTCAAGATGCCGTATCCTCTTTTGCTCATTCTTTATTACTACTAATTTTATCAATATAAAACTCAACTATATAATAAAGTAGAACACCTTTATGCATTGATTTATGATCACCTTTACAAGGTAAGGTTATTTACGTAATGGTGGGAACCTCGTCCATTAGGCCTCCAATTTTTAGTTCCTTTGTTATATGTTGTGAAACTTTGCTTCTCTTTTTGTAGTGGTTGAAGACATATACAAGCGAAGGCAGCCATTGCCCTCCATGGATGCCATATATTTCATCCAGCCAACCAGAGAGAAGTAATATATCTGCTATTTGCTTTTGGTCGTATTGTAGTACAATCTTTTGTTAAGTATGTAACTAATGTCATCGTAAATATGTAGTTTACATAAAGCATTTTGGGGAATATAATTCTGTTGAGTTTTGAATTTGTAAATCTATAATTGTTGTTTTTCTTCTAACTTTATTTACTTCGAGCTCTTAAATTCTCTATCAAATAGCTTCCCTTTTATTTTATTTTTATTAAGCTGTGTATTTAATTCTACCTTATGTTTACTTTCAAGATGTCATGAATTATTTCAGTAGTTTTTATTGGTATTACTTTTTGCTCAGTACAAGTTACATGATGATGCATTACTTTGTCTCTCTGACTCTCCAAATTATTCATTTATAATTTAATTTTATTGAGTAATTAATATGCTGCATCCTTTGACCATGGAACAATCTCATTTAGCTTTGATGTGGAATTTAGTTATCATTCCTTTTTGAGTTGGTCCATATTTTGTGATTTTCTCCATTTTTATTTGCAGTGTAATTATGTGCTTGTCAGACATGTCTGGAAGGACACCCTTATACAGGAAGTACGTGGTGATCATTATAATATCTCCCTTGTCTGTTATTCATCATGGCTTCAACAACTTATTTGTTTTCAAGTCTGTTTCTGTGATCTTGTAGGGCATTTATTTTCTTCAGTTCAAGCATTTCCAGAGAATTAGTTATGGATATTAAGAAAGATTCAAAGGTGTTGTCTCGATTAGGTGCACTGAGAGAGGTGGACATTTTTTTTGTTTCCAAGCTATGTTGTGGTTGAATTCATAATTGTGCCCAATTGACATTTCTTTTGTGCTTTCCCCCCTCATTTGGATGGCACATGCAGTTGAATTTGGAGTATTTTCCCATAGACAGCCAGGTTTGTGGCTTCCCACTTGTACTTTAATTTATTTCATCTTCTATCTATAATATGTCACTTTTTTTTATTATGAATATAATCATATTCCTAAAGCTTTGCTTTTAACCGTGCCAAATAACTTCATGTGACAGGGTAGGTTGATAATAAATCTCAAAACTTATGACAAGTGTTACTTGTTTTGGTCAATTTTCACATAGCCATGAATTAGATTCAAGTGATGAATCAAAATTTCCTTCCCGCTAAATTAATTAGAATCTATTAGCTGTTGAAGGAAATATTTCCCAGGTATAAACAAAGACTGTGCTTGAAAAGACTGAATAGACTTAGCTAGCTATCTATGCCGAATTTGCAGATTTAGAAGCATGATGTAGAATAAATTTAAGTAGCATAGAAATAAAAGTTTTACAGCCAGTATGAAGATTAGGAAGTCCATCTTTGCAAATGGGCAACTTTGACCATTCATGTGTATCTTCTATATTATTTAGGAACTCAACTCAGCATTCATGAACTCAGTTGTTGAGATCTTTCCTTTTTGAAAATCAATTTCCAATTTTTCTTGTTAGGAATTATTTATTATTTTCTAATGTCATCATCATTCCATTAATGGATGCCTTCAATTTTTGTTTTTTTTTTGTCATGTTAATACAGGGTTTCATCACAAATAATGAAAGGGCATTGGAGGAGCTATTTGGGGATGAAGAGAATAATTATAGAGGTGTTACATGTTTGAATGTGATGGCAAAACGAATTGCTACAGTTTTTGCATCTTTAAGAGTATGTGAATAGTGATATTTGACAAGGATACAAAAAGTTGTCATTGTTTTAAAACTTTTCAAACATGTAATTATGAAGTCTTACGAAGCATGTAAATATCTTTTAAGGAATTTCCTTCTGTTCGCTTTCGTGCTGCCAAGTCCCTAGATGCAACCACAATGACTACTTTTCGTGATCTTATACCTACAAAGCTTGCTGCTGGAGTCTGGGACTGCCTTATGAGATATAAAAAAAGTATTCCTAATTTTCCTCAGACAGAGACCTGTGAATTGCTAATTCTTGACAGATCTGTTGATCAGGTATATTAGCTCCATTTTTTAGTCATCAACTTGACAGACAGTCATGTTTACATTGAGGATATTGTTCTGATTTTGTAGATAACTCCTGTGATACATGAATGGACTTATGATGCCATGTGTCATGATTTGCTGAACATGGAGGGAAACAAATATGTTCATGAAGTAACATCCACAATTTCCCCTTCTCTTCTCATTCTGAATTTTTTGTGTCAACTCTCGTGCCTAAACAAAATTCTACTGTATTTTTAAGGTTCCTGGCAAATCCGATGGTCCACCAGAGAGGAAAGAGGTTCTTTTGGAGGATCATGATCCTATATGGCTTGAACTTCGCCATGCTCATATTGCAGATGTACATTCCTGCTTTTATGCCTTCACTACTAAACTAGATTTAAGTGACATGAATATCTTCTGATGTTGATGACCATGCCAGGCTAGTGAACGGCTGCATGAGAAGATGACCAACTTCGTTTCAAAGAACAAAGCTGCACAAATACAACATGGTTCAAAGTGAGTGATAACTATCTTGTGATTTCTCAGCAATGACATTGTCATAGAAGAGAATTATTGATGCTGAACTTAATGGTTTAGTTATTATCAGAAATTAATTATTTGCCTAATTGTTTTAATTTGTATATTTTCTTTTATGTGACTGTATGGTTTGACTAGTTACATTCCACACTGCGATATGGGATTGACACTTAGCCCGTTCATGGTTTGCTCCGATATTACATATTTATTTACTCGAGTTTTATCATCCATTTTGTAACTGCTATTTATCTTTGAGAAGACTTCCAATACTTTCCCTTCTGGTTTGAACCACTGGGATGAGACAAAGGAGAAAATCATTGATGGCAAAGTGTTGATTTTTTGTTCCATGGGACAAATTAATTTGGATCAAAGCATAGTCGGAAACCGAAGTTAAATTTAGCTTCCACTGCTGCTTATGCAGTTTTATATTATAATTTAAAGGAAAAAAACTTGTGGCCGGCTTTATGATAGTAAAGTAAACCATTTGGAGCCATTTTGTATTTTACCATAGGGGACAAGGAGAACACGGGTTAAACTACTGGGTGGGGATAGTGTAGTTACCCTTCGTAAATGAGAATCTGAATTTAATATCCATCTTGGATATTTGAGTTTTTTATGCTCAACGTAATATGATCAATTCCTGCTCATTAATATCGGCCATGTTGGAAAGAAACTTTGTTCCCCTGGATGGTGAGTCAGTGGTTTTGTTTATCTGTGGCTATTGAATATTTATTCTTACTCTAACCTCCACTTGCTACTTGAACTTTCACAAATATCTTAGTTGCATACCATGTCTACTTAGTGTATGTCCTGCATAGTGTATTTTAATCAGTTTGAGCTTCTTTAACTGCCTGGCTTAAATGTAGCATTGAGCTCCTCGACCATGATAACAGATGTTCAAGAACCTTTATCCTCCTACTTGATCATCCAGTAAGACATTCAGCTTTTGGGGAAGATTTTGCCATATTGCCCTCACTATATAGTAGTTAAATTTTTTAGCACTAATTTTGGGGGGTAATTTTATATTAAAAAATTCTTTTTTTTACCACTGGGATTTATTCTTAAAGGATTGCAAGGATGCCATGTATTGTTTTAAACTCCCTGTTTTCTATTGAATCATTTAAAAACAGTGCTTTTGTGTAAAATATTTAAGTCCTTGATTGGTAATTAAAGGTATATTTTTGCTGTTTAGCCATGCCTAAATTTGCTGTTTGGTGGAAGTGTTTATCTATTCATGTAGTTTTCATCATAACAATAATAATTTAACTGTGTTGTATGTATAGAGGTAGCGGTGATATGTCAACAAGGGACATACAAAAGATGGTTCAAGCACTTCCACAATACAGTGAACAAATTGACAAGCTCTCCCTCCATATAGAGGTAGTTCTTTTGTAATGCAATTCTTATACTGCTTGTTTTTCTTCTAATGATTATTTGATATGGTTTGCACAAGTAAATGTGCTCTCAGTACTATGAAGCTGCCTAGAAGAGGTATTCTACAGTTAGAATTTGTCCTATAGGAGAAATCGTTTTGTATTCTGGTAATGCCAGATTTTTAATTGCCGGATTGGGTAATCATTTTAGTTCCGTTTTCCCTTTTTATGACCTCCCTGCTTAATTATGCAATATTATTGCTTCTGTCATGATTCTTGCTGATAGATGATAGAATAAATGAAATTTTGCACTTGAGTCGGTTAGATATCTCTGAAAGTTAATTATTTTTTTTACAGTTGATTAAGATAAAAGCTAATTGTTTGTCAATGGATATAATAAGGTTAAATTAATTTCAGGTCATGACTGATAAAAATCTACTATCAATTTTGGATAAACTCAAAAAAAATGAATCAAACTTCTCAAGTGAAATTAACTTTTGTTCCTTTACTTTTGAAGTTATATGGGAAGGCTTCTCAAAAGTTGAGGTGAATAGGTTTATTGACTTGGGGGGAAAATTTAATTCATATTATCTCCTTGTTTTCTTCTCCTATACTTGCTATTTGAAATTTTTTATCTAAACTAACCTTATTCTACATGTCGCTATGTACTTGAGGGGTATCGTTTGTTTCGTATGGATTACAGGGAACCAGCTGATTTAAAAACATTGATTAGAACACATTTACAGTTTTAGTGGATAAGGGGGCTGTTAAACCCTCAAGTATATAGGGACTTGTAGAATAATTTAACCATTAAGTAAGACAGTGAATCTGATTATGATCTGGGGTGCCAATTTCCGCATAATATAAACAATGGCTTCTTCGTCCAGATTGCAGGAAAGATTAATAGAACCATTAGGGAGTCAGAATTACGGGAACTTGGCCAACTGGAGCAAGATCTTGTTTTTGGAGATGCAACGACAAAAGATGTGATCAAATTTTTTACCACAAAAGAAGTAAGAAATTCCAAGAGGGAAAAGAAATTAGGTTCCATGTACCTAATAAATGCTTATATCAAAACGAGAAAGCTTTTCAGTATTAGATGAGTTGTGTGATTAGACATGCAACTTTTGCGCTGTTTCGTCTTTTAAATTTCCTACAAATGATGCATTTGTGCAGGATATAACCCATGAAAATAAGTTGCGCCTGTTAATGATTCTTGCATCTGTTTATCCCGAGAAATTTGAGGGAGAAAAGGGCCTGAATTTGATGAGGGTATGGTTTCTTTCTTACTGGGTACAAACTTAATTTCCACTTGCTGTTCATTTTTTTATTTTAAAGATATGCTATAGACTATTCCTATCAACTGCAATGATGTTATCCAATTTTTACCTTTCATGTGATTCTCAGCTAGCAAAATTGACAGAAGAGGATATGAGTGTTGTGCATAATTTGAGAATGCTTGGGGGACAACCAGTTGCCAAAAAAAGTGTAACATCTGCTTTTGGTCTTAAGTTTGAGATCCGTAAGGTAATGGTAGTAATTTCTTGATGAAGAAAATGTGGTTTTCAACGTTACGTTTTGTATGAAAAATGTTCTTTTAAGTTGTCAGAAGAAGCGCGCTGCAAGAAAAGAGCGTCCTGGTGAAGAAGAGAAATGGCAGTTATCACGCTTTTATCCTATAATAGAGGTACAAATTAGGTTGATATCCGCATATGCATTCATTCACCGATGACAATTCCACCAATTGGATATCATTAAAATAAAACTCGAGCAGTAACAATTTCATCGAGAGTATGCTTCATTCCCACACTGTCGTTCTAACTATAATTCTCACTACAAATATGTGAAATAAGCAGACAGCTATTTACTAGTTTTTCTTTATGATTGTGCGATGTAAAGAAGAACAAGGCAAACTCCATTTTCCATATGCTAACCAATCTTTAATTTATAACAATCTCTTTATGATGATCCTCGAATGTGATGACTGAATTTTTATTCAGGAAATCATTGAAAATCTCACGAGAAATGAATTGTCAAAGGAGGATTATCCATGTTTGAATGATCCAAGTCCATCTTACCACGGCTCACCTTTTTCTGGGCCTGTAAACCAAAATCCTCACTCGATGAGATCAAGACGAACACCAACTTGGGCTCGACCGCGAGGTTCTGAAGATGGATATTCAAGGTTTAATTTTCTTTCCTCATCAGTACCCAGTAATCTAATGAGATTAGTTTTTTTTTACTCTGGCTCTCTGGTCGGTTATTCCCCTCACTTCTGAGTTGTGTAGAGACTTGTTTAAGCTTGCTATTATTGTAGATAATAAGTTGGGAAATACCCGTCTCTGTTGAAATTGTCAATCATGAGGTGACTTTCTCATGTGTAAATTTTATATTTTTTTGATGCCACAGCGATTCGGTGCTTAGACATGCATCGAGTGATTTCAGGAAGGTGGGGCAACGAATCTTTGTATTCATTGTCGGTGGAGCAACCAGATCTGAGGTTTGATTTGCATATAAAATGAGCTTGTATCATTCAATATCACCCCCCTTGCCCCTCTGATTCTGGTCTGATGCGTTTCTAATTTGAATGCTCAGCTTAGGGTTTGCCATAAGCTTACCGAAAAGCTAAAGAGGGAGATTATTCTCGGTTCATCAAGTATTGATGACCCTGAACAATTTATTACGGTACTGAAGTTTTTACCTTTTTTTAATGCAAAATGTAATCTGTTTCTTAATCGGGAATTGTCTAACCGTTCTTCCATGCTAATTTTCCTCTTTTGCAGAAATTAAAGATGATAACGACGCATGAGCTTTCATTAGATGATATCCAGATATGATGTTAAGGACTTGAACTAGAAGATGAGCCTCCGCATACTTGTAAATTATATTTGTGTTGTAATCTCGTAGTTTAAGCATCATGTTATTATTCTGTAAAAAAAAATATCATGTTATTACAAATTATTTGGAAATTTGATATTACAGACTAACATGAATAATCTTCATTGGTTACTGATCAGAATAACTTCAATTTTCAGTGGATAGACTGATTTAGACTAGAAACTAGTTAGAGAGCCCTTTGTTGTAAATAATAAATACTTTCAACTTACTGGAATGCTTTAATGTTAGATAGTTTTAAGTTTTGGGTTAAATTATATTGTCAGTATTGTAAAAGAAAAACAATAAAATGCTTCCAACCATTAATATAGCAGTGAATTATCATATGCAATGTAATAAGTCATGAAGTTGTTAAAACATATTCTTTTAATTTTTATTTTATTAACGGAGGATATACTTATTTTTCTGCTGCTCAAAATACTACTTAATTCTCAATTATACTAAATCTTAAAGTAGGCATTATTTTTGTGCTACTGATCAAAAAGCACTTTTTACATCAAGGCAAAAAGTGTCTACTACATGAATTGTAGCAATAGTAGTGAATTATGTTATGACATGGTAAGAGTAATTATGCTGTCACGTGCTAATAATAATGAAATAATTATAATATAATCATAATTATAATAACTAGCTAAAAAACAGAATGAGTATGTTCAAGGTTTTAAAAATTAATTCGAGTTATATTATACACTATCATTACAATTATTAAAAAATATATTTTAGTAATATTCTCTTTTGTGAAATACATAAGATATTGAAAAATAAATTTTAATATTTATATTACTTATAATCCATCTATTCTTAAAATATATAAATTTTATTTTTGCATTTGGCGTGTAATTTATAATTTGACTGAAAACAATATTAAAAAAATAATACATATTGGAAAATTTGTATGGAAGAGGAAGAAGAGATAATTCTGTACTATAAAGTAATGATGTATGTAGTGCATATTTTAAATGGAATAATTTATCTTTATTACTTTTTCTACTATTGTTTTAGTATAATATTTAAAAAATATAATTAAGGAGGAAAGAATAACGACATAGAGTGAAAATATCTAATTAAATAGATATAAATATCTCCCAAAATATTAGAAAAAATAATACATGCTTATTCAAATATTTAAATATTTTTCAAACTAGCCTCTCAAAGCAAATAGTAGATATGATCGCTGGGACTAAATATATGAATTTTCATTACTTTAAAAACTACTCAAGTTATTTAATTACTTTAAAAGACTATTAATATAAAAAAGATAGTAATTCAAAAACAACATTAATGGTTTATTATTTCTTCCCATAAAATTATTTTGAAAGTAACGTTCACATTGAAAACACAACAAATCAAGAATTGTTTGCAACGCCGTATTCAAAACTCCAGGCAAATTAGAAGATTAGAAGACTATTCCTGCTTCAAATATCATCGTCCAAACGACGGCAACTTTACTTAAATGCAAAATGCTAACTACATACTTTTCTATACACTATTATTATTGACCAAAATTTATTGAAAATCATCAAATATTTTCTTATAATTGTATGGTTTCCAATAAATTTCAAGCAAATAATAGTGTTAGAAAAGTATCTTAAAGAGCGCCGTACTAACATTCCTGGCTAAATACATAATATGCCTAGCATGCTATTTCAATCTTTAGGATCACAACTGCGAAGAACTTTCTCCTTTTGAGATACCAAGTTTTCAGCCTTTCTCTTTTTAAGATCACGAACTAATTTATTGACATATGCAATGTATTTCTCGACATCAAATTTTCTTTTGCAGCCTGCATAGTTCATATAACGAATTTTCCCAAAAACGGGTCGCTCCTTCCACCCCTGAAATGCATCAGAAGAATGTAAATGCCAAAACTCGGAATTTTAGAAGAAAATTTAACAACTCTGCTAGGTTTTCATGTGATCAAGCAAACACCCAATTCTCAGTTCATTCGATTTTCGGAAAGATAAAAAGGCAAGATCAAATCAATTGTGATGAACAAGTAACAGCCTCCAGGAACAAAACACAATTTACCAAAACCACTCTTCCTCGACATCTAAATTAAATTGTAACGAATGAGAACAATGCAATCGAACCTGATCATGAACCCCGCATATTGACCACATGCAGCCAACATAACCATTTGGATCTCTCCCATCTAATTCATACTGCAATCAGTCAAAATAGAGGTCATTTTTTACAAATTGTAACAACCTTCATTTCATGAAATCACATACGTTAACCAAAGTCATGCACATTACCTTGTCATTTAAATATAGAGATATCTCAAGGGCTTCTTCAGGTCCTCGTGTCCACTCAAGTATCTTCTTTGCCCAATACATTCTGCACAAGGAATGTAATATTGAGGAAACAAAATAAGGCTCCCCTTGGAAGCTAGCGTTATACTGCAAGAGATATGGTGAGTCTCTGATAAGATATCATACTGCATTATGCGAAATTGGTGATAATATTCCACCAATGAAATAGAATTCCAGGAAAAGACTAAAATAAAATATTTCTTAGATCTGAAGGATTTCAGCATATCTGTGAAGATATTCAGCATATGTTGTAGTCTCTTTTAATGTAAGAATCGTTCATACTATTTCTCTACCTTCAGACATGCTACACACAAAAACTAGGAAGTGGTATAACATCAGTTAGTAAACTTCATGACACACGTTATGAGTTGTGTTTTCCTTTTTCGGTCTATTATTAGCTTTCAAATAATGGTGATCATACTCTTATTTAAATTTTTATTTTTGATGTACTGAAAATCATTCTTTAATATGCACGACTCGCATGTTTCCTCTCTCCATAATGCAGGCTTATTAATCAAAGAGAACCTATGAAGAAAACCTGCATGGAGAAAAAGAATAACGAAAGGAGAAGAGTTTATGGGATTGTCTTCTTTGCATGACAACATGAATAATAAACTTAGAATCAGAATGTGCAACATCAGATACTTCGAAAAGAAACAAAATGGAGAAAAGAATTCATCAAGAAGCTACATACCGCATAAAACCGTGCATTTTCCCATTGTGAACCATCTCCAGCTGAGAAGCATTCCAGAGCTGATGTTTGCCAGAAAACAATATATTGAATATAATACATAATTAGGCAAATGAGAATAAAATAACAAAGATTTAGAAAAGCTGAAGCGTAACAACGCATCAACTATTAATATAGAGGCATTGAGAAACTTAGAACTTGGGAAGTAGTAAATTATTCTGTGAAAGAAAGTGCGAGAATCTTTGAAGGTTTCAGGTTGTTGAGCTGAGAATATAATTATTATCCATGAAATAATTGGCTTACAGGATCAGCAGTCTGTGCCTTCTCCAATTGCTCCCTCCTGAAAAAGTCCTAAAACTATTAGAGCTGCAAGTAAAAAAAACAATAGAGTTGGAAACAGACCAAAGTGACTCACGAGTAAATATGTTCACGCTTATCAGTGGCATGTTGGATTAAGGTGTTCTGAGCCCAACCCCATGCTCCTTTTATTGAATCATAATGGGGCTCGTAGAAGCAATAGTTATCAGCAAGCTCTCTCCGCACAATCAACTCCTCCAAGAAAGCATCAATTGCCTTTAGATCACAAGTTAAGAACAGGAAGTTACTAAACATGGGTATAAGATGTTTGTCTGTTATCACCATTTTGGGAAAGAAAAGAACATCGAGAAACAGAAAAAATTTAGTGCAGGGCAAGTAAACAAACTTGAGGATGTGAATTTCGCCGCTTACGTGCTTCCAAAGCACATCGCTGAGCAGATATCTGTCCAAAATGCAAATAGGGAGATAAACCAGAAAGTGCATTGGGGTTGCACGGGTTGTTGCGATCTAGGGAGTAACCTTTCAACCTTTTAGTCAAGAATCCATTTTCACTTCCCATCAACACTTCCCTTGCCGCAATTTCCCCCGGCTCACACCAATCAACTTCAGGAACCTCAGCTCCTCTCCTAGTAATTTGACAAAAACAATCATCAAGTCAGGGTCATCATATCCCCATGATTTGCTTAACTGCATACAACACTAACCTTAACACGTCAGCAATGAGATCATCCCAATCAACGGAATGGTTCTCGGGAAGTACCCACTTCCTAGTTGGTAGATCAACTTCGACGTCAGGGAAATCTACGAGATACTCAGAAAGCCTTTTGTTTATCTTTGTCCTGATTGTCTTAGCACTGTACTCCAATTTATCAGAGGCAACCCAAAGTGGCACAACGTTGTGAGCGTCCACTTCATGCACCGTAACCGAATCACTTACCCTCTTGCAAATCTCTTCTTTACACCTTCGTACTTCCCGCAATGGTGAGAAATCCGTTACCAAAAGTGAAGCTCCACATTCTCTAAGAAACTTTGGCACCGTCTCCTCCGCCTCTCCCTACAATAGAGTTTGAAAGTAGAAACAACATCTTGGAAGAGTTAAGACCTTGTTTAGTTAAAGGTCTCTTACAAGGGATAAAATTAATTAGTTCGTGTACAAATTAATATCAGCTTTTGAAGAAATTAGGCAAAAATGTTTCCATAAATTAGCTTCAACAGAGGGGACCACCACTGATTGTGTTGATAAAATGTGAAACTATTTTAGCTTAAGCAGTGATCTTGAGTTCGAGTCTTCATATGCAATAACTTGGATGAAATGTTTTGTCCTCTACGGTGATTCTACCAAACTCGTGCATGATTCTTTCGAATGGAATGTAGCTAAACAACTTCTGCAAGCGGAAAAGTGATACATAAACTAATTCTAACTTGAGTTTCATTTGAGAGTTAAAAAGTTGATGGAGACCTAAATATTGTTTATAAAAACTATCCAAACAAAAGCGAAACTCGAATAACTGTGCAAGATACCTGGAACAAGAAAAATGGAATTTGAAGAGTATGTTGCATACGGTGGCACAATTGGCGCAAGCCCCTGAGCATGAACCCTAGATGACGGGATTTGGCGCCGAGAAAGCTGTTGAAGAGATTGAAAACAACGGCAACGGGAACGTTGGCTTTGTTGGCCTCTGCAACGGCGTGGATCAGAGCCCAGTTGTCTCTCACCCGTTGATCTCTGAACATCCAGTACACAACTGGACCCGAACCCGCTTCTCCGCATGAACCTTCTTTCAGGGTCCGAATTCGACCTGCCTGAACCGTCATCGGCGACGCTAATTTGGAAGCCATCGTGTTCGACCCTGCGCCTCTACTCCACAAGTCTTGGAGGGAAATTCAACAGTTCTATGTATGGTTTCAAACCCACCTACGTGGCTCCACTCTCTCTTTGGCACGTGTACAATGCTATTTATTATTATTCTGTTTGGGCTGCTTCTTCCTGCACCCCGTATGTTCTTTAGGCAACCCCATAAATTTCATAATTCCATAAATGCACTTCAGTAAAAAAAGTTAAGAAAACATGAGGCATTGGTTGTGGAGGTCTTGAAGTTGTTGGATGTGAAGAGAGTTTGAGTGTTGAAGGCACCATTGATTGTTCTGCTGGTGGTGGGTTGTGTTGGTGGTTGTTCGTGGCAGTCTGAGGTGAGTTTTTAGTGTTGTGGTTTTCATCTCTATGTTATTCGTATATGTAATTGTGGTTATTTTGGATTGGATAATTCAATATATTTACTACATAATCCATAAACATTTAAAAAACCAATTACCTTCTGAATTAGATAATTCAGACTCCAACTCGTATCCGTTATTCTTTCTTCTATATATATAAGCTCTTTTACTCTTTGTACCACAACATCGTTTATTTCATTTTTCTTTTTATTAATGAAACTTCATTTTTTCTTTCTCTCTGCTTTATCTTTTTCTCGACTCTTCTACAATCTTTTTTCTTAGATTCTTCTCTTTATTGTGTAGTTCTTATTTATGAGTTTATTCTTCGTAAGCTTCTTCTCAATCTTGTGATTATCTTTGTTAATATTTCCTAAAGATGAAATAATAGAAAAAAAAAATATTTTAATTTTGTTCCTTCCGGCTGACTGAGAAAATCTTCGTGTGGCTCTAACTCGCGAACAAGGACTCCTTCTTCTTCAACTTCATATCTCCGCCTTACGTCGCCGTGAGTACTTGAAATGAAGTGAGCAAAGGGGCGCCCTCGCGACCGTTTGCACTCCGACGATCAAGTCAGCAAAGCAAGAAACATCAAAACCTCCGTATCGGAGAACCGTAACTGAATCGTAACTAACTTTGTTCTCTCTTCCTCTCTGAGTGAGTGTGTAAACTGAGTAAAAATGCGCAACTGATAGAACGTACCTTAATAAACTTTCAGTGCTCACTGTCACGTGTCCTTTTGACTTAACCGCCATTCCACGTGGAGGGCCTTACCACGCTGTAACCCAACTTAGGGAAACTCTAACGTGTAAGTCCTCCTTCTCTGGAGTGCATCTGGCGCGAGGGGTGACTACCTGGGTGCCAACACATGCGCCCCAGCTTCTGGTCACTCGCCCTGGGAGTGTATCTGCCTTCCTCTCGTACCATGCACATGGTTCGCCCCTGGGTGTGGCCCTCTCCTGTCGTATCTGTCCCAAGGATTCTCCAGAGGTGGCGTGGGTACTTCACGAGGCAGGCTACCCCCTACTGATATTGGGACTATGGCCTTGAAGCCACCTTTCTCTTCTCTTCATTACTGTTCTGAGGTACCGGGACCCGATGCCTCCTCGCCCGTACCGTGACCTCTGATTGTGTCGCCCCCTCCACGGTCTTCACTACCCGTGGGTATCGGGGGGTGACATCAGCGACGCCTCAACATGGCGACACCCACACCTAGCGACGCCTACTTATGGCGACGCCCACTTATGGCGACGCCCAAAATGGTCAACCTATTGACTTTCTCCCTTGAGGCCCTTGGCAGGTCCCACCACGTGTTTGACTTTGACTTTGACTTTGACTTTGGTCAACGCTCGGGGACGGGACGGTACAAATTCAAGTTTGGATGACTAATGAATTACATTGGAAATCATTTTTCAAGACATTGAGACACATGAACTTGACGAAGTTACAACTTTCAATATGCATGATTTTGTCCACGATCTTGCACAATTTTTTGCAGAAGAAGTTTGTTACATTCCTAACGATAATTGTGTAACTATTTTATCATAGAGAATCCAACATCTATGATATCGTAAGTATTCATACATGAACCTAATTCAATCCAGTTGCATCAAGTTAAATATTTGAGGACCTAGAGTTTAAACTGACCTACTTTCCTTCACATGAAGTACCTATGGAAAGTCAAAAGTGTACTGGAGGTTAAAGAAGTAAACATATTAATTAAACAACCAGATAAATTGTGGTTGTCATGAGACAAAAATGAAGAATCTGGATTACAAGAAAATGTTGAGTAAATTCTTGAAGTGTTTCAACCTCAGCCAACAACTTCAAAGTTTGACTTTGGTAATATATAAAGGTGTTCGTTTTTCACAATAGATGTCAGTCCTGCTCTCAAATATTTAACTTACTTAAAACTGGAGGATTGCAAAAGTTGTTTACAACTTCCATAGTTTGAGAAACTACTCTAAAAAGTTTAAGAATATATAGCATGATTCATGTAAAATACCTGTGTAAGAATGTGATGGTATAGTAGTTTTCATGGTTCTAGAATATTTTGTCACACTCCAAGCTACCAAACCTAGAGAGGTTATAATGGGAAAATGGGGGAAACATGTTCTCATGTCTTTCCACACTTGAAATTATTTCATTGGGTAATTTTTGGACAGATGAAGTTGCTTCAAGGGTTGGACTCTCTCAAGAAATTAAAAATTGATTCAGGTAAAAAGTTTGTTTACTTGTTTTCAAGATTTGTGGATTATCAAAGAAAAATATTGAAGATTTTATATTGACTATAAATAAATTCAATTCATACCTAATATATAAATAATTTCAAACCTTATTTGAACCTTAAAATATAGTTCATATTCATGATGTTAACTTTTTGGTGAGTAGTATGATTTGTGTGGAGGTATACTTTAATATATCCATGAAAATCATGTCAGCCTAAAAAGAAAAGGCATAGTTTTAAAATTTGAAAGAATAAATTGTGTTGGTCACCAAATTTTTGAATTGTAATGTAGTTATTAGGCTGGCAAAAGTATAAATAGGTATATTGAGTACGGGTTACATGGATAATTTTTTTTTCAGTGGATTAGATAAAAAAAAATACTCATCAATTCAATTTATTAAAAATTGATCTAATCCAATTTTATTTAATAAAAAATTAAATCTATTCATTAACTCTCTTTTTTTTATTAATGAGTATCTAGTCTATTACAAACTTTTTATGGATAGATACCCAATTCATCTACAAGAAAAATATTCTCTAAAAATGTTAAAATAAAATTTTGAAGTTATATGTTTTAAAAATTTGAAATAATTTTTTTAATTTATTATATTGATAAGATAATTTATTATTTTTTGAAGAATAATGAATGAATAATTGTTTTTCTATAAAATTAAATGAATAATTTTGATTCGATTATTTTTTAATTTTTCATAATGGAGGAATTTAATTGTGAATTAATCGAATGAATAATGGAGAAATGAATTGGTATATAACCCATAATATTGCGATGCAAATTTTATTGCCAATATAATAACTTTTCTCAATCACACGCCAAGACAGAAATGTTCTTATCCAAATACCACTAACGGTCTGCGTGTGCCCTGAGCCCTGCCTGAGGTTTGCAAAAGCCCAACCCAGGACCAAGTTCTGACAGCCCAGCCCATCCACTCTACAATTTCCCCAAAGTAAGGCAAATTCTTCCTACCCCAACATTTTTGAAACTGCATATACACTTTTAAATTTAAAAAAATCAAAAAATGTCCTTCAATTCTAGAAGACTGCTTTTTCCTGCACGTTATTCTCTCATCTTCATACATTTTACATTTTTGTATTCTAAAAATGTCCATATGTAATATTCTTAATTTTTTCTAAATTCGTAATTAACTTTCGAATTGTATAATCTGAAAGTTTTTTTTCATATACATTATTAGTTTCTAGATTATATAATTTTGAAGTTTTTTCTAATACGAAATTAATATCTGGAATATGTAATCTAAAAACTTCTTTTCAGATGTGTGTCCGAATTACATAATCCATAAGCTATTCTCAAATCCAGACTTTCAAATTATATAATCTAGAAGAATACCATTTTTTTAAAATATATTTTAGATTACCGTAAACTATTTCCGAATCCAAAATTATAATCTAGAATATATATAATTTTTTAATTTTTTTTACAGATTTTATAAATCTATGAGGGTGGCACAAGGTATTCTCACATTTTGTATGGAGGTGGCACAAGAACTTATAGAGATGTAGGAAGAAGCAGTAATTCTAGAAATAAAAATTTGGAATTAAAAAAGTAACATTGTTGAAGTTGCATATACATTTTTAAAATTCAAAAAACGTCCTTCAATTCTAGAAATAAAAATCCGAAATTAAAAAAAATATTCAGAAAAATACATTCAGAATATGTTATTATATTCCAAAATGAAATTCAAGAATAAAATTTGAAAATCAAAATCTCACTCAGAAAAACCAATTTAAAATACAAAAAACATATTTCAAAATAAAATTTAGAAAACAAAATCTAAAACGTATTTCAGAAAAAAGAATTCCAAAATTCAATTTTTTTAAAAATCCAAATTGAGAAAAGTATTCTAGAAAATGAGTTCAAGAATGTATTTTTATCGGTATACCCCTATTGTTTAATAACATTTTTGTCATTTATTGAGTACAAATTGCCCCAAAGTAATTGGGACACACTTACACCCTTGTGAAATGAGAATTTTTGCTAATTGGCCTACTTGTGAACTAAAATTCAAATTGTTTATGACATTCTTCTTCTAATGTGTTATGTGACATCTTAATGAAACATTACACACAGTAAAACACAAATGATATATGAGAGATTTCAATAATAATGTTTACTTAACTCAGTATTGGTAACATCAGAATATACAACCAGCCCTTTTTATTCTCTTTGCTGCAAAAAGTGTAAAATGTGGTGCATAAAATTACAAATCAATTTGTGATACAACATCATCTAAAGAGTCGCGAGAATGGAATGAAATATCTAACTCAACATTGATATTTATGTACTTCTCAGGAATGGTATTGCAGAGTACACCGAAAATGTTGTAATTTGAACAAGGATAAGTGATTTTGGGTTAAGGACACTATTTGCGAAAGCATTTCAAATTTACAATCTAGCATTGTCAAAGACAGGAAGATAACAGAAGAAAAAAAAAAGTTGTAAGTGTAAATTGTGGCTGATACCTTTAGGTAGCAGCTAAAACTACAAATCTTGAGCTCGTCTCATCAGTTCTTCCCTGTCAATGAAACGCTCAAGCAGATCTTTCTCTCGCAAAACCAAATAACCTTTAGCCCTACCTAACCATTCATATCTTTGTTTTGCTGCAAAATCATAAACAATATCCCTTAGAGGAGTTGGAATCACCCAGAGTGAGCTTAAAGCAGAGTAAGGTGGTGGTAAGTATGACAGTACTCGCAATGCAGCTACAGATCACAACTCAATGAGATTGACACACAAAACAAAATCACATAGAAAGAGCAGTGTGGTGAAATATAATGTCAAATGCTCATATGAAGAATTAATCTAAATATTTATTCTAGAATTTGTTCTAAACATGATTCAGAGTCCACTTGTTGTTGGCAAGGTCACTCTTAATTTAGATTAAGAGTGACATTCATCATACCACAGAATATAGACTTCACCAGAAAATTTATAGGTTAATGACTTTTAAAATGTTTGTAGTCAGAGAGTTCAATGGTGACCGAGTACATAAAAATATGAGGATTATCATCAATAATCGAGATTTTACTTTTGGACAGAACAGTGTGAACTGCAGTTTCAATCTGAGATAGTTACTATCACAATAGGGTGAAAGAAGAATGAGATTATTAGCAACTGCCCAAGCTTAAACTTCATTAAATATGACATTAAAATAAAATAACTATCTGAGTGATCTCACATTCTCCAGACTACACAAATGGTGAAAGCCTTGTGAGCACTAGGCCACTCTTTCTAAACACTATGGAACATTTCTGACTCCATCACTTGAACAAAGAAAGAAATTTATCAAGGCTAAACTGAATTAGTAATATTTAGTATCCATGTGCAAAGACCTAAAGACCCAAGATACAAAGCAGATCTCATATTGGTCCTTCCAAAGTTACTACAAATCTGGACTAATGCTAAAGCTTTATATACGCACATATGTATGCCAAAACTACTATGCAGTAAAATAGTCTAAAGAATGTGAAAAACAACAGCAAAATGGATCTATTCTAACCAAATGAGTGAGAGCATTCTAACCAGTGGATCCTTGAGAATATTCATTTAGGCCTTCAACAAACAACATTCGATGTAGGACATCCTCTCGATCAAGACCGCAAGCTCTTAAATAGGGCTCAGCAGCATCAGACTAAACACAACAGAATTTGATCTGTATGTCCTTATCTGCTCTAATTACCCATTTCACTCCTGTCAACACAGAATTATCACAACTCTTAAAATCGTGGACAAGCCTACCATATTTTAAAAACATCAATCAAAGATCCAAATCCTCTTTTCCGTAAAATGCCAATTAATAATTTTGTAACCTCTAGTTTCTCCATGTCTATGTTATCTTATCCAACACCATATAGATAGTTTCCTTCCCACATCTATAAACACAAACTCAATAAATTATTATTGGAAATTTTTATATATTTTATTTTAGTCATATTACTAGTTGATGTGAGGCAAAACCACCACCCTAGAAGTTGCAACTAAGACAGCTCTCAAAGAGGCCACAACTAAGACGGGGCTAGGAGTGACCGCAGTTAAAGAGACTTTCCTACAATTATTCTTTAGTCTTTTTAAGACAATGCCCCCATAAAATGAAAATAGGTTAGTTGAAAACTCACTGATCAACTGAAATAACCCACCAAGTTGGAATTCATTATCAGATCCTAATATACAATGCAAATGTTCAAAGGATGAACAACAAGGGTCAGCAATTGCTCCGACATCATCTTATCATCCTCAATCCCTATTACATGGATATTCAAATTGTCATCTACCATGGATTATGTATGGATACCAATTAAAGTCAACTGCATTCTTCAATTCAACGCCCGAGTTAAGAATACTCTTAGCAATTTGTCTCTATTTGAACGCAAGGAATCTGAGTAAATTAAACTAAATCATTACAAACAAAATACAAGAGGCACCATCTAGCATTCAACAAAGAAGCAAAGTGATCAAAACTCCAGACTAATAAATACCATAAAACATACAAAGAAAAATCCACCTCACACTGAAAGACAAAAAAATAAACTTACAAGAACGCGATGAAATTCCAAAAAGAAATGGAATATTATGGTCTGTGCTTAGTGACAGAAATTTTGGACGTGATTTATACTGCAATGTCAAGATTTTCGGAGCCTCCGAAACTATAATTGCGGTCACATCAAATGCATGTCTACATAAAATCTCCCTCAACTTCGAGGATCGCAATGAAATTAAGACCCTACAAGCAATTTAAAATCTTGACTAACCTAGCAAAATGCTCAGTTCCCAAATTTTCAGAATCTGGGAGCATCCCCAATAAGAAAGGTGGAATCTTTATTCTAACCAAGGTAGCTAACAAGCAAAAGCACGAGTTGGATCACACGAAACACGACACCCCCATGAACTAGATAGAGAGTAATGACAGTGAAGAATGAATACCTTGGTGGCAGAAGAGGGAAAGGGCGTCGTACAACAGAACTCTGGGCTGAAGCAGAGTGGGGATGTCGCCCTTCCACCTCGAAGAAACAGAACTGAAACAACGCAATCCATTACACCATCCTCTCTCTATTGGCGCCTTCATTAAGCTTGTGAGTTCTCTCTTCATCCTAACATTCATCATCCTCCTGCACTGATGGAGGAGGGCCAAGCACAACCTCCCATGAAAGGCTAGACCCCAAGTCAGGAGCGTCTAAGACCAAGCTAGGAGCGTCTAGGACAAGAAGACTTGGATCAAGCTATGAATGGGAGAATGACATATCGGTACATGTTCCATGAAGACCCATCAAGTGTAGCCTAATTTTAATTGGGGTGTAAATAGCATAGCCATGTGGACAAATGTTTATTTTTCTGCACATTAGAATTAAGGAAGAGTTAACCTTGATTAGCTAAAGGTTTCTAGAAGCCTTCACTAATCAAGTTTGGCCATGTGAAGGTTGGAGGACCATGTGCACCCATGTGACCCATGTGCTTCACATTTACGTTACATTTAGCTAGCATTTCATCTTCTATTAGCTTAACATTTACGGTCTCCTTAGCCTATAAAAGGAGAAGCCTATCACTTGTATTTGGAAGATTGAATAGAGTATTGTTATGCTGCCAATTTAGTGCCATACATTACTCCTTGCTTAGCTTCTAGGTTTTAATCTTCATTTCACCACCTTCAAAGGGACTGGCCGAACCTCCCCATTTCCACACTCTTCATGCACCTTCAAGGTCACCACACCTCTTAGGAGGACCTTGTTCATCTCTTCCATTAAGCTTCCGCACCATCTTCCACAAACATCCGAGCTCATAGGAAATCCATCATGCGCTCCCTCTACGTGTACCAAAGTTTCAACCTTAGACTTTGTGTTCAACACTGTCTCTCCTGTTCTAAATAGGCAAATTCAATTACTATGCGTTTAAATATACAACTTTATTAACCGAAGCAATAAATGTTCATCAAATATAAATAACAAAAATCTTGGCAATAAATATTAATACTAATTATTTATAATTTTTTTAATTTTAAAAATTATTTTAAATTTCTTTTATTACAAATATTTATATTTTATTATAGATATAAAGTGGAGGAAGATGTTAAAATATCATCATTTATAAATAATTGGAATCTCCACCTATAAAAGTTAGAAATTCCTTAAAAAGATTGCTGCACATTCTTTACTATATATAAAACAAAGTAAAATAATGAAGAAAGCCAATTGAGTGCACAAGGAAACTATTATATAAAATCTATGATAGATATACACTTCTAGATAAAGAGTTTCGTGTAAAACCATTCTCATGGATGACAAATGCGGGTAATTGAATCGCATAAATAAATAATATTTTTTTTAAATCATATTTTATTTATTTATTATTATAATGTGATTTTTATTTTATTTTAAAAAATAAATTTAAAATACTAAAAAATCATTCCTTACTCATTCATTATTGTAATGTGACTTTTATTTTATTTTATTATAAAATAAATAAATTTAATTTACTAAAAATATAATGTTTTATTTTAATAATTTAATATTAAGAATTTTATTTTAATCATCTAAAAAAGTTAATATTAAAAGTGACATTGAATTTAATTTTAAGTAAAGTCTTATATTTAAAATTTACTAATAAAAAAAGATTTTAATAAGATACTCATTAAGTAAAAATTTGTTAGGTAAAGTCTTATATTTTAATTTTTCAGCAGTAAAAATAAATTTTTTATAATTAATAAAATTTTAATTTTAATTTTTTTTTTACGCGGGCGGGTTCACATGACGATCGTGGTTGGACCATGCCTAATGATTGATCTATAGAGTCTTGAACGATACATTGCCCCCAGCTGAGTCGAGTAGGATAAGAGGTTTATCCAACAACAAAACCCGAAAATAAATTATTGTGTAAGTTATACCTAATGGGCATGTCCTCCCTTATCGTTTTTGTCTTGCTTTAATTATTACTTTACATGCTATTATTCAATGATTTGCCTAAGTTAAAGAAAAACAAACTTATTCATGTTGCATGGAGTTAGACTTTTAAGCAAATGTTAGTAGAGCTAGTTGTTACTGATAAGGTCAGTTTTTGTGAATACCACCTAATAAGGTTAGTTTTGGTAAATCACATCTGATACGGTCAATTTTTGTAGATACCGTATGATAATGTCAATTTTTGTAGATATCATCTGATAAGGTTGATTTTTGTAGATACCGCTTTATAAGATTAGTTTTTGATAGATATCGCTAGATAAGGTCAATTTTTGTAGATACTATTGATAAGGTTGGTTTGGTAGATACCGCCTAATAAGGTTAGTTTTTTGTAGATATTGTCTGATAAGGTTGATTTTCGGTAGATATTCCCTGATAAGGTCAATTTTTGGTCAGTCTTAGAAGATACTTATATGTATCTACCAGCCTTAAAGTAATAAATAAACTAAAATCTCCTCTATAAAATATAGTGAACTTCATAAAAAGTAAAAAATAAATCTCAAGAAACATTTTTATAATAGAGATGGGATATAAAAATCAACTAACTACGAAATCATTTTCTTTTAAAAGAAAATAAATAAATTTTAAATATATTTAAATCAAATTAATTAGAAGTTTTAATTTTGTAATACCCAAAATTATAACTTTACACATTACAAGAAAAAAAAATTAACGAAAATTATTTAGCGGAGGTTAATATAATCTTAGAAATTGATTTAATTAACAGAGATTTTTTTAACATTCGTTAAGATCCAAAAGTCATTCTAAAACCTTAGCAAAATGATAGAGATTTTTTTAACCTTCGCTAAATTCAAAAGGTTTATCAGCAAAATAATAAAGGTTTCTTTTAATCTTCGTTGAATTCCAAAGGTTAATTATAAAATCTCAACAAAAGAACGGAAGTTTGTTTAACCTTCGTTAAATTCCAAAAGTTTATTATAAAATCTCAGTAAAATAACATAATTTTTTTTAACTTTCGCTAAATTTCAAAGGTCTATTTAGACGGGAAGAAGTTAACGTTTAGACTGAAAATGTAATCAATCTGGTTTAACTCCATTCAAAACCGAATAACTTAATTGGCCTTATTTGATTTATTTTAGTTTTTAATTATGCTATTTTTTAATATATATATATTTATTTGTTTTTTAAATTTACTTCTGAAGTTGTGATGTTATTAATTATTATTTTTTTTTATCGGCAATAATGTTATTATTTATTAAGAACATTAGTTTGGATATTGTTTTTTTTCAACAATAATATTTTAAAATTTGAACTACAAAACCACATTGTATTGAACTTCATTTATATAAAAAGATTATTTTGGTTAGATTTATCTTATTATATTACATATTTAATATATATTTTAATATATCTTTAATTCTTTTGAGGATGAACTTTGACCTCAGTTTTTCTTTTTGTCTTGGCATTACATTTTCATCAGCTCACTGGGTTATAAATTAATATGGCTTAGTTGCTGACACTTTTTCATTTTTGCATATAGTGAGAATAAAAAAGAAGTTTCTTCCTCGCAATATAAGTACAAAATCTTTAACTAATATACATAAAAGATTTATTTGTAAATAAATGAATCTATTTCTATAATTAATAAATTTGTACATATTAAGAAAACCTAAATATAAGTCACTAACATTAAATTTAGTTTTTATTATAATTTTAACGAATTTAACGGAATTAATATTTGAATGATTAAAACTAAATTCTCTAAATTATTTAAACTATATAAATTATTTGAATTATTACTTTTAAACTATATAAATTATTACTTATAAACATCTTTTTTTTCTAATACCATAAATTAGAATATAATTAGTTCAAAACATGTTATATAAAAAAAATTAAAAAATAATTCAATTAATATAAAAATTTAATATAAATTTTTAAAAACAATTCAATTTCTTTTATACAAATCAATTCACTTGATTTGAAATCTTTTTTAACTGTATTATCATAACCATTAGGGAGTCCGAAAGGCAATAATTCAGAACCTTGGATTTCTGCCTTGGTCTCTTCCTCTGATTTTTGCGAAAGGTAATTTTACACAATTATTTTTGCAACTAAAAGCTTTTGAATGATTATTTATACTTCTTGTTTCTCTAGTTGAAGACAAGTTTAAGGTTGAATGGTCAAATAGTTGTTTAATGATAGATAAATCGATATTAATAAAATAGTAATATAATAATTCATAAAATAGTATTAAATAAACATAATTTTATAACACTAAAATATATAGCGAAATGTCATTTTATAAGTTCTTACTACTTATAGCATGTATAGTGGTTTAAATCAAAGCTATCATAGCACTTAAACATAAACTATAGCAATATTAATTAAAATATGAAGCTTGCATGTAGAATAAAAAAAGAAAATAATAAAGTGATGTAATATGAAAATTAAAAAAAAAAATGAAAGAATAAGAAATTTAGTTAAGCATGAGCATATGGTTGATGGAGAGTTTAGTTGGTGGACCTGCAGATTTTCCTGACCTCCCCTTCAGTCCCTGTGAGAACATTCAAAGAAGTGAGCTTGTACATGACATCATGAAACCTCTTGTTGAACAAGGCATGGTCGTTTGCCATCTGTTCAACAGTTGGCTTAGTTCTGGGATCTTCATGGAGATGTGAATCGCTAGGGAGCAACGTTCTATTCTTTTGAATCATTTCCTGGTAGAAGAGGTTATCAAGAACAGTTGGAGTGGAATCAAAGGCTACTGGGGGGTTCCTGAACAGGGCTGTGCCACCGTTAGGACATGCTTTTTGGAATTCATCAACCACATCCTTAGGGAGGAGAGGGTCAGGCTTCCCAGTCCCATTGAAGTTGAAGGCCCTCTGCATGAAGAAGTCACAATGAGCCTTGCCAAGAGAATGTGCACCCAACAACACCACCATTTCTTCTATGTTGAACCCTTTCCTGCCAAAGAGTTCCATCATTTGGTCGATGGTCCAGTCTGGCAGAGGAAGATTGTTGGATTCTGCAATGCTTGCAAGGGAAATAATAGAGTCTTTACGACCAGCCACGGCCCTCTTACGAGGTAAACCCGCCATTGCCATTGCTTCGTAGGTACTGAATGTCATTACGTCAGCACATGACACGATTCCAGGACATTTCTCCTCCACCTTTCCCTTAATGTCATCCATCAGGTCAGCCCCTTTCAGGAGTAGACCATTGAACGATGAACTTTTCTCCACATTGTCACCCGATGGTGTAAAATCTAACAAGATCGATGCATCGCATCCCTGTTTGTTCAATCAATCCCATCGTCCCCAACTTCGGTTAGAAACTCTTCACTATATATGTCATTTCATTCATATACCCAAAATATAAATTTAAAGAACTATATATACAAGTGAGCCTCTACAAATTAGTTTATAAATCACAACTTTGTCTGAATAAATCCTAGATTAACTATAAAATCTATTTTACTGTCATCATCACCTTCACTGTTTTCAATATTTATTAATTTTACTTTTTCTCTGAAATATTTGCACCACATTTACTTTGGTTATGATAATAATGATTTGGAGAGAAGAATGATGAGGCATGGCATTGTTTGGAAATGCTTACATTGACGAAGCAGTCATGGAATTGAAGGCGAATGACGTGAGCGATTGCACCTGGATTATCCTTAAGGATTTGGGCGAACGCTTTGGAGATGATATTTTCTACATCGGGGCAACTCTGGTCGTAGAATCCTTGACCGAGTTTGCTGGTAGACTGGACAGCATTTTTAGGCATTGAGTAGGGTAATCGATCATTGAATTCTTTTCTGTCCTCGGGCGTATCACCAGTTATCTCCGTGTTCGAATCTTCATCACGACCCAGAAATGGAAACAGATTATGAAATTCAGAATTTTTGTACTTAAGTCCTTCACCAGCCGCGTAAGGAGCAAGGAGCAAGAGCAGTAGAGAAAGAGTAGTAAGGAAGATCCGCGACATTTTCCAGTGCTGGGAAAACTCAATGTAGGTTCAATGGCACCCAAAGGAAGCAAATTTTGGGTTCTGTTATAACCCAAGAAAGTGTGTTTGTTGTCTGAGGTTGTTATTAAGGACTGGTGTTTCCTTGTTGGTGTCTTGTTTTGGGTTAATTATAGTCTTTGATTGAAATAGGCATGACCCATTGGAGAAATTTTGATTGCAAGAGGATAAATAAAACAGGTCGCAAATTAATTATAGATTTTTGGAAGGGGAATTAGTTAGGCCAAAGTCAATGAACTTTCACAGCCTTTCTTTTCTCCCTTACTTGTTTTGTTCAAAGGAAGGAATTGGCGCCAGAAATTCGCTGTTCACGGAATATAATACCTGCCACTCGTCAGAGAAAAAATGCTAGAGTGACTGGGCCAAACACCTAAGACTTGAGGAGGCTTTTTCTTCCTGCACCCTCTTCTTCATTTCAACCTATAAAACATAGAAATTCCTCAAAAATTTGCACCTCGTTCTCATTCTTTACTATATGTAAAATAAAGTAAATTAATGAAGAAAGGTAATTTTAAGTACATAATGAAATAAGCCAAACTATTATATAGAAATTTGTACTGGTATGGCCGACCGACACATGACATGTCTTGGTCTCCTTGCCCGAGATGACTGAGACACGCTGGCACGACCTCTGTCAGTCTGGCCGACCGACCGACACACGGCCAGGCCGACCAACATGTATAACCACTAACGCTCAAACCAAGGTCAGTGAAGTTAAACCATCATTAAGGATTAGGTAATGCAATCCTAAGTGTGATCCATTCTACTAATCAGGCCCAACAAGGTAAGCCCATTAAACTAATATAAATAGCACACATCCCAATAAGAAAGGTACGTCATTTATTATTGTGCACCTACCCGAATACTGACCACCCGCTTTACTGACTTGAGCGTTGGGGTGCCTTCCGCAGGTACCCCATTTAGTGTTCACCCGAGACCGAGAGCCGAAGGAGAAATACGAAGACTATTATATAGAAATTTGTACTGGTATGGCCGACCGACACATGACATGTCTTGGTCTCCTTGCCCGAGATGACTGAGACACGCTGGCACGACCTCTGTCAGTCTGGCCGACCGACCGACACACGGCCAGGCCGACCAACATGTATAACCACTAACGCTCAAACCAAGGTCAGTGAAGTTAAACCATCATTAAGGATTAGGTAATGCAATCCTAAGTGTGATCCATTCCACTAATCAGGCCCAACAAGGTAAGCCCATTAAACTAATATAAATAGCACACATCCCAATAAGAAAGGTACGTCATTTATTATTGTGCACCTACCCGAATACTGACCACCCGCTTTACTGACTTGAGCGTTGGGGTGCCTTCCGCAGGTACCCCATTTAGTGTTCACCCGAGACCGAGAGCCGAAGGAGAAATACGAAGACGAGGAGGACCCCAGTCCAACACCCAACAACCTGTCCGACTGAAGGAAGGAGACGAAGATTTCAATAGTTCTCTAGGTCACATCTCCCTAACAGGAACAAAATCTATGATAGATTAGCTTTACTTGTGAAAGTCTATCTAGTTCAAAATATCAACTAATAACTCTTTTCAAAAGTCTTTTGTATCTAATATTTAACTTATTTAAATAAATTAAAAAAATATATTTTTCTAGTATTATTATATTATTATTTTTATAATATATTAAAGTCATATATTTATTATTCTTACTTAATTATATTAACCTTTATACTTAAAAAAAAAAGCATGTTTTACGGAGTTAATTTCGAAGATAGCGTCAAAGTTTATGACCATGAATTAGATTCTTGTCACACTTATTTGTTTAAAATCTAAGTTAGGACACTTCAAATGAAAACGAAAACCCAGATAACATAAAGTGACTTTTGCCGCTCAACAACATTCAAGTGGCATTAAACTAAAGCTAGAGTGTGACTTGTGATGGCACCATGGCTTTTTTATTTGGTGGAATTGGTCTACTATTGCCGTCGGAGATCCCACAAAGATGCTCCATCCAAATAATTCTATAATAATCATCACATTTTGTAAATTCATGCTAAGTGGACGAGGTTTCTGGTTCTTGAAATCAAGAAGGAACAACCACATGATGACAAGTGCAATGCGACGGATGCACTTGCAAACTAACCGGCTCATTATTGTTTTCCTACCTCTCTTCCCTTTCAAACAAGTTTCATGATCACACAAACCATGGCTTCTCTAACTTCACTTCTTTCTCTTCTCATTCCTCTTCTTGCAACTTCTTATGTGGGTGTAGCTGTGTTTTCCTTACAAGCTTCTCTTCAAACAACTTATTTGGAACCTCTCAGATGCTCCTCTAAGATCAGCACATGCAATGCCTCACTCTACCACATAAGTTACAGTCACAATGCAGATGAGATAGCCAACTTTTATTCCGTTCATCCCTCCCAAATCAAACCTATAACGCGTGGCACAAAGCAAGATTACCTTATAACAGTGCCTTGTTCCTGCCATAACACCAATGGCCTTGCCGGATATTTCTATGATACAACCTACAAGGTGAAGCCTAATGACTCGTCTGTGGAGATTAACAACATTGTTTACAGTGGCCAAGCCTGGTCTATTAATAGAGAAGTGGACCCAAATGAGGACTTGGCAATACATCTTCCTTGTGGGTGTTCAGAAAAAAATGACTCCCAAATTGTTGTCACCTATACAGTTCAGCGGAATGATACACCCACATCAATCGCTACTATGCTAAATGCTACGCTAGATGGCATGGTTAGTATGAACGAAGTTCTGGCTCAAAACCCCTCATACATAGATATTACTTGGGTGCTATATGTTCCAAGCCAACTCAATGGGTTGCCTTCCAAAGGAAAAGGTGATGATTTCTCTTCCTCAATCCCTTCTATATTTTCATCATTCATGATTTTTCCATATTTTTATTGGTTCGCAGTGCAAAATCTTACACTAGGGTACATGTCTATTAAACTCTTTATTTTATGTTGATTTGAAATAAACATTGCATGCACTAATGGTGTAAAGAGTTCTAACACTTTTGTCTAATCACAATTTTTTTACGTATATATGGCTTCCTTGTTTTTAACCTTCAAAGTGATTGCAAAATATAAGTAACAGGTCATTCAATAATCTATTTCAACTTCATCAGACAATATTTTTCTTAAGTTTGAATCCTTGAAATTGGTTTAGTTTGGCAATAATGAACTGGTAAGCTTCACCGATTGTTGTTCACTTACCCGGAGAAGTTTAGAAAACAGTAGTTTGTATAGAAAGAAAGTAAAAAGACTTATCATTGCTAGATGACACTTGGCTTTCCCTTGTTTGCAGACAAGAAACACCATATAATCATTGGCATCTTAGCGGCTGTGGCATTCTTTTCAACTATTACTTTGATCATTCTCGTTGTCGTTCTTAGGAGATCCAGGGCCAATGTAACCGCCAAAAATGATCCAAATATTGTGTCTAAAAGATCAGTTGGATTTAGAACTATTTCCATAAAGAACCGAGACTTTCATGCAGAACATGGAGAAGGTAACTTGAAAATAAACTTTTGGAAGTAAAAGCAACTCATTTTCGAAAATACAGTTTTCAGTAATTTGCTAATATCTCTACAAGGAGACTAAGAAGGTCTTTTGCTTATTCATGGTAAATATTTCCGAAGATGCAACTCCATTTGAATCAGAAAGACCAGTAATTTATGCTCTAGAGGAGATTGAAGAGGCTACGAATAACTTTGATGAAACGCGAAGGATTGGAGTAGGTGGATACGGGAGTGTGTATTTCGGAATGTTAGAGAAGGTATGAAAACCCAAGACATTGAAACATATTTTCATGTACTGATTGATAATTGGGGAATGATAGCTGTTTTAACTTCAGGAGGTTGCTGTAAAGAAGATGAGATCTAATAAATCCAAAGAATTCTATGCAGAACTCAAAGCCTTGTGTAAGATCCATCACATTAACATTGTAAGTAATGTCTCTGATGAAGAGAGCTTTGACATTGTCTTTAAGATATGATGTTTGATTATACTATAGATATAATCACTGTTGCAGGTGGAGTTGTTGGGATATGCTAGCGGAGATGACCACCTTTATCTGGTGTATGAGTATGTTCCAAATGGATCTCTCAGTGAACACCTTCATGATCCATTGCTGAAAGGTATATCGATGTCAAAATTATTTTCCAAACAAAGTAAACCTACGAGACATTTTATGACTCAAACACAAAAGGTAAACTCTTTTCAAAAGATTAAACCATCAGGTGAAAGAGGCTGATTACTTCATGATCAAATCAAGTAATATAACCTACACTCCTTTAAGAACTAACATGCTTTATGATATTGACCTGAGAATAGCTTATTTTGTCTCTTCGAAAACTTCACAAATCTAGAAGTATTTGATATGGGATGCAGCTTAATTAAGCTTGTTGGTAGCCTTTAGGGAACACCAATTACAAGAAAAAACTTAATCCAAAATACTAATATATTCTATTCCATGAAATGTATTAACTGAGCATGGTGAATAAGTTGAGTAGTATATATATTGATTAATGTAGAACTTCTAACACATTTTTAAAAAAAGGTTTTTACTTAATTGAATATCAAGATTCTTAACCATTGTATTGGAACAGGTCATCAGCCTCTCTCTTGGTGTGCTAGGATTCAAATTGCATTGGATGCAGCAAAAGGTCTTGAATACATACATGATTACACGAAAGCACGATATGTGCATCGTGATATAAAGACAAGTAATATTCTCCTTGACGAGAAGCTCAGAGCAAAGGTACTTGTTTTGCTCAGTTCTGCTCTGTCCAAAAATGCACCCAAAGAAATTTGGGACGAGTTGTCAAAATTTTTAATAATACAGACGGTAACTAAATCAGCTATTCATGTTATCATATAATAAACATGTTATAACATTGTAGTTTGACCAAACAACAAAGGTTTTAAAACATTGCACTTATCCCATTAAATTTAACATGTCTTGTAAGAACTTGCTGGAGATGAATATATTTTATTTCTTTCTAAAACTAAGTTGGGAAAACATTGAATCCAAGTCTCTATACTTAGTTCAAACTCAATCCGTTAACTTGGCCTTTCATACGTAGGTAGCAGATTTTGGACTTGCAAAGCTAGTAGAACGAACCAATGATGAAGAATTCATAGCAACAAGGCTTGTTGGAACACCGGGCTACCTTCCACCAGAGTAGGTTTTGTGCTTTCAGATCATAAGTACACTCTTGGCGTATTCAATCAATTTTCTTGCTATCATTATATACTTAAACTCAAGTAAAAAAAATTACACACCAGTTGATTTTATTCTGACTTGAATGCTTTTTTTGCTCCCTTTAGATCTGTTAAGGAGCTTCAAGTGACTATAAAAACAGATGTATTTGCATTTGGGGTGGTTCTGTCAGAGTTGATAACAGGGAAACGTGCACTATATCGTGACAGCCAACAAGCCAACAATATGAAATCACTTGTTACGGTTGTAAGTCAAACTCGTTTCTGAGTGAAAATTAAGAAGAGATGGGAGAGAAATTGAATTTATGGTTGAGAGTATGTATTATGAAAATGAAATCCAAAACATTCATTCGTTCACTTTTATTCAGAGAAATCTATCTGCAGTTGACTTAATACTCTCAAACATTTATTATTATTATTTGAAAGGAAGAAAGATGATCCTTCTTTTCATCACATTCAGGTTAGCCAAATCTTCGGAAATAAGTACCCACAGACTGTTTTACCAGATGTCATAGATGGGAATCTTCAGCATAGCTATCCCATGGAAGATGTCTACAGGGTTAGATTTACCTAAAGTTCCTATTTTTATTCGCATACTGTAGTTCAATTTAATATCTTTCTGTGGATTCAATAGAAATAGAAATTAAAAAAAAAATAGTTTAGACAAAGATTTGTTTTTTGAGAGACAGTAAATTAGTAATTGAGGATATCAGTTTCACTCGCGAGGCCAAACCTGTAACCAATACTTTTCCCTATAAGAAGTCAAGAGCACCAATGAAAAGTTTATGCTTCAAAGGTAATACGGAT
Organism: Phaseolus vulgaris; assembly: GCF_000499845.2. Classification (NCBI taxonomy): domain Eukaryota; kingdom Viridiplantae; phylum Streptophyta; class Magnoliopsida; order Fabales; family Fabaceae; genus Phaseolus; species Phaseolus vulgaris. The sequence goes on along the minus strand of NC_023758.2, from coordinate 6,550,623 downwards.
TTTATTTGTAAGTTTATCATGAATTTGGATACATTTTCTTTGACTAAAACTTCGTAGACAACTAGACAAGGGGTAAAAACAAACAAAACAAATGAGTTTCTTAATCACCTAAAACAAACAAATGACATGAATGTTAAGAGCAAAAACATTAGATGGGTAAGAACTAAGGATGAGCTTCTTTGGTTCAAGGAATATTTTGTGTTTGAACAAGCTACGGTCACTCCTTTAACATAGTTATTGTGTGTCTTTCGAGATATTGTAGGGGATAGGCTAATATTGTTGCTTTCCTTATTCTAATGTTATTCTGACATAAACTTCTTATTGCACTTTTTCACAATACTCATTTTATCTCATTTTTCTCTCTTCATAATTTTCTTATTACGAACATATCCCTTTGCAGATGGCAGAACTAGCTCATTGGTGTTTGTGCGAAGATCCAAATGACAGGCCTGAGATGAGGGAGATGGTTGTGGCATTGTCACAGATTGTTATGTCATCCACCGAATGGGAAGCATCACTAGGTGGAGACAGCCAAGTCTTCAGCGGGGTACTTGATGGAAGATGAAGCCCCTTTTGTTACTTGAGAATTCTACACTAATGCTCGTCTTTGCTGCATTAATCAAATGTCATGCTGCTGCCATTTGGAGTTTATGCTTGGGTGTATATATACATACAGATTTTGATAGTCACTTCTTAATGAATCTAAAATTGTTAATACTAACAATTTTATGCTGAAAAAAACTTCAGTCAATTTTATGCATCTAATGTTTCCCCCCACCGACTAGTCTAGAGCACTAACTCTAGGGGATCACCATCGAGTTATATAAACATTATACAAAGAACTTTTTGTGACCTTAAATTCCAATACATAGTTGCAAGAATAAACTCTTACTAAAAAAATTTGTAAATGGAGAGAGAAGAATATAGTTGAATACACTCAGGAGGAATAAACGGGTAGATGAATTACTACTACCAGCATATCTTCACAAGCATAAAAGATAATTAGACATGAAGCAGTACGATTGGAGAAGGATCAACATAGTTTGTTATATAAAGTAAAATAAAATTGAATGACTGTAATAAGTAGTTTTAAGTTTTATGAAATGAACTCAATTGTTGTTCTAAATTTTGAAGTCAGTTGATCTTAGGTACTGAGTTTGAGAGCATATGACTGAAGTTATGAAGTCCCACATTTATCAGAACACTGAAAAGCAGCTGAAGCTTTGATTATAAAAACCAAATACTTCTAATTGTCCAGGCATTCCTTTCTCGGCCTTTTGGCTAAGATCAAGTGTAGTATCTGTTCTTATCAGTTTAATATCTGATATGTGAACTATTAGTTCACACGATATTAAATTAATTTTTTGAGGGAGAGGGCCATCAAAGTAGCTTGCTACTTCGTCTCTCAAGCATCGTCATGATGTCTTTTATTTACATGTTAACTGATACAGTGATGAGCTTAATATATTTATTTCTGAGCTTTATATGTTTATTGTTAGAAACAATTACAATGGAAATTGAAAGTAATTTAAAAACTATTATCATTGAAATGTATAAGAAATACTTATTTTCATTATCAGAAATAAATAGCATGAAAATTAAGAAATACTTGGGTTAAATCTTAATTAGGACCATCTTAGGAATTAATTTTTAGATAGATATGAAGACCCACAGTGTAAATGGGATATAGTTTAATGTGATATGGATTATTAGTTCAGACGGTATTAAATTAATTTTGTAAGGAACTGGTGTTTCCTACTCAAAACAGTTAAATTATGTTATCTAATTTCTGATATCATTTTTACTTTTGTAATATATAGTAATATTATTCTGTTGAAATCTCATTAGGTAGAACTGCTTCACAAATGCCATATCATATTACCTACCATGTCTGCTTGTTTTATGCATAGAAATTATCCTTCCTCGTCCAACAATCAATGGAGGACAATTCTTATAAACATGTGAAGAAGATTGCAGAAAATTGAATTTTTCATTTTTTTGATGATGGTTTTCTCTTCTGATCAGTCAAGACTTTTCGAACCCAGATTGTCAGGAAGATTATTCTTGATTTTGCTAAAAATTGGAAACTACCTTAAATTCCCTGGAACCTCAGGATCCATCAAAGGTCATTTAGCAAGATGGAAGGAGAAATTGCTTAACAGAACCTGTTCTAAGTTTTATATTTATCTATACATTGCAAAACATTTGTGTGAATCAGTGGTGAAGTTGATAAAGTTATCCTTAGATTTGTTTGGGGTTACTACTACAAATCAGGTTACCATTCATGAAAGCTCAACAGCTTAGCATATGTAGTTTTCTGGTATATATTTTGCATGAAAGACAATTGTAGACATAAAAGTCCTACCATTGTTAGAAAATAATTAGCATGAAAGACAATTATATAAGAAATACTTGGTTAAACCTTAATTAGGTATCACCAGTCCTATTGGAGAAGGATCAACACTGTTGGTAATAAGTAAAAAGTATTTGGAATTGACTATAATTAGTTTCAAGTTTCATCAGAGATTACATATCAATTGTTATTCTAAATTGAGTCTGTTATCTTAGAAATTAATTTTTACTAATTATGAAGTCTACACTTGTCAGAACACTGATAAACAGCTGAAGCATGGAATATAAAAACTGAACACTATACCTTTCATGGTCTTTTGGCTAAGATAAAGTATAGTATCTCTTCTTATCAGTTTATATGTGGACTATTAGTTCACACGATATTAAATTAATTTTTTAAGGTGAGGTCCATTAAGGTAGCTTGCTACTTGGTCTCTCAAGCATCATCCTTGTATTTCACTTTTGCAGGGTTTTGGTGCATCCCACTTGAACAGTTCAATCTTTTGGTTCGATTCTGAAATGTGGCATCTCTGTAAAGAGGGTCTTTTTTCTATTAGTTGATGAAAGTTTTAGTTTTTTTATTCTATTCTGTATCACCATATTCAAATATTCCTTTCAAAAGATTATGCAGTTTAAGTTTGTTGGATTGTTGTGAGCACTTACCAATAGGGATAGCAACAGTACCCAATGTGTAACTTCAAACAATATTTTCGGGCTTTGGGGCTGAACTTCAAATAATCTAACGGGCTCTTTAGGCCAATGTTGAACTTCAAACAATATTCTCGGGCTTTGGGGCTGAACTTCAAACAATCTAACTTTCTCGAATTGGTTCTTCTCTTTAGAGAAACATAAGATACTCAGCTATTTCTTCCTGCACCTCTATATATTCTTTTTTCACCTTCATAAATTTTCATATTTCTAAAAATATTCTTTCCTCATCTTTATAAATTTTCATATTTCTAAAAATATTCTTTCCTCATCTTTATAAATTTTCATATTTCTAAAAATATCTTTCTATAATATTCTAAATTATATAATCTGGAAGTCTTTTTTCAAATTCGTAATTAACTTTTAGATTACATAATCTGAAAGTTTTTTCATATGCATAATATTAGTTTCTGGATTATGTAATTCGAAAGTCTTTTTTAGCTTTTGGATTACATTAAAAGTCTTTTTTTCAAATACGTATTCAAATTACATAATCGAAAAACTCCTTTAGAGAAGTGGCACTATGAAAAATAAAAAAATATTTTCATATTGTGCGAGGGTGGTTGAAGAATCTATAGAGTAGAGTTGCATGAAGAAACCGTCTTTGGTACTCTTTTTAGGGCACACCTAGTCAATTCCTGGTTGTTTCTGTTGTAATTATTGTGTGATGCATACAAAATATAAGTGAAGTATCTTCCTGAGTAGTTTTTTCAATTTAATGTGCAACTCCTGAGAGATTCTAAAATATTTGTTATAATTTGTCACTTGACATTATTTTTCCAGTTGACATTAGTTATTTTTTAAGGTTCAAACTATTTTTCACTAATACTTTTCATGGTTTTCTCAATTAATGTGGATGGTGCTATTTTTCTGTGGATGTCAATGTAGTAGCTATTCTTTTTACCATTTCTGTACGGTTGATGATTGAAATACTTTATTTAAATTAGAAAATTAATATTAAAAAATTTAAATAGTTGCATCCGACCAAAATATTAAAAAATTAAAGAAAGTAAAAAGTAAGGGTATTTAAATTAATGAAAAAAATGAAATTTTTTATACTGGATTAATACTTATGTAATAGAATAATTTTTTTTGTATATATCTAAAAAATAGTTTATTAAATAACTTTCTAAAATTAATTTGACATAAAAAGTAAGTTTTAAAATATAAATTAGTTAAAATAAAGTTTAAATACAAAAATATTATTAAATTTTAATAAAAAAAATTATATTTTAAAATAATAATATATCAAAATAAAAAAATTTAAATTATTTTATTTTATAATATAAAATATATATTAAATTTATTTATTTTATTTATTAATTATTTGAATATTTTTATTTGAATTATTTATTTTGTTATAACATAAAAAATATTTATTATTCTATTATTTATTTTAATTATTTATTTGAAAAATATAATTATTAATAGAAATTGATTGTATTAAAAAATATAATGAGTTATATGTTTATGTGTAATCAATTTTATGTAGTATTTGTCTACAATTTTGTGGAGAAATGGATAATGTTATTTGTTTGTGATATTCGTGTTTTTTCTTCTTTGTTTATCATTTTTTTAATTTAGAACATTTTTCAATACTTACAAGTAAATACGGGTAATTTTCATAATTTTGGAGTTTTATTTAGGTTGTTCTTGTAAGTCTTCTTATTAATAATGAGTGTGATTCTTTTTTAGTGAAAGAATTTTCTCTTTTGGAAAGCTGAGCTTAAATCTTTAAGGAAAGTAGTTGATGAAAATTGAAGAGAGATCATGTGTAGAAGATTCTCTAACATTCAAGTCACTAAAAGTTAGAGAAATTATAGAATAAGATATACGAGTATTGAAGTAAATGACAAAATTGAGTGAGTACTTTCATGGGATTAATATGTATTTATAAGCTCTTAAGCCATTAAATATCTCACACACACATATATACTAGTTATTTAAATAACAAATAAATATTTTGTTATGAATATTCAGTTAGAAATATATCTCTAAATATCTCGAAGTCGGGTATGTGCATAAGTTCCCCACACTCAGATTCCACAAATAAGGTGCATGTGGAAAGATTTTGTGGATGATGAGTTTTAGTGTTTTCGATATATGAGCTTAAGTTAGTTTTGAAATTGTATTTTATAACTTGACATGAGATGATCAAGTTTATTCTATCTTTCTAGTCTATAACGATATGATTTTCAATGTACATTAATGATATGTTTTTAGCATTAATGATGAGTTTTTACTCATTTGAGATGTTACATTATTTGGTGGCTAACATTTCATTTTTTTGTGTAACGTTGTTCTAATATACAAAATTGGGGTGTCTCGTTGTGGGAAATACAAAACTTTTGAAATGTTTTAGTTGTCTTGTATTCCAACATCATTTCCACTTACATTATTCCAACCTCGTTGTGCTTTTCTAACTTTCTTGAGAGCTTTAAGTGTTTCCCTTCTTCGTTCGTTGTGTTTTACGTCTAGGTACATCTTGATGACTTCTTCTTATTCCCTTTTCTCTTCTTCCAACAAAAATATCCTTACATTAAGTAGAAAGGTTGTTGTCATTGGAAACGAGTCGTCCTTGGGTTGTACTGACTCTTTTCTTTGGAGGGGAACATCGTAAAATAAATTTATTTTCTTTCCCTTCTGTTGCAAACATGGTGGTTTCCATTGCATTGCCAACTAAAATGGTTGTGACTGTTAGAGATTTGACAAATAAAAAATCCCCTCTTATCAAGTGTTTACTAAGCCAAATATAATTAAGAGAAAAAGAAAAGGTTTGACAAATAAAAAAATACGTCTAGGTACATCTTGATGACTTCTTCTTATTCCCTTTTCTCTTCTTCCAACAAAAATATCCTTACATTAATTAGAAAGGTTGTTGTCATTGGAAACGAGTCGTCCTTGGGTTGTACTGACTCTTTTCTTTGGAGGGGAACATCGTAAAATAAATTTATTTTCTTTCCCTTTTGTTGCAAACATGGTGGTTTCCATTGCATTGCCAACTAAAATGGTTGTGACTCTTAGAGATTTGACAAATAAAAAATTCCCTCTTATCAAGTGTTTACTAAGCCAAATATAATTAAGAGAAAAAGAAAAGACAAATTTCTCTCAATCCTCGATAAATACTTATGGATATTTGAGAAAGATGTGTTTACTATATCAAATTTCCCTATAAAAAATTCGTAGAAGAGTTTTTTTCATCTTTCAATTATATGCTTTGATAATATGATATAAGTTGCATCGTTTAATAAATTATTTTTTAGAATAAAGTTAATATGTATTTATTATAAATTAATTAATATATGAGTTAATTTTAACTAGAAACTTAACTTATTTCATAATTTCACAAAAGAAAGTCTATATGAGTATTTTTGAAAGCTACTTATAAATTCGTAATTTCGTTGCACTAGAATGTATTAAGGCATACTATATTTATATAAAATTAATTAACCTAATTTAAACCTCTCTCAAAAGCAAATAAACATAAACACAATTGATCGCAATTAATTTTTATTGTAAGTCGCTTGAAACAAAACAAAGTAAATAAGAAAAATAATTACATCCCCGAATTAAAATAAATAAGAATAATTACTTTGTAGTAACGGCGTCGTATAGGAGTCCTTGTTTCTCATGTTCTTCTTCTCCTTTTTCTTTTGACGGTGGTGCTGATCTGATTGGAATCCAGGATCCGATCACTGCAGCAGCAAGCAATGGCAGGGGCAGCCTCTGCTCTGTTCCTCCTCGACATCAAAGGCCGCGTCCTCATCTGGCGAGATTACCGAGGCGACGTCTCCGCCCTCGACGCCGAACGCTTCTTCACCAAGCTCATCGAGAAACAGGTTCCTTCCGCTTTACCTCTCTTCTCTTTCACTCACTCTCACAACGCGAATCCTCACTCTCTAGCTCCTCTCCTTTTCATCGAAGGCCGATCCGCAGTCTCAAGATCCGGTCGTGCTCGACAACGGCGTGACCTACATGTTCATTCAGCATAGCAACGTCTATATCATGATAGCCACCAGACAGAACTGCAATGCCGCAAGCCTCCTCTTCTTCCTGCACCGAGTTGTCGACGTACGATTTCTTATTCAATCATTTCCAAATTGAGAATTTCTCGATATAGTTTGTGCGAATAATCATCGATCCGTGTTTTTGGGGCAGGTGTTTAAGCACTACTTCGAAGAATTGGAAGAGGAATCGCTCAGGGACAACTTCGTCGTCGTGGTAACTTGCCGATGAATTCGCCTTTTAATTACTAGTTTCGTCGATTGGTAATGAATTGGTTGAATTGTGTCGTTTTCGATTTGTTGTGTCGCTGGCAGTATGAACTACTTGATGAGATTATGGACTTTGGCTATCCTCAATACACTGAGGCGCAAATTCTTAGTGAGTTTATCAAGACTGATGCTTATAGAATGGAAGTTACGCAGAGACCTCCCATGGCTGTGACTAATGCTGTGTCTTGGCGCAGCGAAGGGATAAACTATAAGAAAAATGAGGTAACCGTTACGAAAGTGAAGAATCTGAAGCTTTTTTTAATTGTAATTTAATGCTCTAAGCGATTGTGTTTTCAGGTTTTCTTGGATGTGGTGGAGAATGTTAATATACTTGTCAATAGCAATGGACAAATAATTAGATCTGATGTTGTTGGGGCGTTGAAGATGAGAACGTATTTGAGGTTGGCTTCCTACTTTCCTTGAGATCTATTGATTTTCTGACATTGGCCATTAACTGACTGGTCTTTCTACTATTTATTGATTTGGCCAAATTCTACTATGTTGGTTTAGGGGCTCTAATGTGCTGATCTCAGTTTTCTGGTTTTTCGTTTTGCTTGTTTTTGTTGTTCTGTCTACTCATGTGTGCAGAGTATACTATACTATATGTGTGTGTGGTCATTGTTTAGGACTGAAGAGGTACATTAGGGATTAGAGAACCAAGCCTAAACTTAGTTCTTATTGAATCTTTTCTTAAAACCATCTTTGATTTATGTGTATGTAAATTTTTGAGGAATGCAAATGAAATTAGCTATGAGGACGTGTGCAGTTTGTTATTTTCTGTTTTTTACTTTGTACTGGTTAAACAGACTTGTGGGTAGTTTTATTCAGCACTTTAAGGGGTGTGCTATGGTGGCAGCATAGTGGTGCCTGCCCACCTCAGTAGCTGTCCTAGTGGAGTGGTTTAGAGTAGTAGTGATGCAGACCAAATGACAGGATTAGGGTTTTTGTGTGGGGATTTCAATTTCAAAAAATGAATTCAACCATAGTAGTCAGTCCTGGATAGCGGAGTGGCTGACCCCAAAAGTGAGATAGTAGAATGACCTCTGCTCTAATATTTTTTATTTATTAAATAATTAATCATATATATGTATATGTATATTGATGACAGAGAATTCTATAATTGTAATAGTAGTGAAAATGATAAAGAGGACTTGGATTAGAAGATGATAATTCCTTTCTGGGAAACTAGTATTTGACTTTTGTTGGTATTTGCTTGTATATTTTGTTGACACCAATTACTTTTTATTGTTAATTATTAATTGAATGCAATTAATTTTGATTAATGTTTACCGTTTTTGAGAATATGTATTCATATAGTATGCATTGTATAAACCATACAAAAAATTTCTAAATAGTGGCTATCCTGCTATAGCATTTTTTAGACCAACCACTATGCGTTGTTATCTGGAATTTAAAAAATTGGCTTTTTTTCATTTGGTACTCCTTAGTCCAGAGGCTTTCTTTTACTGCTCGTGCAAAACATACATATTTGAGTTAGGTATATTACAGACAAGTCTGACCACTGAGTCCATATTTCACTCCCAATTTTTTTACAGTTGAGAGTATTTGGTAGACTGTGTTAACCGTGAAGTATCTATTATTCTAACTAACTGACTTGTATGCCAGTGTATTTATCTGAAACTCAAGTGTGCCTTTCATAATACAGCGGTATGCCTGAGTGCAAACTTGGCTTAAATGATAGAGTATTGTTAGAGGCACAAGGTAGAACAACCAAGGGAAAGGCTATTGACTTGGAAGACATAAAATTTCATCAGTATGTATGCTGGTCTTCCTTGTATTTAGAAAATGATAATTTAGACTGGAAGTTTTGTATAGTTTTTTTAAGCATGTTTCTTCTTGATGCTAGTTCTCAAATTATATCTGGCCTTTTATGAAGGTGTGTGCGTTTGGCTCGATTTGAAAATGATAGAACAATTTCCTTTATACCTCCTGATGGGTCATTTGATTTGATGACATACAGGCTCAGTACACAGGTTCATCTTTTTCTCTAGACATGACATAAGTTTCTATTTTTAGAGCTAAACACAGAGAAAGAGAGAATAAAAGCATTTCGAAGTCTGATGATTCTACCATCACTGTTTTCAGGTTAAGCCTTTAATTTGGGTGGAAGCAAGTGTTGAAAAGCATTCAAAGAGTCGGATGGAGATTATGGTAAAAGCAAGGAGTCAATTTAAAGAACGCAGGTAATGAGATTTCTTCTTTTCTTATGTTTACTACGTTTCCTCACCCCTGATGATAGAAGATGGGTAAATCAGGTTTTAGATCTCTAGAACCTTAACTGTCTTTTGCTGCCCCAATTAATTGAGTTTATTTTATAGCACTGCCACAAACGTGGAGATTGAGTTGCCTGTGCCTGTTGATGCAACAAATCCTAATGTCCGAACTTCAATGGGATCTGCATCATATGCACCTGAAAAGGATGCGTTAATCTGGAAAATTAGATCCTTCCCTGGAGGCAAGGTATGAGTTCACTTCTAATTGGCATCGAATCCTTGAATAACACCCATCTTTTGGTACCTTGTTTTGATCATGGTTTATTGGATCTGGTTTTCCTCCTTTGATACTTTCAGGAATATATGTTGAGAGCAGAGTTTCGTCTTCCCAGTATAACAGACGAGGATGCAACTCCTGAGAGAAAAGCCCCTATAAATGTGAAATTTGAAATACCATACTTTACTGTTTCTGGCATACAGGTATTGCAACGTAAATCTGGTTTATTTATATACAGAATATAGCTAGACTATTTTTTCAGCATAGGAAATAATGTTTGTCAGTACCTCTGATTAAATTTAGGTGAATGTGACCTTTTATTTTAATCAATATTTATTCTTCCCATATCTCTGTCTTTCTTTCCATTTACGTGTTAACATTTTTCATTATTTCAATGGATTTAGGGTTGTAGTGAACTTGAGGAATTTATTTTAGTTAATATTATTTTCAGGATTTACAATAAATGTTCAAAAAAATATTAATATAAAAACATAATTGTGGAAAAAGGAACTTGACATTTGGAAAGGATAAAAAACTACCAAACTTAATTTTATTCTATTGTCCATGATAAATAGGTTTGAAAAGTAGTTTGTTTGATCCATGTGAATTTGAAGACACCCACATGATTTGATGGTGTTATTCAGTTAGCTGAAGGTTTGATCTGATGATGGTAATCAACATGTAAATGTTTTGGTTTTATAGGTTAGATATTTGAAGATTATTGAGAAAAGTGGGTATCAGGCTCTTCCATGGGTGAGATACATAACGATGGCTGGAGAGTACGAACTACGGCTTATTTAAGAACTTGTATCTTTCTTTGGCGCTTGAATTCCACCGAATAATCATGTCAACTTCCATGGTTAATGGTTTTAAACTGGTGGGTGGGAGAGGAACTCTTGAGAGTGAAATTAGTTAGTTATCTCCCATCATTATAGTTGTTTTGGCAACAGATCGTAAGTTGCCCCTTGTCCATAAAGTTCATAACTAAAGTCAGGAATTGGCAAGCGTAAGGCTGTATCTTCTGTAAGTTCTTTGTTCAGATCTGTTTTTTGTTGGGAAAATGCTTGATTTTTTTTCTTCTATTGCTTTTTATTTACGATCTGTCAATCTTTTCCCACTGCCATCAGTTTGATTTATTTGTAATAGAATTATTAGCTTTTGTATTACGAAGACTGAATATTAAGCTAAGTAAAGAAACATTGGTTCCAATTACTGTTGTGGGAAACAAGAGTCAACCCTCTCTCTAGTCTTTATTGTTACCTAGAAAACTTCTGTGGACAACACACACCTACGATTTTTTTTGGTTCGCAATCTTTTATTCTGGAATGTAAAAAGTTATAATTCGGAATGATTTTTTCAGAATGTAAAAAATTAACTTTTTGGAACACATCCTTTCCGAAATAAAAAGAAATGAACCAATTATTTTATAAGAAAAACCCAAATCTATCATGTGAACCACCTACAAACCAAGCTGGACTCGAGATGATACACTGGGTCAGTGGGATTTTGGATTTGACATCTTTTTTTTTTTTTTTTTTTTTTTGAAAACAATGGTTGAAATTCAAAGATGAGTTTTGACAACTTAGACAGGTGTAAGAAATTCTTATTTTTTAAGGGATACATTTTTTTTAATCTTTGTTCATATTATTTTGCACAAAAAAAATATTAAAATGAATTTCATTTTGGAATGCATTATTACTTTCAAATGCTAAAAAAATAAATAACTGAACACATTTTTTTATTTTAATAGTTTTTTTATCGACAATAAAAAATAAATAAATAGGAACTACTTCAGGGTGGTTCAATCCTTATACATGATACTCAAGCATCAAACTAGACCTAAGCACCACCAAAACTAACTAAAAAAGCCATCTCTTACTACTCCTAGCAAAAACATCAATAAACTAATCTCATACACTCCATAGGTTCCAGACACAAATCAAAAAATGAAAACGATGCAAATCGGACTTTTGTAGAAACCCAAGCCCATACCTTAACTTGAACCAAAGCAAAAACTTCATCTGTGTCAACCACTCCTTTTTTGAAAATTATTTGATTCCTGTGATTCCAAATCTCACTAACCACCCCGACCCAGATTGTGTTCCAAAACTTAACTGACCCAAAAGGGGGACTCATCCTAAATTGAACGAAGTTAGCCTTCGGCTCGATGTGTGATACGAACAAAACCCCAAGCCATCTAAAACATAAACTCCAAACTCGCCAAGCAAAGCTACACCAGAAGAACAAGTGACCACAAGACTCTTCCTCCTTCCCACACAAACAACACATCAAGCTTTCTACCAACACCCCTCTTCTGCTTAAATCTACCCTGGTAGCAAGTTTATTTTCCAACAACCTCCAAGCCATAAGCCCAGCAGAGGGTACTGCCTTGCACTCCCAAAGCATACCAAAAACCGACGAAGAAACCACCTCTTTGTCCTTCCTAACAAGATTGTAGGCAGAATTAACTGAATTTTTTTGGAAACCCCCTCCCTTCCAAATCCAGCAGTCAGCCTCACCCGGTACCATCCTAGCCTCAAGCAGAATCCTACTAAACTGATCCGCCAACGACTTCTCCCAATCAAAGAACGGTCTTCTCCATGCTAATTGTCAAACCCAACTTCCATTAGTCCAAGTACCAAGCTCCGACACCTTTGCGTCTTTGGAACAACTATTGGAGAACAATCTTGGAAAGGCAATCTTCAATGCCTCGCCATTCAGCCATCTGTCCTTCCAGAAGTAAACATCTTTCCCGTCTCCTACTTTCCACTTAAAACTATCTTCAAAACTTCTCCCCCAACCCTCCGAAGACCAAACCTCTCTCAAATCCTTCCACCAGAGAGAGCTCTTTCTACCTTTTCCTTCCTCTCCCAAGCTTCTCCACCCACTGTATTTGGAAATGAGAACCTCCTTCCACAGACCGTCCTCAACCGAACCCAACCTCCAAATCCACTTTCCCAACAAAGCCATATTAAACAGCTTTGGATCAATAATTCCTAGCCCCCCGAACTCACGCGGCTTAGAAACCAAGTTCCAGGACGCCCAAGTGATCTTCCTTTCGTCTGCACCCCACCCCTAGAGAAAATTCCTTTGAATACTAACCAACTTTCCTGCCACCCCAGAAGGCAATTTGAATAGTGACATAAAGAATAACGGAATAGAAGAAAGTACCGACTTTATCAAACAGACCCTCCCAGCCATCGACAAACACCTTCCCTTCCATCTGCTTAATCTAGTATGAACCTTCTCGATCACCCCGTTCCAGAAAACACCACGCTTATGACTCCCGCCAATAGGTATACCCAAGTAGACGAAAGGGGAAGCCATCGTATCACAGTTAAGAATAACTGCAAGACGCTGAAGCGTGGCCTGATCCAACCCCGTACCACCAATCCTGCTTTTAGCGAAGTTAACCCTTATCCCTGAAGCCAACTCAAAGCATTGCAAGATCGCCTTGATATTAAAAATACTTTTGGTATTTGCTTCATAGAAGAACAGAGTGTCGTCCGCATACTGTAACATGTTTACTTTTACCTTATCCTTTCCAACCTCCAAACTATCAACCAACCTCTTATCTTCTGCAACCCTTGCCACCCCAGTTAAGCCTTCCGCCACTATGAGAAATAGGAAAGGAGCGAGCGGATAACCCTGACGAAGCCCCTTTTTAGGAAAGAACTCCCTAGTTGGACTCCCGTTTACCAGGACAAATACCGAAGCCGACTCTAAACACCCCTTATCCACCGGATCCACTGTTCGCAGAAACCCAACCTCCTTAGCATATAATAGATAAAGTCCTACTTCACCGAATCATAAGCCTTCTCATAATCAACCTTAAAGAACACACAACTTTTTCTCTTTCTCTTGTATTCGTCCAGAACCTTATTTGCGACCAGCACACTATCCAATAAACCTCTTCCTTCAAGAAAAGCTGACTGTCTAACATCAATGATTTTACCAATCACCTTTTTCAATCGTAAGGAAAGCACCTTTGCTATGATTTTGTACAAACAATGATGGATTTCCTATGAGCTCTTCTTGGATGTTTGTTGAAGATGGTGCGAAAGCTTAATGGAAGAGATGAACAAGGTCCTCCTAAGAGGTGTGGTGACCTTGAAGGTGCATGAAGAGTGTGGAAATGGGGAGGTTCGGCCAGCCCCTTTGAAGGTGGTGAAATGAAGATTAAAACCTAGAAGCTAGGCAAAGAGTAATGTATGGCACTAAATTGGCAGCATAACATAACAATACTCTATTCAATCTTCAAAATACAAGGTGTAGGCTCCTCTTTTTATAGGCTAAAGAGGACCATCATGGAACCCTAATGCTAATCAAAATGAAATGCAAATTACATCACATGGGCACATGGAGCACATGGCCGGTCCTAGTGGGAGAAATATTCTAGAAACCGTGAGAAATCTAGGGTAAATCAAAAGGAGACAAGTTTATGCTTTTCAACACTACACTAAATACTAAGCTACCCCTAATGGGCCTTCATGTAGCATGTACAAGTTCCTTTCTCTACCATCCGTAGCTTGACCCAAATATGTGTGGAGATGCTTGGCTATGGACATAGTGATAGGTCCTAGACGCTCTAGTCTTCCTCCTAGACGCTCCCTTTCTAGACGCCCTTCATCTTGGGGTAGACGCTCTTCACCTTGTGCTAGACGATCCCCACTTGGCTCTAGACGTTCTAGACTTGGCTCTTGTCTTCCATGGGGTGGTGAGCTTGGCCCTCCTCCATCAAACAACCTACTAAAGAAATGGGTCTAAACTCCCCTAACTGTTGAGGATTTTCTACCTTTGGTATCAAACAAAGGAACGACGCGTTTGAACCTCTTTGCCAGCAGCCATAAGAAATCCTTCACTGCTGCTAACACATCCGTCTTCAAAATGTCCCAACAATATTTTATAAAGCCAAAATTAAACCCGTCAGGACCGGGGCTCTTTGAACTATCACACCCCCAAATAGCTGCTCTGATCTCTTCTTCAGTGAAGTCGCTAGTTAGCATTTCATTGTCAGCTTCCGAGATGGTGTTGAACTTAACCTTTTCCAGTCTGACCTGACAAGCGTCATTCCTTGCAAACCTTTCCTCAAAGTACTTACATACCTTCTCCTTTACCTCCTCTTTCTTATCATACCATACATTGTTATCAAGCACACCATGCAACCGATTCCTTGCCCTCCTCCATTTTATCGCTGAATGAAAGAACTTTGTATTAAGATCCCCCTGCTTTATCCAACTCTGCTTAGCTTTCTGAAATAAAATCGCCTCATGTTTAGACTTAGAGACAATAAGTTTTGCAAAGAGAGACTTTCTTTCTTCCCTTTCCAACTCATCCAACCTGTCTTCGTCATCTCGAGCGTCTAACTCGTCCAACCTCTTTTGTATTTCCACACAAGCCTGATTCACATTTCCAAAGACTTCCTTGTTCCACCCTTTTAAATCTGACTTTATTTTCAGTTTTTCTTTGAACACAAAGATTCCTCTGCCGGCCACCTTGTAAGAGGACCAGCTCAAGCTCACAAACTCCTTAAACCTACTATCTTTCTGCCACACATCCAAACATCTGAAAGGCTTCGGACCCCAATCCACTGAGACTTCTTTCAGAATAACTGCACAATGGTCCGAGATTGCTCTATTTAAAACAAATTGTTGGCTGTTTGGCCAAAAATCCAGCCACTCCTTAGACACTAGCACCCTGTCTATTATGCTTTTTACCAACCCGTTGGGCTTGAACCAAGTGAACTTCCTGCCCACCAACGGAATGTCTACCAATTCAGACCTTTCAATAAACTCATTGAAACTCTTTATTTCTCTAGATTAGTCAGAAGTCGAAATCACACTCTTTCTTTCTTCCCGTCGTCTAATAGAATTAAAATCCCCAATAATACACCAAGCCTTAGATAGCTGACCCTGTCTGAAACTACTAACCTCCTTCCACATCTCCTTCTTTTCCCGTAGAGAACCTGAACAATACACATTCACAATAGATACGTGGCCCCATTGCCCCTTTTCCAGAATCCCTCTAACACCGTATAGTTTCTCCCATTTACAAAACTAGATAATTGGAACAACTTAATGGTAAGAAATATATTAATACTTTCACGTTTTTATTCATATCTTTAATTTATTGGGAAGTTCATTAAAGAAATATTCATTATTTTCTCAAAAACGTGTAGTCGTATTTGTTGCTTAAAAATTATTTCTTGAATTAAAAGTAATGTTATTGAATATCATTATTATTTAATTTTATAACTACTTTTGAAATAAAATACACTACGATGTTATTAATTAGTTAACTTATTTTTGTTAATATTTTACTAATTAAATATCTGAATTTCATGATTGTTAGATCAAAGATGATAAAAGACCTTTATTTTGAGTGATAAGAAAGCAGGATTAAAAATTAAATAAAGTATCGTCTGCTAATCCAGATTAAATAGAGTCTGACTTTTAATATGATTATATAATATTTATCAATTTATCTAATATTTTTTTTCGTTTTATTTTAAAGTAAAACTTTAAAGCACTTAGTTAAAATATACAAGTGGCTATCACTTATGACGACTAATATTTTTTTAATTTAATATATAATTAAATATTAATTTAATTTTTTTTTCTTTATAATAGTTGGCTTTTAACTTAAAAAGGGTTAAATGAAATTAACTATAAATAGGTAATTGCTTTTAGCAAGATCGAGTTCTGCTGTGGTCACTTATTTGTTGTTATGATTATAGTTCTATAAAATATTGAAATTTGGACAAATTGGTGATTTATGAGATCTAGGAATGGTTCCCTTTCATTAGATCCATGATGATTATGAAAATACTTTTGTTCGGTGTTTCTGTTATGTCATGTAGAGATTAAAAATATTAACTTCAAATTTAAAAAGGAAAATAAATTTAACTTAAATTAAGAAATTAAAAATATATTTAAAGGCAAATTAAATATTTAGCATAAAAGTAACCGCACTTTATTTATATAATATAAATAAACTCGGTAAACTTGAAATGTTTAGTAAATTTGGATGTGACAAGGTCTGTGTTATTCATATCCTATAGCACTCATCCTTATTGCACATTCTATACCAGAAACAAGACCTTCTAAAGTGTGGAAAGGCGGTGCTGGAACTAGCTAGTGCTACATGACAGTGTTCCAATCATCTGTTTATTCATAAATTCACACCTTCTCTCATTCCTTCTAAGCATTTGACACCCTTTTCAGGAATTCATTGAAATCATCATCCGTTCCCATCAGGCTGAGTCTAGCATAGTTTGAATCAACACCAAACCTTTTCCCTCCTCTTCCCCTAATCTTCAGTTTTTCCAGAAGATAACTCTCACAATCTTCTATGCCCTCCTCACACTTCAACCATATGAAACCTGAACCATATACATGCATTATAAGTTACAAAGTTACAAAAGAATATTAATGGGTCTTACTAAGAGTGGGAGAATGAAGTACGTACCAGGGAATGGTTCAGATGACTCATTGGTGAAGTTGCAAAAGGCCTTTGGGTACTTAGCCACTGAGAAGAGCTTGGATTCATCAATAACTGCCCACAGTTTTTCCCACCTCTCCCTCAAGAGGCGTTTGCTGTATTCAAAGAACAGCTCAGATTCCATGGACCCGAAGTTTTCGTATCCATCACAAACCACTCCAATGATCTTAGCAACTCGAGTTTGGGATTCTTTTGAGACTCCAATGGAACTCATCTGCACATACCTTGTCATCTTCTTAGCAACCTCGATGTCCTTTACCAGTGCCCACCTTAACTCACACAGCATAATCAAAACTTAGCATGTACTGTTATTTATTCATAAAGAGAAATTGAATGCAGATTTCAAAAAGTTTACAACAACTTCATTCATTTCACATATGTGTCTGCATAAAACTCACATTGGACACCCTTCTTGAGGGTATATACTCAACTTTTCTAATGCAGCAAAAAATACAAATTTTCTCACTCAACAATTCAACTCATGCAACTTTATATTTAAGCTCTTTATATAATTACTGTAATTTCTGTTTCTAATACTTTCCTTCAGCCAACAAAGCTTCGGATTTGAAAGTATATCATCCACTTACTATTTCATTTGTGTGAAAACAGAAAAAAGAAACGAAGAACAAGAATCAAATCTAGACTAATCATGTCATGAATTTACAAACTCAAAGATGTAAGTTGTATATGAAAGGCATATGAGTGATTACATAACAAAGTGTGTGATCAATTATCTCACCCGAAACGTGAACCAGCATGACCGGTGCATTTGGAGAATGTGAAGAGCATGAGATCATGGTCAGCTTGGTGAGTAATAGGAGTGTAATGTGGCCAGTAATATGCAAGATCATGAACCAGCTTCCCTTTGGCCTCAGATTTCACCACAGGTTCTCGAACAATCCCATCAGGGTTGTTTGGAGAGGTTATCACCTCTATGTAAGGCTCATTTTTCTCATACGAAGCAGCATCACCACCCCATTGGTACAACCCTGAACGCAAAATACTAACCTCATCTTGGTACTCCTGCAAAACATTTTCTTAATTACATCACATCAAGTCAACAGTTTCAACAATAAAAATAAAACCACGTTGTGTGAGGTTGACCAAACTGTGATGATTAACAAAATGGTGGACGCTATACAGACAGACACCCACGTTACCCATGTTTGCCTATAGAATCAAATCTACATCTTCAAGGGTCTATGTGCATATGTTTCCAAAACATATGTTTGTCACTTTTTGGCCTGCTAAAAACCCCAGAAAACATGGATGGGAAGGTTTCATTTGAATTTTCATTTCCATCTCCCATAGGGGGAACACGAGGTGCTGATCATTGCATTCAACTCAATATTCTAAGTGGTAACCGCCATAACATGGTTGATTGGTGAAAGAGAGAAACTTTAGCAATATGCATCGCCAAGAGACACGGTTTTGAGATCAAACGTGGACGCATACAACTCACCAAAATGCATACGCATACGTATATTAAACTTTTCTTATCAAATCATCATTTTCTGTCATTGTCATAATTATTTTATTTTTTACTTCTCGAACTAATGTGGATCCCACAAATTCAAGTTTTGACCCACCGAATGCTATCTTCATATATATCATAGATTGCGTCCTCTTCAACTTAATTATACAAATCAACTCATAAAATCTTTAAGCATAGAATTCAAGGAAATATTTTTATGTGGGATAGGGATGGATGGATGGATTGAGAGATGTTTTAAATTTTACAATTGCTTTTTAGATTTCTCTAAAATTCAGAAGATCTAAATTAAATTCTACAATATTTTAACTTTGAAAATATTTTTATCACCTTACCTTCTAAAACCATAACTAAACCTATTAAAGCCCATTAAAAATTCAACCGTGTCAATATGAAGATAAATACTACTTTAAAAAAAATTGAAATCATGATATCCTCCCTTGTTACCTAGTGTTATTTAAAGTTTTTTTTTATAAAAATAAAAAAATATATTAAATTTTCTTGACTTTAATAATTTTTTTTATAAAAAACTATTTTAACTTTTTAAATTTTTGTATTACAGAATGCACACATATGTACCAGTAATTATATTATTAAAAATGACAATTAGATAAAAACAAAAAATATTTTAAAAAATGCACACTTAAAAAGAATAAAAAAGAAGAAGAAAAAGAATAAGAGAGTATTATACAGAGAAGAAAGAGAAATAAAGATAAGATAAGAATAATAAGAATGAGTCATGTGATAAAGATAAAAGAAAAATTAATTAATGCTATAAAAATTAATAATTAATACAACGTTTGTGTCAATCATATACTAAACAATAATCTTAGACTGGTCAATACCTGTAAGAAACTGTTTTTACATAGAAAGTTTAGAAAACATGAAACTTATTTTAGTTAATAAATCATTTACTAAATTTAAAACAAAATCACCTATTCTAATTCATAGTCATATATAACAAAAATTCTCCCATTTAGTTTATGCAGGTTATCTTTTATTTTTCTCTTAATAATATATTAATATAAGAATGTATATTAGGATTCTCTGTATATACAAATTGGATTTTTTTTTTCATTGTAATTTTAATAATATTTTTAAGTCATCTATAATTTATAAAAACAAACATCTCATTTGATGTATATACAAGTAATTTTTATTTTATTTTATGTTTAATGATATTTTCAATCATAAATTAAAATCTATCCATAAAAAAATAAAATAAAATAAAAACATATTAAAGAATAAAAAAAAGAAAATAAACTAACATATAGTGTAAATAGATTCTCATCTACATTGAACAAAATTACAAAAAAAATATAAACCAAAATATAGTGAGAAGATGATTAAATATTAGTAAGCCAAAAAAATTACTACCCACATTCTATCTCCAATTAAACTGTGTTTAAAATGTTTAATGCTATACAATTAGATCTTTTTAGTACAAACTAATTTTCAAAATTTAAAATAAAAAAAATCCTATGTTTTATATATAAACAAAATTACGTAATAATAATAAAATAAAAAATCTAAACACACAATTGTTTATGTTTCATATACAAATTTATACCAATTTTCATAACTATTTTTAGTATACATATATATTTTGTTTCACCATCCCACTTTTACTTTCATAATATTTTGATAATCTTTTTTTAATAAAATCTATTGTATTAACTATTATTCTTATAGTACTGATACTCTGAAATTCTAAAAATAATTATATTTATATAATAACTCAATACATTAATATTTTAATATTTAATTTAAAATACTAATATATATACTATTTTTTTTTTCTTATTGTTATTTTGGTAACGTAATTCTAATACTTAGAAAAAAAAATCAGTATATTTGTTTCATTAGTTAGTAACCTTATTTTTCAAATATAATAAAAAAAGTAATTTAAACAAATAAAATAAATAAAGTGCATGGTAACATATGGATCTAAACCCCCTTGTTATGTCTGTGTCTTGTTTGTGTTTTTTCTCAAACCATGATTCAGACAAAAAAAAAAAAGAAAAAAAAAAGGGTGAAGTATTCAATTCAACACTCTGACAGAACAGAAACTGGTATTCATGAGTGATGTCTGCAATTGAAGAGAGATAAAAATAGAGAAAATTGAGAGAGAGGGTATAGTCACCGAGTAAAATGGTGCAGCAGCAAGAACGTTGATTGGTTGAGAAGGGTGCGAAGGAGAGAGAGCAAAGACAGCAGCTTGGAAGAGTTGTGTTGCTCCTGTCCCCACCACAATGTATCTGTCATTGGTGACAGCATTTCCCACCACGTGATGGAGCCTTCTTATGCCTCTCTCAACTTCCGGCAACATGTACCAGCACACACTGTTCTTCGCATCCCCAAGATAACTCATCAACTCCCATCCTCTTATCACTATGCTGCATTCCTCACTCCTCTTTTTCCAGTATTTTTCGAACACCACTGGATCACCTCTGTCAAACCATAAACTCTTATTAATGTAATAACAACAAAAACAACATCATCTTTTTTATTCACTTCAGAACGTGAATTATATATATATATATATATATATATAACACAAAAAGAATATGACAGTGATATTTACTTCTGTGATTTTGCAGACAGAAACAAGAACGTGAGAATGAGAATAAGAAGAGATGAAAGAGTCAATACTTCTCGAGTTCGATGATGGTATTTGGAGAGATGATAGTTGCTGGAATTGTTCTGCCATTGGATGAAGGGAAGTTGTTTGTGGCGACCACCATATTGAAGATGTTAGAACACTCTCTTAGTCCTCTTTGCTTCTTTCTTCGCTTCTGACTTCCCTCACATGTCTCTGTGGTTATATATATACATACACTGAGAGAATAAACTCCACCTATTATAATATTACATAACATATTTACTCTTAAAGCATCTTAAACTTCCCTGTATGTTATTTTATTTTTCCCTCCATAATAAGCCAGTTGATTTAATATTTTGTTTACGAAACCTGCATATTGGGTAATAATTTATTGATTTTTTAAATTGTAAGACTTTTATATGAAACAATGAATTAATATATTTTTCAAATTAAGGAACTATTAACAGCTTCTCATAAATAATATTTAAATAAAATGTATTAATGTTTTTATTATTTTTAAGGAAAATTCTATAATTAATTAAAAATTTAATTATAATTTGTGTATATCTTTTAAAGAAAATGCATGTATGCATGTGTTTGAACATGTTAATTAAAACTTTACTTCTTACCAATAGTACAATTTAAAACTAATATCGGGAATTTTTGTTATGGGTTAAGTTGTGGGGAAAGAAAACCATTTTAAATAAAGTTGTGGGGGTGACAAAGATGAAGTTGTAGATATAGTATACAAATTTGTGTTGAAATTAAGTAGTATTCGCATAATTTTGTTTAATTATGTTAATTAACTAAAATTATGTATGAGTGACATAATTTTAGTGTAAAATAATCAACTAAAGTTGTGTCATTCATGTACAACTTTAGTTTGGTTATGAAAATGAAAAATATAGGTTTAATGCACTTTTTTACACTGTAATATATTTATAAATTTTTTAAAAAATTGTATGTATATTATTTTAAAAAGAGTGGTAAAATTTAAATTCATAATAATGTGTTAATTGTAATTATTTGCAGATTACGATATTATGTAAATTTACATGAGTTAGTTGAATAACATGTAAGTATGGTAAATGAGAATATAAGAAATCGAAAGGTATTTTTTCTTAATAGAAAAAAATATTTACAAATGAGGACACGCTACTATCGATACAAACAATTTCTCCTATTGTGCTTTCATTTGTATAATAAGAACACTTTTTTTTTATTTGTTCCAATTTGGGTCATCCATTTCGTTATGAATCCATCGTCTGACCAAAATCAACCGGAACATATTGACGATAGTCCAAAACAAACCGAGTATGTGCCTCCACGACGACCACAAGGACATAGAAGGAGACCACCATGTGATACCTCTTCTCATAGATAGTCGCTTTTCAGTTATGTAATCAAAACAATCTCACTATTTCATATTAATGTTTATTATTTTATGTTATTTCATTATTCTTGTTTCGTTAAACTTAATCATACAAATTTCTCCAATTCAAACAATAAAAAAGACAACATAATTACATAAATAATAAACTTCACAAATTATATATATATATATATATATATATATATTTTTCAGAAAATCTAATTGCTTCGTGTTATCAAATTATTTAACCAAATATTCTAGGAACCAATAAGTTAAAACAAATTCTTGATTTAAAAAAATCCTTAACCTATTTCTTTCCCTTTTTAAAAAATTATAAAAAAATAATCAAAATTGAAGTTGTGCTTAACATAACTTCAATGCATAATAATACAACTAAAATAAATTATACACAATTGTATTATTCTACATTGAGACAACTTCATGTAATTAACATAAATAAAATTGTGCAAATATTACACGATTTCAACATAAAATACATATACCCCACCCACAACTTTATCTTTATCAGCAATTTTGTTTTTCAGCCCACGACTTCTCATTCAAAATAGTTTCCTTCCCCCACAACTTAACCCAAATTAGTATAACTTCTCTTTAAAAATATCATTAGAGAAAAATTCATTCTAGAAACAAATTGAAAGTTATATCTAAGCAGTGTTCTAAATAATATGCATTTACTGATTTTCAAGTTTAAAATAATTTTATTTTAATTTTTTATCTAATGAAATTAATTTTTCAATGTTAAAAAATTATTCATTTGATACTTTGGAAAGTTTTTCATCAACTTTCTTACAAATTAACATATTCAGAATAAAGGTTTGTATATATATTTAATGTGACCCTACGTAAAAAAACATGAAAAATCTATTCAAATATATATATATATATATATATATATATATATATATATATATATTATCACGTGCACCAACAAACTTCTGTTAGTTAACCATTACAATTTGAAATTTCATAGTGATTATTTTCTCCGAAAGATTTTGTAATTTTAGTTGCCAACCCTATTTAATGACCTCACCAAAATTCAACGCTAATATTGAGTTTTATATCCTAACATATTGACTTTATGTTAATTGTACTGTTATATATGTGTAATATATATTATCTATAAAATTAGAATTAGGCAGTTCTTTCATTTAGAAAAAAAAATTCGTATGTTCTTTACTTTAATTAGAAAATTAATATTTTCTTACAGTATTTCAATTAGATTATTTTTTCATACATATCATGCTTTTTTTTTAATATTTTCTTACAAATAAATTTATATCAATATTATAAAACGTAAAGATTTTATTTAATATTACATTTTTTCACTTTATTAATATAATCACATTGTATGGACTATAAAATAGCATGAACTACTTATATGTGTAATTCCACTAGTATAAACTATACATTATACATTGAGATTATAGAAAGTTGTATAAATTATTTTTATTTTATTATTTAATATTATTTTTTACATAAAACAGTACCCTTCATATATATATATATATATATATATATATATATATATATATATATAAACAACATATTTACATAAAATATTAGGTGCATACTTTTTTATATTAATTTCTAGTTCCCTCTTTTTTAATATTTTTTAAGTAATTTTGTTTCTATTAGTAACCTTAAAAAGTTAGGTATTGATATTAAAAAAAATTATTAATAATATTATTTATGATGAATAAATGTTTTGTTTTTTTATAAGAATTAATAGAATGTAAAAAAATAAGTACTTTAAAAGTACTCCAACCCTTATACAAAATAGATAGATAAACTATCCAAATTTTCTCCCAAAACCCACATGAACAAAGGAAAAAAAAAACTATAAAAAGAGAAACTAGTAAAAAATAGCATAAACTCTATTACACGATTATAAGAAGGGAAATCCACATACATAAAAATAATATAAAGAGATATTTCACTAGGAACAACCATAGAAATATTATTTCACAATAGAAAAAATTGAATAGTTATATTATTAGTTATACATGGAAAGAAAGAGTTAATAAAGTTTCATAATAAATAATTTTAAACAAGATATTGCTATGTATGTAGAATGTAGTGTAATCTAAGAGTTTGAAATAATATACGATGAGCCAAGTCAATCCATTTTAAAAGGCATGAATTGTGTTATTTTACTCTCTTGCGTTTTGTTCATTATGTCATTTATTATTTAGGTCATTTATTATTTATTGTGTGTGAGAAAAGATTGTTTAGTAATTATGATTGTTGATTTAAAATGAAATAATATTAGGGAAATAGGTACGGAGAGTTGTTTGTATGAGGAATAGGGAAGAAAGACAAGTGGGAAGGGTAATTTTACGTTTTTGCCATTGTACTTTTATATTTATTGTATTTACAGTTGACATTATTTTGATTAAACTTCATGTTACATTTAACTAAGACAACGTAAACTTTGTCAAACCAATTTTGTTGCAAAATATGATATCAATGTGTATCATAGTTATGGTGTTACTAAATTTATATATGGGTTCTTTTTCTTTTATTAATTAATGATGGAAGTCTTTTGATTAATTTGATTAAACTTGTTGGAATAACTTTTTCTATTTGGATTATATGACTAATGAGGAATTATGCTAGATTTCAGGTTAAAATTGATGTTTTTGGGATCATTTCGGTCATTAAAGATCTCATTTGTTTAGTGGATAATTCGTCTAAAAGTTCTATGCGAAATGATATGTTTGATTCAATGTGCTTAAGTTTTTTTTTATTAATACTCATAGTGATAAAGTTCTATTTCCTCTTCCAGTTCAATGAGAGTCTCTTTCTTTTAGGTTGGATTAAAATAAACATTGATGGTGCTGCTAGGGGTTCTCTTGATCTTTGCTACTTGTGGTGGTATTTTCCGTGAGAGTATAAGAGAATTTATTGGTGATTTATCTACTTTTCTTGATGTTCGGACTGTTTTGGTTGTTGAGTTTTATGGAGTTTTACATGTTATTGAACAAGCTCAAAAGATGGGTCTTACTAGTTTATGGTTTAAATGTGATTTTACCTTGGTTTGTGCTACATTTACGGTTCAGACTAATGTTCCTTGGATGTTTTGTAATAGGTGGAACACTTGTCTTAATTACTATAGGAAAATCAGGTTTAAGGTTCCTCACATTTTTCGTGAAGCGAATGTCTGTGTTGATAAGCTTGTTAACCTAGGTTTTATTCATAGAGAGTATTTCCATTGGTATAATAGACTTCTGTCTAATATTTTTTTAAAGTTTTTTATTAATAGGTATAGATTACCTATGTACCGTTTTTGTTAATATATGAGTTTTGGTCTAATTCCTCATATTTTCTTGTATTTTTTTTTTAATAATATTTTTTTCATGTGGTGTTAGATGATTGTTGTTACTTGAGATATGATATGAAATTTCATAGTGATACCCAAAATAAAAAAATTATATAAATAAATTTATATATAGATCATGGATACATTTAATTCAATTATGCTAACATACATAATCAATTATTAATTATATGGCTCTAACTAATTAAATTTGAATGATCAAATAGTTTCAATTTTTTTTATCACACGTGAATGTTAAAGTATGTGATTGACGTCTTATAGTGCCTGCAAATTTTATTAACTATTTACTTATTTAGAAATCAAGAAATTTTCTCAATTGATAAACTAACACGTCATAAAACTAACAAAATTGAAATAATTATATAAAAACAGTATTAATTTATAAAATCGAATTTAAAATATTACACATTTTTAATACACCTTTACGTTTTTATATTCATATGAAGAAAAAAGTTAACCTCATTTAAATTCATTATATATATATATATATATATTTAATTTAAAAATCTAAAGAAATGTTTCTAAATATTTGTTTTTGCATTACATAAAAAAGCCTGAAAATCGTTTTTTCAGAAATTATTACTTTTAAGAATGGAGAATTTTGGTAATCGTAATGTTTAGAAAAGTATATGCTGGTTTGGTAAAAAATATTATATAACTTCTTAATAAATCAAAGAGTAATATGTTAATTTATTTTTTTAGTTTGTTATTACTTTAAATGATTTAATAAAAGTAATATTATTACTTTTCAAATAAAGCTAACTTGAAAAAGATATATAGATCCTCACGTGCCACATAAAATTTTTTCTTTTAAATTACTTCAAAAAATTCCTAGAAACATATTTTTTGTCAAAATACATTACATACACACTTATTCAAAAGTGAGGAGACTTGAATGATACTATGCATATCGAGAGAAAAAAAAGAGTGAAAATTTATATATAATTCAAAGAAGCTTATATTAAAGTTATGTTAAAGAAATCTGAACAACCTTGAAAGAAAACAACCTGAAAAAATATTGGCTTTAGAAAAATTTAAAAGAAAATATCAATTCTACAAAGAAAAATCGTTATTACCTCTTAAGAAAATCAGTAGAAGAAATAACATTACCTACGGAATAATTAAAATATTTAATCACTACACTAAAAAAATGTTTTCATTTATAATAATAATAATTATTCTTATAATACTTATTATTATTAATATAATTATAATTATATTAATAATAATAATATTATAAAGAACAACAATATTAACAATCATATTAATAATAATAATTATTAATATAATTATAGTTATAATTAATAATAATAATATTATAAAGAACAACAATATTAACAATCATATTAATAATGTTAATAATATTAATAACATTAACAATAATATTAATAATAATGATATTTCATCATTGATATTAATATTAATAACAATAATAATATTAATAATACTAATAATAATATTTATAATAATAATAATATTGTTAATAATAATATTAATAACAATTTTAATAATATTAATAATAATTGTAAGGATTAGAAAATAATCTTAGAGTAAAAGTACTATATTTTAAATGACAATTGAATATTTTATTATTAAAAAAATTATAAATAGAAAATTTAGTTATTCGGGTTTCAATGTAATGTAAGAGAACCATCATCTCTCTAAAACTTCTCTTTTTCCTTTTCTCTCCCTTTCCTTTAAGATTTTTACCTCCTCACTCATCAGTTTGACAATTGAAGACCATCATTAGATTCCTGACAATAAAGACTGCAAGACTGCCCGATCATAATCCCTGATAGACTAAGTTCATTTTTGCTCTTCTCTTTGAGTCAAACTTTGAACTTGTTAGGTTTGTCGCAGTCTAGGTTTTGCATGTGACTCTTTTAGTTTCAGGATTAGTCTCTTAGCTTAGAGTCCTAGTGATATAGTTTTAGATTTTTTATCAAGACGTTGTGGTGCAAGTTAAGCTACCCTTGATCTTTTGGTAGGTTTGGAGCTCTTAGTGAGCATCTGCTCAAGTTCAGGTAAGGAAAGCTAGTTTAAATTTCCAATAGAATCCTAGGTTAGAAGATTTGGATGTGGGGGTGACGTGGTCAAGAATCTCAAATCTTCTTGCATGTTTTCTTGTTTTTGAATAGATTATAATTTGATTGAAATTGGAATGTGAAATTGTAGATATGATAGATGTTGTAGAATGTATATGGGTTTGATTTGAATGAGTTAATGAATGTATTTGAATAGTTTGTTAAATCACTTAAAATATAATGTTTGATGAGAATTGGTTGTTTGATTTTAGATGATTTTGGTTTAGAGAGCATATATATATGTATAAATTGACATAATAGCTCAATGAGAGCACTTGAATAATTTTGAGTGAGAATTGTCATTTTAATGTGTAGATTTATAAAAATACGAGTTGAATGTAATTTTGGTAGAAAAATCATAAATATAGCAAGTTTATGTAGATTTTTCTACATATCTCGCTCAGGCGAGATAATTCTCGCTCAAGCGAGAATGAAATGAAAATGGAGTGCTCTCGGGTCTGTTTTTGCCCAAGCAAGAAGAAATCTCGCTCAAGCAAGACCTGAGATGAAACTCTGGGTGCTCTCAGGTTCAATCTTGTTAAAGGTAGCCTTTTTTAAAAGAAAAAGCTTAAAACTAAAAATTTTATCCTTGCTTATTCACTTCTGCTATGGTGCCAAATCCATTGCATTGCTATCTTAGTTGCTTTCTTCTCACAGGTGCGATAGCAATACCCAAGAAATAGGTGAAAAGGTTGGTTTATTTCTATTTTATATTTTTTACTTATAACTTATGTAAAATTTTATTTTATGTATATATAATTGAAAAATCCTTTAGTTAGATATTTGTGTAATTATTGGATGAATTTTTGTGTGTTTTAAAATTCTAAACTTTGGTATGATTGATTTGTGTGATTTTGGATATTGTGAGATGTGAAATATGAATCTTAATCAAGACATAGTATTTTCAGGAAAGAAAATATTGTGTTAAGATTGTTTAGGATGTGCATTGATTAGGGATTCATTTAGAAGGAGATATCATGACTCTCCTGATGTATTGGAGTCATATGAAGATCATCAGGTGTTGAGAATCGAGGAAGGTTCATATTATTTTGTTTGGGATTTGAAATATAATCTGGTCTTTCAGATCATATGAATTAATCTTGTCATACTAGGTGATATGATGTTGAGATTATTTATGCGCATAGTTGTGTGGATTTCACAATGAGATAGTATGACAGATGCAGATATTTGAGTCTAAGTCAATGCACGAGTCTTAGGGAAGTACAGTCAAGTGTTTGAGTATGTTGGTTAGTAGAAATCTGACATGAGTAATGTGAATGGTGAATTATGATAGATTTGAGAAAATGTATGAGTTGATGACTTATGTTTGTTAAATTGAAATTGAAATTATATAGAATTCTTTTATATGTAGAGAATTATCAATAGGTAATAACAAATTTTCTTGTAGTGAATATGTAGAGAATACAATAAACTTGGTTAAAATTAAGTTACATACGATCTACATACAATCCAAAATTCATAGATAAATCCCTTATAAGTAGATATTACATACATATTTTCAAAATTCAAAAATCCGTAGGTAAATTCATACACTAAAATTTGTACATAATTTTCGTATGTAATATTTGTAATACTAAATCTATGGGTAAAATAAAGTTATGTACAAATTATCTATGACAAAAAATTTATAGGTAAATTCATACGTTAACATTTGTAAGTATTATTTG
Source organism: Phaseolus vulgaris (assembly GCF_000499845.2). Taxonomy (NCBI): domain Eukaryota; kingdom Viridiplantae; phylum Streptophyta; class Magnoliopsida; order Fabales; family Fabaceae; genus Phaseolus; species Phaseolus vulgaris. The sequence goes on along the minus strand of NC_023758.2, from coordinate 6,520,682 downwards.
TATGTAAAATTTTGGAGAACATGTTTTTAAAATATTATTGTTAAATATATACTACATATATACTTTCTCAATAATGATCTGTTTGTTTCTGGGTATCACAAGGAAGGAAGGAGGGGCGAGCGGGTGGAGTGTATGTTTGGTTCAGTGTGTTTGAGGGTTTTAGTGTGGATGGGGGAGTGGGGTGTGGCGTTTTTTTACTCTTCACAAAATTGAGAAGATTTGCGTTGATTACACGTTGGCACAAGAGGCACAATGCAATTTTACTTTCATACCCTTTCTTCCATTCTGAATATATTAAACACAGTGTGGGCAGTTGTGTATGCATTTTTGAATGGGGTTTCTTACTTACCGTGCTCAGAATTCTAGCAGTGGTGCAAAAGAGAATCTTTACCACTTTTTTTAAAAGTTGTAGACCCATGAGTTTTGTTAGTGTATAAATAAAATTAGGTTTCTTAGAGTTCTGTAACATCCCTAATTTTACTCATATTTGCTAATATATTATACATGCAATATCTAATTAACAGATAAACATATATTGTTTTCTCATATTTGTATCTCAAAACAAAATATATCCCTCTTCATAGGGATTTAATATATACATCAAAAAGTTTAAAAAAAACAAAAACAAAGCAAAACATTCAATTTACATCTATATAATCCTTCTACTGCTCACTGAGGAGCTATATTCCCTGCAATCTCATATGCTCCCGTGTAAATACACGATCATCACAGTTAGAGAAACAACACAACCAAATAACAGGGTAAGCTAGCCATATAAAACAAAATTCTATAAAATTTCACTTTAAAATTAATAAAACATAAATAATAAGTCTCATACAAATTCTCAAATCATCAAGTGCCATTCAAATTCTCAAATCATCAAGTGCCATTCAAATTCTCAAATCATCAAGTGTCTATTAAAATTCAATATTCATTTTTCACATGTCAGACTTCCACTGACTCATATCACATAGACACTTGACTCTACTTCCGGAAGACTCGTGTATTGAAATTAGAATCCTGAGACCTGCACCTGTCATACTACTCGTTGTGAATCCACACAACCATGCGCATAAACATCTCAATATCTCATCATCTCGTATGACAGGGTAAATTCATATGACCTGAAAGACCAGATTATATTTCAAACCCCAGACAAAGTCATATGAACCTCCATCGACTCTCACCAATTGAATAACTTCATCTATGTGATTCCATTATATCAGTAGAGTCAGGATGTCTCATTACGGGCCTGACAGATCAATACACCCTAACAACAATCTCAACACGGTATTTCCTTTCCTGAAAATACTATGTCTTGATCACACTTTCAAATCATTGCACACTTCATTTAACACATCAATACACCATTCAATCATAACATATAATATAGACTTTCTAACAACCCAAATATACCCAAAAAGTTATTTAACAATAGTAATCTAAAATAAACTATGCTAAAATAATAAAAATAGCAATATTCATATATGTATACAAAATTTTGGTTTGAACGAAAATATTTTAGGTTGATCGAAATCACACCAGAGAGCACCCAGAAATTTTGGTTTGAACGAAAATATTTTAGGTTGATCGAATTCACACCAGAGAGCACCCAGAAATTTTGGTTTGAACGAAAATATTTTGGGTTGATCGAAATCACACCAGAGAGCACCCAGAAATTTTGGTTTGAACGAAAATATTTTAGGTTGATCGAAATCACACCAGAGAGCACCCAAATTAACAAAGTCCCTGTTATAGCTAAATTACTCTAATCAACATCAACCACCAATACTCAACAACATTATAATTGTATAACAACAACCATATATCCAATTTCACCTTCAAATCTTCTAGCCTAGTGTTCTATTGGAAATTAAGGCTAGCTTCCCTTACCTGAAAATTAGAAGATATACACTAAGAGCTCCAAAACCACCAAGAACCCAAAGGTAACTTAACCTGTATCACAGAGTCCTAATAAAAAATCTAACTATATCACTATGACCCTGAGCTAATAGAGATTAACCCTGAAGCTAAAAGGGTCACATGCAAGCAAGGACAAAAACAACCTAACAAGTTCCAAATTTGACTCAAAGAGAAGAGCAAAAAATGAACTTACTTTATCAGAGATTCTGACCGGGCAGTCTTGTAGTACTCACTGCCAGGAGTCTGATGGTTGACTCTGATCGTCGAACAGATGAACGAGGAAGTCAGAATTGTAGAGAGAAGGGAGAGGAAAGGAAAAGAACTTTCTAGAGAGATGGTGGTTCTTTTTAAAATGAAACCTGAATAACTGAATTTCTATTTATATGCCTTTTTCATTTAAAATTATTCAAGAGTCATTTAAAATATACCACTTCTACTATAAAGTAATTTTCTAGATCCTTACATTCTCCCCAACAAGAAAAAATTTTCGTCCCCGAAAATTGACTTACCAGAAAAGAGATAGGGATAGGTTTCCCTAATGGTTTCTTCTAATTCCCAAGTGGAATCACCAGATCTATCATCCCATACCACTTTCACCATACTGATGGTCTTGCCCCTGAGCTGTTTACTCTGTTGATCTTCAATCCTAAATGGTTTTGCTTCAAAAGACAAGTTATCCTTGATTTGCACATTATCCACTTCCAATATGTGATTAGGGTCTGAAATATACTTTCTTAGCTGTGATACATGAAAGATATTGTGCAGGTTTGCTAAATGAGGAGGTAGAACAATCTCATAAGCCACTGGACCTATCTTCCTTAAGATTTGATATGGTCCAATAAACTTAGGAGATAACTTCCTTGATCTGATAGCTCGTCCTACACCCTTGGTTGGTGTCACTCTCATGAATACATGGTCTCCAGCTACAAACTCCAAAGGTTTTCTCCTCTTATCTGCATAAGATTTCTGCCTACTTTGAGAAGCTTTCATTTTGTCTTGTATCTGCTTCACTTTCTCAGTGGTCTGTTGAATTAACTCTGGCCCAACCAAAACTGTTTCACCATCCTTATACCAACATAAAGGAGTTTTGCACTTCCTCCCATATAGAGCTTCATATGGTGCCATCCCAATACTAGCATGATAACTATTATTATAAGTGAACTCCACTAGAGGTAACATCTCATCCCAACTTCCCAGATGATCCAAAATACATGTCCTTAACAGATCTTCTAAAGACTGGATCGTTCTCTCAGACTGTCCATCTGTTTGAGGATGATATGCAGAGCTCATTCTCAACCTAGTTCCCAAAGAGTCTTGCAAAGTTTTCCAAAACCGTGAAGTAAACTTGAGATCTCTATCTGAAACAATACTGAAAGGCACTCCATGCAATCTCACAATCTCTCTGATGTACAACTGTGCCAACTTGGCCATAAATATCCTTAAATTAACTGGAAGAAAATGAACACTCTTTGTCAGTCGATCAACTATTACCCGGACTGCATCATGACCTCTTACTGATCTTGATAAATGAGTAACAAAATCCATAGCAATGCTATCCCATTTCCACTCAGGAATATCCAACTGCTCTAACAAACCACCAGGTCTCTGATGTTCTACTTTTGCCTTCTGACATGTCAAGCAAGTACCAACATACTGAGCTATTTCTTTCTTCATGCCTGACCACCAAAAGGACTCCTTCAAATCTTGGTACATCTTATTCATACCGGGATGTAGACTAAGATGACTCTTATGACCCTCTTCTAGGATCATTCTCTTCAGCTCTTCATTTTCAGGTATGCAAATCCTGCCATTAAATCTCAGGATCTCATCTTTTCCCATCACAAAGTCCTTAACTTGATTTGTACCTTGTAACTCCACAATACGCTTCAGACTAGGATCCTCTAACTACTTTTCCTTTATTATTCCAAGGAAATCATTAGTTATAGTTAACTTACTACAACTAATATGATTAACATGGAATTTCACTCCCAAATTTAAATCCCTGAACTGCTCAATCAACTTATGCTCTTCAATCATCATAGCTGACACTTGTACTGACTTTCTACTCAAAGCATCTGCAACTACATTAGCCTTCCCTGGATGATACATCAGTTGAAAATCATAATCCTTCAAAAATTCCATCCATCTTCTTTGTCTCATATTCAACTCTTTTTTATCAAACAAATATTTTAAACTTTTATGGTCACTGAACACCTGAAATTGAGCTCCATACAAATAATGCCTCCAAATCTTCAAAGCAAACACTACGGCTGCCAACTCTAAGTCATGAGTAGGATAGTTTCTCTCATGAACTTTGAGTTGCCTTGAAGCATATGCAACTGCTCTTTTCTCTTGCATCAAGACACAACCCAAACCCTGATAGGAAGCATCACAGTAAACCTCAAAAGGTTTTCCTGTATCAGGAATCACTAACACCGGAGCACTAGTTAACCTTTTCTTCAGCTCTATGAAACTCTGCTCACATCTGTCAGTCCAAGCAAAAGGTTGATCTTTGCGAGTTAACTGTGTCAAAGGAGCTACTACTCTAGAAAAATCTTCAATGAACCTCCAATAGTAGCCAGCTAGACCCACAAAACTTCTTATCTCAGTGACTGTCTTAGGGTGTTCCCACTGAAGTACTGCCTCCACCTTGGCTGGATCCACTGAGATCCCCTGAGCTGATATTACATGCCCTAAGAAATTGACTTCCTCCAGCCAAAACTCACACTTAGAGAACTTAACATATAATTGTTTTTCCCTCAAAATTCCAACACTATCTTCGGATGTTCTTCATGCTCTTCCTCGGTCCTTGAATAAATAAGTATGTCGTCTATAAATACTACAACAAACTTATCCAAGAAAGGACGGAAAATTCTATTCATGTAATCCATGAAAAGAGCTGGAGCATTTGTTACTCCAAACGACATCACCACATACTCATAGTGTTCATAACGAGACCTAAAAGCTGTCTTCTGAACATCTTCAGCTTTTACTAAAATCTGATGGTATCCAGATCTCAGATCAATCTTTGAGAACACTGAGGCTCCATGTAACTGATCCATCAAATCATCAATTCTGGGCAGAGGATACTTGTTCTTGATGGTCAACTTATTCAACTGCCGGTAATCCAAACACAACCGAGACCCTCCATCCTTCTTTTTAACTAGAAGTACCGGAGCCCCCCATGGAGATACACTGAGCCTGATGAATTGTTTCTCCAATAAGTCTTCAACTTGCTTTTTTAGTTCAATTAATTCAGCTGGAGCCGTTCTGTAAGGTCCCATTGACACTGGTCCAGCTCCAGGTACCAAATCAATAGAGAATTCTACTTTGGAGGTAATCCAGGTATTTCTTCTGGAAATACATCCATGAAATCCTTCACCACATGTATACTACTTATTTCTTTATCATTCTTAACTCCCATCTGAGTTAATATTACAAAGCACCTTGATCCTTCTTTCAATTCTGACCACACATTCTGAGCAGACATCACATATGAATCATTGGAATCTGAAAATACTATTTTCTGTTGACTACAATCTATGAGAATGTGATTGGCAGATAGCCAATCCATTCCTAGAATAACATCCAGATCCTGAAGAGGTAGACAAATCAAATTTATTTTGAACTTGCGTCCCTCTACTATTACTGGACATTCTAAGCAAACTGTAGAGGTCAATACTTTTCCTGATGCAGGTGTAGAGACCAGCAGTTCAAACGACAACTCTTTCACTAAAAGACCCAACTCATCTACACACAAACTTGATACAAAAGAATGTGTCACTCCTGAATCAAACAAAACTTTCACACATCTACCAGCTATATAACATAGACCTTGTACCAAGTTACCTGACTGAGATGCTTCAGCTCCTGACATAGCAAAAACTCTCCCTGTTGCCTGAGGTCTACTGCCTTCACTCCTAAACTATTGAGAACCGCCTGATGGAGTTATCCTATTTCTGTTAGGACAATCTCTAGCAACATGTCCCACCTTCTGGCATGTATAACATCTTTTCTCTGTAGCCCCCTTTGAACACACACTGGTGGTATGTTGATGGAGATCAAGCCCAAGAGAACATGGAGGCCACTCATCAAGCTCAAGAAGAGGTGGAGGCACAAATGGAGGATGCCCATGGAGGTCAAAGTCCACCTCAAAGGATTACAAGAAGCATGTTCAAAGCCTTGGGAGCAAGAGGACATTTATTTTCTCTTTTTGTAGTGTCTTTAGTTGAAGGTGCTTAGAGGGAAACCTTAGAAACCTCTTTTGTTATAGCATCTTTTAGGTTTTAAATAGGACCTTTAGGGGGGTGTATTAGTAGATAGGTGTAGGTGTAGTTTTTGGGAGGTGTCATAGTAGAAAAAGGTCACACCTCCCATGTGACTTGTTTTTGGTGGGAATTTCAAATGAGTTTATTTGAAATTTCCCACCTATTTTTCAGCACCTTAGGCTATAAATAGAGGTGCTTCCTTTGTAAAATTCAGATTTGAATTTTATCTAAAGAAACTATACTCAAAATTGGAGTGAGCATTTGGAGAGCTTTGAGCTTCTTCTCTAGTCTTATCTTGAAGGACCATGGTTTCCTCAAGTGGCGGCTTCCACACTCATCTAGGAGCATCCATTCTTCTAGTGGCGTGATCATCCAACCATTCCTCCATCTTCATGAGCATTCTCTTCTCCTTCCTTTCTTCTTCTTCAATTTGTTCTTATTGCCTTGAGTTTTGAGTTGTTTTTGTTTCGGTTCCTTTAATTTTCCAGCACCTATTTTCTGTTTAGTTTTTAAATTCTGTTCGGTTCTTTTGTTTTGAAGTTCAATTCTGTTCGGTTTGTTCTTTTCCTTCTCCTTTGTTGATTCAATTTGACAATATTTGGTTCATCCAAATGAGTTTGGGATTTGGTACTTGTTTTGGTGAGTTCTTGATCTTAGAACTATGATCCAACTTCTAAGAAAGTGCCTCTACATTTTCCAGCTCAAGGTGATTCCTCAAAGTGTCAAGAATCTTGTTCTATGTGGCTATTGGAATCACATCATGTGGTATCATGAGTCTTAGGTTCATTCTTGTTTAATTGTTGAGTTGTGTGCACTTTATTTCAAGAGCTCTTTTTAATTTCTTGCAATTTAAGTTTCTGTTTTAGAATTTTAATTGAGTATTCTTGCTGTTTTTCTTTTGCTCCAAGTGTTTGTGGAAAGGTTTATGGCACTCATAATTCTTATGAGTATGGTTGCTCTTTTGGAATGGCATTATCCTTCCTAGAGTTTACCTTAAGCTTCCTTCCACTTGTTACAATTTGTGTTGTGTCTTTTAATTTTTGAATCTTGTTAAGTTTTGTCTTAGTCATGTTATTCCATATATGTCATTACTTCTAGTAGTACTTTTATTGTTTTGATTGTTTCTTGCTTTGGTGTCATATATTTTTCTGAATTGATGTTGATCCTTTGAGCATTTTCTTTTTAGCATTGAGTTCATACTTGTATTCTAGACCTATACAAGTTCCAATACATCATTTTCTATTATGTCTTTGCTAGTTCATCATCCTGTTTTTTTATTCCTATTAGGATTCCTCTGTTTCTGAAAAAGTGCTTACTGTTTTTCCTTATTGCAATTGATTTACGTACTGTAAAATTCTGAAATTCTGGATTTGAGATATTGAAAGTGTTAGAAAAGAATAGAAAAAAGAATCATTCAAAAATATGAAGTACACAAAAAATGATAAATAAAATAAAAAAAGTGTACATTCCTGCCGAAAAAAATACGGTAATCTGGCAGTGATTTTAAAAAATTTATTTCTCTCAATTGGCTTACTGTTTTTAATTGATTCCAGTGCCATTTTTGAGTTAACATCTTGAAGTTTCTGTGGTATAAATTTCATAATCCAGTTCGCTCTACAACGTTCCAGTTAAATCAGTGAATATCAAACACAGTTTGCATTAAAAAAAAATTTCCAGTAGCTAAATTTTTTTTGTTTTCTTCATCTACTCTAGTGCTTTTCCTTAGGTATTCTTTTGTGTGCCTACTTTTCTCATTGAGTTCTTTATTTTCTTGATTGTCTTTCATTCTTACTCTTTGAGTTTGTCTTACACATAGTTTTCCTTTTGCAATTACCTTTCCTTGCTTATACCTTTTCTTGTTTGTCTTTATTGTTTCATTGGTTTTGTGGTGGTTTGCTCTTAAGATTGGTGTGCTTGCTTTGACATATTTCATTTGAGGATTCCAAGGCCTCAAGATCAGATTGGTGCAAGAACATTATTTCTTTGAGAGTGATATCTTTTCAGCCTTAAATTCACTTCGGCAGTTTCAATTGGAAAGCTCACTGTTTTTGCTAATTTTTAACTTGTTTGCTGTTTTGTGTGTTTGCTGTTTTTTAATTACAAATGGCTGGATCTTCAAGTGATGCATCCTCCAAGCAGAATTCTCCTTCCAAAGCTTCAATTCTTGGTGAATTACATGAAGCTCAAAGAACAATTAGAAGGTTGGAAGAGAAATTGCAAAAGATGGAGGTCAAACAAACTAGACCATCTCCTTCTATCCATGATGGACATCATTCTCATAGACCATCTTCAAGAGCTTCTTCAAATGATGTTGGCCGTGAAGATGAGCATAGGAGAAGGAGACCTCCACCCCAAGTCCATGGACAAAGACATCATCACCAAGGGGAAAGAATTCACTACGGCAATGGCTTCTACCATGATGCAAAGTCCAAGCTTCCTTCGGTCAAACTACCTTGTTTTAATGGTTCTAGTGATCCAAATGTGTATTTAGATTGGGAGGCTAAGTGTGAACAAATTTTTGAGATCCATGAGATCCAAGATGAGCATAAGCTCAAGCTAGCCACCCTAGAGTTTAGTGATTATGCCATGAAATGGTGGCATGGGATTGTAAAGGACATTATCTATCACAAGGGTCCTCCCGTGGACTCTTGGAACTCTTTAAAGGATCATATGCGCGCTAGGTTTGTGCCCCCACATTTTAGGAAAGACCTCATGTTGAGACTCCAACGGTTTCAACAAGGCACGCTAAATGTGGATGAATATTATAAGGAGCTTGAGACGCTTGTGCTTAAAATTGAATTAGAAGAAAGTGAAGAAGCCATGGTTGCTAGGTTTGTGAGTGGTCTTAGGAAGGATATCCAAGACATTGTTGAGTTACAAGAGTATTCATCATTGGGCTCTTTAGTTCATCTTGCAATGAAGGTGGAAGCCCAACTTGCTAAGAAAAACTCTTTTAAAAATGCTTCCAATAATGGATACTACTCCAAGTCTTGGAGAAACAAAACTTCTTTTTCAAAACATCCTTCCAAAGATTCTTCTTTCAAACCCAAGGAATCTAAGCCATCAACATCTAGACCTAAGTCTCCCACTAGAACATCTAACACTAAATGCTTTAAATGTATGGGTTATGGTCATATTGCTGCAAATTGTCCTTCAAAACGAAGTATGTACATACATGAGGGCATTGTAGTTAGTGAGCATGATTCGGATTCTTCAAAGCATTCATTGCATTCTCATGCATCTAGTGAGGAAGAGAGTGAATGTCCACTTGAAGGGGACTTGTTAGTTGTGAGAAGACTTCTTGGACAAGTTTCACAACCTTTTGATGAAAGTCAAAGGGAAAATATTTTCCATACAAGATGTCTTATTCAAAACAACATTTGTTCCTTGATAGTGGATGGGGGTAGTTGTGCAAATGTGGCTAGTACAAGAGTAGTAGATAAGCTTGGATTGCCTACTATCTCTCATACAAAGCCCTACAAATTACAATGGCTTAGTGAAGTAGGAGAAATAATTGTTAATAAACAAGTCCTCATCCATTTCTCCATTGGAAAATACAAAGATGAGGTATTATGTGATGTTGTGCCCATGGAAGCCACTCATGTTCTTTTGGGAAGGCCTTGGCAATTTGATAGAAAAGTTTTACATGATGGCTTTACCAACAAATTATCTTTTGAATTCCATGGTCACAAGGTTACTTTAAAATCTCTCTCTCCAAGAGAAGTCCATGAGGACCAAGTTATCATGAAGAAAAAGAGGGAGAGTGAAAAAGATAAAAAAGATAAAAAAGATAAGAGTTCTAAGCCTACACTCCTTGTGTCTAGGCGTGACATTGAAAGGGAAATAGTGGCTCATCATCCTCTTTTTTTAGCCATCCCTAGAACTCTTAGCATAGAAACACTTGTTGATAGTCCTCATTGCTTGGAAAATTTGGTAGAAGAGTTCAAAGATGTGTTTCAAGATCCTCCAAATGGCCTTCCACCTTTGAGAGGGATTGAGCACCAAATTGATTTGATACCGGGCTCTTCTTTACCAAATCGTCCCGCATATAGGACCAATCCAAGTGAAACCAAGGAAATTCGCCAACAAGTTGAGGCTTTGATTGAAAAAGGGTGGGTGCAAGATAGCATGAGTCCTTGTGCTATGCCTATCATCTTAGTGCCAAAAAAGGATGGCACATGGCGAATGTGTTCGGATTGTAGGGCCATAAATAACATAACCATTAAGTATAGGCATCCCATACCTAGATTAGATGATTTGTTGGATGAATTACATGGTTCAAAAATCTTTTCAAAGATTGATCTTAAAAGCGGCTACAATCAAATCCGTATCAAACCGGGTGATGAATGGAAGACGGCTTTTAAGACCAACTTTGGTTTATATGAGTGGTTAGTTATGCCTTTTGGTTTAACTAATGCACCAAGTACCTTCATGCGCCTCATGCATCATGTTCTTAGACCTTTCATTGGTAAGTTTGTTGTGGTTTACTTTGATGACATTCTCATTTATAGCTTATCTTTGAATGACCATAGGTTGCATGTTAGGCAAGTTTTGGAAACCCTTAGGAAGGAACATTTGTATGCTAACCTTGCTAAATGTATGTTTGCTCTTGATCATATAGAATTCCTAGGGTTTGTTGTGAGTTGTAAAGGGGTCCATGTGGACAAAACCAAGGTGGTGGCCATTCAAAAGTGGCCTACACCGAAATCTTTGAATGAGGTCCGAAGTTTTCATGGGCTTGCTTCTTTCTATAGAAGATTTGTCCCAAACTTTGGTACCATTGCCGCACCACTCAATGACATAGTGAAAAAGGATGTGGTCTTTCATTGGGGAGAAGCACAACAAAATGCTTTTGATACTTTGAAAGAAAAATTGACTAATGCTCCCATCTTGGCCCTTCCTAATTTCACTAAGACATTTGAGATTGAGTGTGATGCTTCAAGCATAGGTATTGGGGCTGTTCTCCTTCAAGAGGGCCACCCCATAGCCTATTTTAGTGAGAAATTGAAGGGAAGTCATCTCAACTATTCCACCTATGATAAGGAATTATATGCACTTGTTAGGGCTTTGTTTACTTGGCAACACTATCTTTTTCCCAAAGAGTTTGTGATACATAGTGATCATGAATCTCTTAAATATTTGAAAAGCCAAAACAAACTTAACAAGAGGCATGCTAAGTGGGTGGAATTCATTGAGCAATTTCCTTATGTGATCAAACACAAGCAAGGCAAAATAAATATTGTGGCGGATGCTCTTTCTAGAAGATACACCTTGCTAAATCTTTTAACCTTTCAATATCTTGGTTTTGATCACATTAAGGAACTTTATCATGATGACCTTGATTTTTCTCTCCTCTATCAAGAGTGTCTTAAGGGAGGACACAAAGATTTTTTTATTCAAGATGGCTTTCTTTTTAAAGGAAAACGTCTTTGTGTTCCCCAATGCTCTATTAGATTATCTCTTGTTAGAGAAGCTCATGAGGGGGGCTTAATGGGACATTTTGGGGTTGCTAAAACTTTGGATGTGTTGCATGAACATTTCTTTTGGCCTCATATGCATAAACATGTTCATAGTTTGTGTGATAAATGCATAGCTTGCCGCAAAGCTAAATCTAAAATGCATCCCCATGGTCTTTATACTCCTCTTCCTATCCCTTCAATGCCTTGGGTAGATATATCTATGGATTTCATCTTAGGCTTACCCAAGACATCAAAGGGAAAGGACTCCATTTTTGTGGTAGTGGATCGTTTTTCAAAAATGGCTCACTTTATTCCTTGCCACAAAGTGGATGATGCATGCCACATTGCAAACCTCTTCTTCCAAGAAGTGGTTCGCTTGCATGGGATTCCTAGGTCTATAGTGTCCGATAGAGATCCTAAGTTCTTGAGTCACTTTTGGAAGACCTTGTGGGGCAAGCTTGGAACTAAGCTTTTATTTTCTACCACTTGCCACCCACAAACCGATGGTCAAACCGAGGTGGTAAATAGAACTTTGGGACAACTATTGAGATGCTTTATTTCGGGGAATCCTAGAGTGTGGGAGAATTTACTACCCCATGTTGAGTTTGCATATAACCGAGTAGTAAATTCTACCACCTCCCATTCTCCTTTTGAGGTGGTCTATGGGTTTAATCCCCTAACACCTCTTGATCTTCTTCCTATTCCCCTTCTTGACGATGTCTTGTGCAAAGATGGGGATGAAAAGGCTTCTTTTGTGAAAACTTTGCATAAAGACATCAAGAAGAGAATTGAGAAGAAGGTTGGCAAGTATGCTGAACTTGCCAATAAGAGGAGAAAAGCATTGTTGTTTGATGAGGGCGATTGGGTTTGGCTTCACTTGAGGAAGGATCGTTTTCCTACTCAAAGGAAGTCCAAACTAATGCCTCGAGGGGATGGACCTTTCCAAGTCCTCAAGAGGATTAATGACAATGCTTATGAGTTAGATATGCCTGATACATTCTTAGGTAGTCATACTTTTAATGTCAGCGATCTAACTCCTTTTTCTGTAGGTCTCCAGAATTCGTGGTCGAATTCTCTCCAACTCGGGGAGTATGATGGAGATCAAGCCCAAGAGAACATGGAGGCCACTCATCAAGCTCAAGAAGAGGTGGAGGCACAAATGGAGGATGCCCATGGAGGTCAAAGTCCACCTCAAAGGATTACAAGAAGCATGTTCAAAGCCTTGGGAGCAAGAGGACATTTATTTTCTCTTTTTGTAGTGTCTTTAGTTGAAGGTGCTTAGAGGGAAACCTTAGAAACCTCTTTTGTTATAGCATCTTTTAGGTTTTAAATAGGACCTTTAGGGGGGTGTATTAGTAGATAGGTGTAGGTGTAGTTTTTGGGAGGTGTCATAGTAGAAAAAGGTCACACCTCCCATGTGACTTGTTTTTGGTGGGAATTTCAAATGAGTTTATTTGAAATTTCCCACCTATTTTTCAGCACCTTAGGCTATAAATAGAGGTGCTTCCTTTGTAAAATTCAGATTTGAATTTTATCTAAAGAAACTATACTCAAAATTGGAGTGAGCATTTGGAGAGCTTTGAGCTTCTTCTCTAGTCTTATCTTGAAGGACCATGGTTTCCTCAAGTGGCGGCTTCCACACTCATCTAGGAGCATCCATTCTTCTAGTGGCGTGATCATCCAACCATTCCTCCATCTTCATGAGCATTCTCTTCTCCTTCCTTTCTTCTTCTTCAATTTGTTCTTATTGCCTTGAGTTTTGAGTTGTTTTTGTTTCGGTTCCTTTAATTTTCCAGCACCTATTTTCTGTTTAGTTTTTAAATTCTGTTCGGTTCTTTTGTTTTGAAGTTCAATTCTGTTCGGTTTGTTCTTTTCCTTCTCCTTTGTTGATTCAATTTGACAATATTTGGTTCATCCAAATGAGTTTGGGATTTGGTACTTGTTTTGGTGAGTTCTTGATCTTAGAACTATGATCCAACTTCTAAGAAAGTGCCTCTACATTTTCCAGCTCAAGGTGATTCCTCAAAGTGTCAAGAATCTTGTTCTATGTGGCTATTGGAATCACATCATATGTGGTCCACCACAAAGGGAACATCTGGGTCTCCATTGTTGTTGCTGCTGAAACTGGGGTGGAGTTGCTCCTGTCCTATGCGGTGGAGGTCTAGCATAAGGCTTGTGTGGTTGATGTTGTACCTAGGCCTTCCCACTAGAAGACCCTCCTGGGTGTGATCTCATTACCCTGGAATCTCCCTTTTCCAAGGTCTCCATCATCTTTGCCTTCTCCACTAAGGCATGAAACTCCCTGATGCACATAGGTGATATGGTTTTCTTCAACTCATGTTTTAAACCTTCTTCAAACTTCCTACACCTCCAAGCCTCAAAGGTAGCTTGGGTGTAGAATCTGGCTAGATACTCAAACCTAGCAGCATAAGCATTCACTAACATCTCTCCTTGTTCCAACTTGAGAAATTCAGCTTCCTTTGCAAACCTTGCACTATCTGGAAAATATTTCTCCAGAAACTTCACTCTAAAACACTCCCAGTCCAAAACTTAAGCTCTGGCTTCCATCATTTGTTGAGCTCCCATCCACCAGAACTCCACTTCTCCAAACAACAAATATGTAGCAAAAACCAATTTCTTATCCTCAGGGCAAGAGGTTGCCCTAAAGATCTTCTCTAGCTCCCTTATCCATTGGTTTGCTTGATCAGGAGTGGCATTCCCACTGAACTTAGGTGGGTTATGCCTCATAAAATCTGTCAGTCCCATCTGTTCCTGGGACAAACTGACATGGGAAGCTGTTGCAACAGATCTAGCATTCTCCCAATGATGCATTGCTGCCTGGTGATTATGAGCCATTGCCACATTCTGTTGTTGGATAGCATTTGCCATAATCTCAATAGCCCTTGCAATCTGGTTCATCTCAGAAGAAGGTTGGGGAGGGGTAGGAGGTCTAGGAGCCATTCTATAAAACACACCAGAAAGATTCATGATAAATCTTTAGAATTTTAAATTATGTTATACTAGTGAAGTTAGAGCTCTTGTAACTGGTTTGAGGAAGAGCAATAAAAGAAGGTAAAATCCCTTGATTGTCTTGATTTGTTTTAACATAATCAATTCCCTTGTATGTTGAGAGTCATTTAAAATTCTAACATAAACAACAAAATCAATTCTAGTGCTTGTTTTAAACAAGCAAAATTGATTTTCGAGTTTTCCAAGTGTAGAATTGATTTTCGTATTTTCCAAAATGGTGCAAAATCGATTTTTGAATTTTCTAGATGTGGGATGATTTGAGAGAATCGATTCTATGACTTTTAAAAGTAGAACGAGAATAGATTCTTGTTGTGTGACAAAAGTGCTGAATTGATTTTGATTTTTTTATAACTACATACAAAATCGATTTTGTAAACTAATTTATAATATTTTCTATTATATCACTACAAGAAAATCATTAAATAAAAACCAATTTTAGAAATAATAAATAATTAGTTGTTATATTGACTAAATTATATACCATTTTAGAGACTAAAAAAAATTTTGGTATCTAATTAGCTACCAAGATTTTTGCTACCAAATTCATAATCTAAATAATTGGTAGTTAAAATCTTGGTAATTAATTAGATACCAATTTAGAAACTATTTATAACTTATTATGTTTTATTGTTTAATTTTTTATTTGATGACTTTACTATCTTTATATATTTATATTTTTTATTATTATATGTTTAATATTTTTATTATTATGTTTTATGTGTTTTTTATTTGTTTATTTTTTTAATTTTAATAATTTTATTTAATTTTTTTTAGGTGTTTACTGTTTTGTTTATTTTTTTATGTGTTTACTATTTTTAATTATTATAAATGCATTTAATTTTTTTTACGTGTTTATTGTTTTTAAATTTTTATATATTTATTTACATTTTATCATTATTAAGTATTTATTGTTTTATATTTTTTACTATTTTGTGTTTACTTTTTAGTTTTTATTCTATGTGTTTATTATTTTTAATATATATATATATATATATATATATTTATTTATTTATTTATTGTGATTATGTGTTTAGAGATTAGAGTTTAGGGTTTATATATTTATTGTTTTTAAACTTTTTTATTAATAAGATACTACTGTTTAATTTTTTTTTATGTGTTACTGTTTTTAATTTTAAATAATTGTATTTATATATTTTTCATATTTTTACTGTGTTGTTTATTTTTATGCATTTACTGTTTTTTAATTTTTATAAATGTATTTACACTTTAATTTATTATTTTTACATTTTTTATTATATATTTACTTTTTTTACATTTTTTTATTATTATGTGTTTATTCTTTAGTTTTATTTTATTTTATGTGTTTACAGTTTCTAATTTTTATAAAAAAAATAAAAAATAATATATATATATATATATATATATATATTTTGTTATTATGTATATATTGTTTTTAATTTTTTTTATTAACTAGAAACTGTTTAATTTTTTATGTGTTTCCTAATTAAATAATCGTATTTAATTTTTTTTTGTCAGGTTTTACTGTTTTTTGTTTGTGTTTACTGTTTTTAATTTTTATAAATGTATTTTCATTTTTTGACATGTTTTCTATTTTAATTTTTATAAATATATTTACATTTTTTATATTATGTGTTTATTATTTTTACATTTTTTATTATTTGTTTACTGTTTTTTATATTTTTTAATATTATGTTTTTACTGTTTAATTTTTTTATTTTATGTATTTACTGTTTTTAGTTTTTATAAATATATTTATATATTTTTTGTTATTATGTGGGGTAAATTCCCTATCTAGCACCATTTAGACTTTTATTTCCCTAACTAGCACCCTTTTGTTTTTATTTTCCTATCTAGCACCCTTTTGTTTTTATTTCCCTATCTAACACCTTTTTATTTTTTATTTCCCTATCTAACACCTTTTTATTTTTTATTTCCCTATCTAGCACTATTTCAAAAATAAATAAATAAATAAATAATAATTTATTTATTTTTTTATAATTTTAATTTTGAATGCATTAAAAAATAAATATTTTTAATGTTTAAAATAGTTAGAAATATAATTAATGAATAAAGAAATGAGTTTTTATAAAATAAAATAAAAAAAATTAAAATGTTTAGTTTAAAATTATTTTTTTTAAGAATGAAGAAAATAAAAAATTAAACCCTACAACAACATAAAAGTTGAATCTATAAACATAAATTACTATTTATTTTTATTATTATTGATGATGTAATCATGTTAATTTCAAGTAAAAAATACATGACATAATTACAAAAAAAACAAAGTTAATTAGTATTAATTAATAGTGGATACACAAGTAATATTAAAGTGTCTATCCTAAATGCAAAATCCTAAAAAAAAAACTAATGCAAATGTTACACTTAATGCTTAAAATTGAGAAGAAAAAAAAAATTTAGAAAATAAAAACAGCAACAATAAAAAAAAAGAATGGTAGAAGAAGAATAATAACTAAAAACATAAAAGATATAAAATAAAGGCAAAACAAATTAAGATAAAGATAAAAGATATAAAAATAAATCCAAATAAGATAAATATAAGAGATATAAGGCGATACTAAATAAGTATATGTTGATCATAAAAATGAAAATAAATGAAAGATGATAATTCATTTAATATTTTTTTCAATGGTACATTAAATAGTTTGTGCAAAATGAAACATAATTAATGACGAGAAGTGCACAATCCAGTAATGTTGGGACATATTCTTTATGTGTGTCTTGGTGTTTGACAATATGAACATTTTTTTTCCGATCATGTTGTTCTTTTATGTCCATATCAGTCCTTATTTAACTTTGTTTTTTTTATAATTATGTCCTGTATTTTTACTTGAAATTAACATAATTACATCATCAATAATAATAATAAAAATACTAATTAATGTTTATATATTCAACTTTTATATTGTTGTAGAGTTTAATTTTTAATTTTATTCATTCTTAAAAAAATAATTTTTAAACTAAACATTTTAAATTTATTACTTTTTTTATTTTGTAAAAACACATTTCTTTATTCATTAATTATATTTCTAACTATTTTAAACATTACAAATATTTATTTTTTAATGCATTCAAAATTAAAATTATCAAAAAATAATAATTTATTATTTTTTAATTTATTTTTGAAATGGTGCTAGATAGGGAAATAAAAAATAAAAGGGTGGGAAATAAAAACAAAAAAGTGCTAGATAGGGAAATAAAAACAAAAGGGTGCTAACTAGGAAATAAAAGTGTAAATGGTGCTAGATAGGTAATTTACCGGTTTGATGTGTGTACAGTTGTTATATTTTTTGTTATTATCGGTTTACTATTTTTATTTTTAATAATTGTGTTTATATTTTTTTTTATATTTTTACTGTTTTTTTTATTTTATTTATGTATTTACTATTTTTAATTGTTATAAACGCACTTATATTTTTTTTATTTGTTTATTGTTTTTAATTTTTGTAATTTTATTTACATTTTTTTTATTATTATGTGCTTACTGTTTAGTTTTTTATTCAATGTCTTTATTATTTGTAATTTATATATATATATATATATGTTATGATTATTTGTTTACTGTTTTTATAATTTTTTATTAACAAGATACTGTTTAATTTTTTTAATGTATTTGCTGTTTTTAATTTTAATAATTATATTTACTTTTTTTATGTTATATTTTTACTATGTAGTTTATTTTGTATGTTAATAAATGTATTTACAATTTTTTTTATTATGTGCTTACTGTTTTTAAGATATACTTTTTTTTGTTTTTTTATGTGTTTATTATTTTTTAGTTTTATAAATATATTATATAAAAAAGTGTTTATTGTTTTTAATTTTTGTAAATGTATTTACATTTTCTTTTATTATTATATCTTAATTGGTTTTAATTTTTTATTATGCATTTACTGTTTTTAGATTTTTTATTATTATGTTTTTATTGTTTAGTTTTTATTATTTTATGTATTTACTGTTTCTAATTTTAATAACTATATATATATATATTATGTATTTTTATGTTTTTAATTTTTTATTAACAAGAAACTGTAATATTTTTTATATGTTTACTATTTTTAATTTTAATAATCGTATTTAATTTTTTTGTTAGGTTTTGCTGTTTTACTTATTTTTTTTATATCTTTATTTTTTTCAATTTTTTATAAACGTATTTCATTTTTTTTACGTGTGTTACTATTTTTATTTTTTATGAATATATTTATATTTTTTTATATTGTGTATTTACTGTTTGTAATTTTTTATTATTTTTTTACTGTTTTTATATTTTTTTTAATATTATGTCTTTACTGTTTAAATTTTTATTTTATGTATTTACTGATTTTTAGTTTTTATAAATATATTTATATATTTTTTGTTAGCATGTGTTTGTTGTGTTCACTGTTTTTATGTTTTTTGTTATTATCTGTTTATTATATTTAATTATTCGTGTTTACATTTTTTAGGTGTTTACTGTTTTGTTTATTTCTTTATGTTTACTATTTTTTATTGTATTTACATTTTTTTATTATGCATTTACTGTTTTTTCTATAAATTGATTTACATTTCTTTTTGTTTTTTTATGCGTTTATTATTTTTAATTTTTATAAATGTATTTACATCAAAAAGTTTTTAAATTTTGTAAATGTATTTATATTATTATATGTTTACTGTTTTTACATTTTTTATTATGTATTTACTGTTTTTATATTTTATATTTTTATATGTTTAGTGTTATTTTATTTTATGTATCTACTGTTTCTATTATATATATATATATATATATATATATATATATATATATATATTGTTATTATGTGTTTACTTTTTATATTTTTTTTAACAATAAACTGTTTAGTTTTTTTTATGTGTTTACTGTTTTTAATTTTAATAATTGTAATTAATTTTTTTTATTATATTTTTACTGTTTTGTTTATTTTTTTTATGTGTTTTTTGTTTTTAATTTTTATAAATGTATTTATATATATATATATATATATATTTTGTTATTATGTGTTTACTGTTTTTATATATTTTATTAACATGAAAGTGCTTAGTTTTTTTTATGTGTTTACTGTTTTTAATTTTAATAATCGTATTGAAAGTTTTTTTTTTGTTAGGATTTTACTGTTTTGTTTATTTTTTTTATGTGTTTATTATTTTTAAGTTTTATAAATTTATTTACATTTTTTTTATATTATGTGTTTACTATTTTTATATTTTTTATTATTTGTTTACTGTTTTTATATTTTTTATTATTATGTGTTTATTGTTTTTATATTTTTTATTATTATGTGTTTACTGTTTTAAATTTTTATAAATTTATTTAGAACTATAACAATTTGATTTTAATTTTGTTAAATATGCATTGTTTTAATTTGATTTTAATTTTGTTAAATATGCAATGTTATTATGTATTATAATTAAATTCACATTATTATGATTTTAAATAAATTTAGAATTAGTTATAAAAAAAATTAGTAGTAGTATTAGTTATGTATAGATTTAATTATAAGAATTAAAGTAAATCTTAACCCTAACATTATCCTTTGCATAACCCTAATCTAATGATATTGTAGTAACTTCAACTTTAAGTGGTTAGAATTATTCGTAGTATAAATTATTTCAAGTATATCTATAAATTATTTTATGGTTGTCAATGATAAGGTAAAGATTACATGGAAAACAAGAACAAGTAAAAATCATTTTCGAACGACGACGACATGCAAGAGTTTGAGGACACAATTGCAATTTATAATGATCTTGCTCGTGTGAACATGAATCTAATTTCAAAAATTCAAGAACAGTTGAGGAGAAATACTTAACTTGCATCAGCAATGATCCTTTGCCTCATTGTTTTTGGTTTGAATTTGTGTACGTTAAGTGATACAACGAATTTTATTATTGGGTTTGAACTAAGAAAAGAGCGTCGCAAACAAGAATTGATGGAGTATTTAGTGCACACCAAACGTTCTCATGACATTATTCACATGGGACCAGAAACATTCATTCAATTATGTGAACGGATTAGGGCAACCGAAGTTGTTAAGGACGCATATCGTTCAACAGTTGAAGAATAAGTTGCTAACTTTCTTCATATTATTGGACATAACGTCAAGAATCCAAGTGTTTCATTTTTTTCCATCGGTCTGGAGAAACAGTTTCTCGTCACTTTCACAACGTATTAAATGCAATTTTGATGTTGGAATGACAATTCATAAAGCAAGCATATGGTATTGAAGTCTAACCCCAAATCTTACACAACAACCGATTTTTTTTCATACTTTAAGGTTTCTTTATTACAAATTTCCTTTACAATTCTCATAATGTCTTTTGTATTTGTATTTCTTTATACCTGAAATTCTGGTTACCATTAGGATTGTTTAGGAGTCATTGATGGCACTCATGTATGTGTGAAGGTCTCACGTGTTGATGCACTTCGTTTTCGAGGAAGAAAAGATTGGCCAACTCAAAATGTATTCACAACTTGTGATTTGGCTATGAAATTCACAAATGTTCTACCCGGGTGGGAAGGAACAACCTCAGATTCGAGGATATTGAAGGAGGCTTTCATAGGAAAGGATCCTTTGGTTATTTCAGAAGGTAAGTTTAAAGTGTTTGAGAATTCATAACAATAGATACAAAGGTCATAATATACATAACTAATGGATGTTTCCTTGAAATGTTTGTAGGAAAATACTTTCTTGACGATGCAGGTTTTATATGAAAACCACAAATATTAACACCTTATCGTGGGGTTAGATACCACTTGAAAGAGTATTCTTGAAAAGGACCACAAGATGCGAGAGAATTGTTTAATCATCTTCATTTGTCGCTCACAAATGTAATTGAAAGGACATTTGGTGTCATAAAAAAACATTTCTCAATTATAGCTAGTGGGACCGAGCCACATTACGATTTGCATACTATGACAAATATTATTTTAGCTTGTTGTATTTTGCATAACTTTCTTCGCAGGGTGTACAATAATGAGTCTTTGATAGAAGAAGTGGATTGTGAATTTTTGCAATTAGAAATACAAGTTACAGCTTCTCAAGTCCGTGATGATGATCATAGACTAGATTCACACATTAGGGACACTATATCGAACGAAATGTGGCAAGATTATGTAAACAATTGATATTGTAATTAATGTTGTTTTATATTATGCTTACTCTACTTGGTCCTAACTTTCATCATGCATGTTTAGATGGATCGTAGTAAAAGTGTTCAACTAAGTTCATCCACTGGGATCACATAGACCACAAAATGGACTACATATATGGATTTTATTCTATTTAGTGTCATGGTGGATGAGGCATGATGAGGGTCGAGAATCGATGACAGTTGGACGACTCAGGGATTTAATAACATTGTACTTGCACTACACGAGGTCGGACTCCCTGCCATTGCGAAAAATAATGTCAATAACCGACAAAAATGTTTGAAAGACAGGTGGAGGGAGGTCCACAACCTATTTAGTGGTCTTAGTGGTTTTGGTTGCAACCAAGCAACAAAACCTTTTGAGGTCGAAGATGAAGTCTAGGAAAACTTGATTCACGTAAAGTAATTAAAGATGGCAATATCCCATAATTTGTTATTATAATAACACCTCACTTTTTGTAGGTGAAACCATCAACTAATAAGTAGCGTGCCAAATCCATTTGACACTACAATCTTATGGAGGAGTTATGGTCAAACAACAGGGCCACTGGAAGTGGTCAAAGGACAACCTGATTGCCATCCAGACAGGTGCACACATAAAATTTAAGTGTGGACCTAGGCGGTCATAACATGGACTACATACCTAAGCTACCAGAATTTCATGCTACGGACCACGAACTTCCACGCTCATTTGTAGCGCATGTTCAATCAACTGACAGTCCAGGTAATACTCCATCTGCACCCTCTCAACCATCTGGTGGGACATTTTCATCTAGGGGATCAAAGAGAAAAGGCCTCATGGTGGATGTAATTGAGAATCAGTTCAATATGTTGAATACGAACCTGCAAAATTGTGTCGCTTCCATGAACCGTGGTAACAATGTCGTTGATGAGGTATTAGCCATTGATTATGTACAAGCCACCTCATCACAAGAAATCGTTGCGGAAATCAGACAACGGAATGACTATTATGGTGAACACGTATGAAATGATCGTCGTAAGAGTTCGTATAAATACTCGCCTTCGGATATTTGGTCTATGCCATTTGATCTAAATATTTAGGATGAAGCAGTCATGGATCAATGCTATGACTTTCTTTGTGAAAATTCAGCTATAGTTATGCGAGTATTTGGTATGCCGAAAGAGCGAAGAATTGCAAAATTGTTTAATATCATGACTTGACGTTAATAAATTATGTCTAAATATATTTTTATGTTGTTCAATTTGTAATTTAATTGCATTTACTTTTAATTCAAGACAAACATTGTTCTTCTTATTTGACTTCTAATATTATTATTGTTGAATTATTTTTCATCTGAAATTTATGTGTGAGGATATTTTCTAATATAATATTATTTTATCATTTTTTCGTAACATTTTTATCATAGGTTTTAACTTTCTTATCGATGACATCTTCATCCACAAAGAGGCAAAAACGCCTAAGGGTAAGGGTAAAGGTGGTCCAAATGATAATGAAGTTCCTATGATCCCACTACAAAGGAGGGAGGGCGTTTTAGATTATTCTTGATATTTTCAAATGAAACATTAGATGGTTGCATTTGAGGAAAATTTTCATGGCAGACCAGTCATACCTCCAAAAGTCTTAGATTTCTCATTTTTTGCCACATCTGGTTTTCAGTTTCAAGAATATTTGAACTTCCAATGATTGCAACACTTTCTTAGTATAAGACTACCATATTATAAGGATATGGTTAAGGTTTTTTTATTTAAATCTTCATCTAACGACACAGGGTTACCTTACTACTCAGATCGGAACAGACAACATTATAATTAGACATATAGATTGTATGAACGTGGCGAATCTGAAATATGATGGTCTCTTGTTAACCCCTGGTACCATCCCTGAGAACATACATTTTTATCGTCAATAGACCCTATTAACCATGATAAGAGAAGAGATGCACGGTCAAAATGTAAGAAACATAGGTAGTTTGACTATGAATGACAGACTACTTCATTACACATGGGTGAACATGTTGTGTCCTTGGGGGAGCAACTTCTCGTAGTAGGTTTGATGGCATTCTCAAGGAGCTCTTCTTGGATGTTCGGTAATATGGTGTGAAAGCTCAATGTAGGAGATGGGCAAGGTCCTCCTAGGAGTTGTGGTGACCTTGAAGGTGCATGAAGAGTGTGGAAAGAGGGGAGGTTCGGCCAGCCCCTTGATAGATGGTGAAAGGAAGATTAAAACCTAGAAGGTAGGCAAGGAGCAAAGTATGGCACTAAATGGGCAACATAACATTACTCAATTTAATCTTGCAATACAAGTGATAGGCTTCTCCTTTTATAGACTAAGGAGGCCGTAAATGTTAAGCTAATAGAAGATGAAATGCTAGCTAAATGTAATGTAAATGTGAAGCACATGGGCCACATGGAGCACATGGGTGCACATGGTCCTCCAACCTTCACATGGCCGAACTTGATTAGTGAAGGCTTCTAGAAACCTTTAGCTAATCAAGGTTAACTCTTCCTTAATTCTAATGTGCAGAAAAATAATCAAAAGGTTCATAAAGCTAGGCTAATTACACCACAAAAATACTAAGCTACACGGAGTGGGCCTTTATGCAACATGTACAAGTTCCTTTCTCTACCATCCGTAGCTTGACCCAAATATGCGTGGAGATGCTTGGTCATGGATCTAGTGATAGGTCCTAGACGCTCTAGTCTTCCTCCTAGACGCTCCCTTGCTAGACGCCCTTCATCTTGGGGTAGACGCTCTTCATCTTGGAGTAGACGCTCCCCACTTGGCTCTAGACGCTCCCCACTTGGCTCTAGACGGTCTAGGCTTGGCTCTCTTCCATCATCCCCTCCCTATTGAAAAGGATTTGTCCTCAAATCCAATGTTTTTGCTTCCTAGGGGGGATGGTTGTGGCTGTATGGTGTCCATCATCTCCTCCTTCTTGAGAAGATCTATCCTCAGATCTACAGGCTTGATTTCGAATAGCAGCCTCTTGCTTCGTCAAGGTGTGTCCTCCCGGATCAAATGTCAATCTATGGGAATCTTGAAACAAAGCAAAGGAGTTAGTGTGAGCATTTGGAGAAAACTTAATTGTGTGAAGTTTCCATTTTTGTTTTTCTTTTGTTTTTGGCAACTTCTCACAATATTTCCCTTTTGATGGTTGTATGTGTCCTCTAATCCTCTTATGTTTTCTAAAAGTTCCAATAGTAGTTACTTTTCCCTTAGGCATAATTCCTTTAGGAGGTGGTAACAACTTTAAAAGGCCAAGAGGACTATGTTCACATACAACTTCAAATGTAGAAATATGAGTAATCTTGTGGACTACTCCATTGTATGCATGCTCAATAGGAAAAAGATTCTTATCCCAAGAATTGTGGGTGTCCCTCATGATTTCGTGAAGCATGGAAGGAAGAGCTATGTTTTCAAATTTTGGAGCTCTATCCATCAATATTTTTTAAGATAAATCATGGAGACTTGTCACTTTTCTTAGGAAGAGTTTATCCACATCCATGAAGAAGAAATCAAAACCTTTTGTTGTCCTAGGAAGCTCTAATATGAAATTTGTGTCTTCCCAAGGATCATTTACAAAAGGTGAAGGAGTATAGAGTTCTTGAGACTTTGCCTTAGGTGTAGTTTGAAAACAAGAATTGTACCTAAAGTAATGTCTTTAAACCTCTTTTCTCAAGGGTGACAAAAGTTTTCCTTTTAAAAGCTCTAGAGTTTTATCAACTCTAATTTGGCCCATGAGTTCTCCTTCATGTAGACTTTTTCTCTTATGTGTAAAGATAGTCTCGTTGTTACAACCATTGTTTATGGAATTTTGTACACTTTGCAATGGTTGTCTCAATAAGACATGACAAGTTGCTCTAGGCACTACTTTACACAAAAATTTGTTTTTGTAGATGCTTATAGATAACTTGACATTCTCTTGGTGATATCCTAGCACATATGAGAAATAGTCTTTATCTATGCAAGCTTCTTTTAAAGACTCTTCTTTTTTGCTTATGCTTGCAAGTGTTCCTTTACAAGAGGTAAGGCTAGGTTGTTCAACAAGAAGCATGTTTTCAAGGGTATTTTCAATGTGCTTGTCTTGTTGAATGACCTTGTGGGAAGGAACACTCTTCTCCCACGCCTTTTGTTTCCCAAAAGTTTTCTCTTTTTCTATTTTCTCTTCATCCCTCTTATGTTTCATTTTTATTTGGTCTTTTACCACTTGGGAATGTGGTAAAGGGCTAAGTACAAACTTTTTGTGCTTGTGGATGAAGGAAATCTCGTTAGTTAGACCATCATGCAAGGTTTTCTTATCAAATTGTCATGGTCTACCTAATAAGATGTGGCAAGCTTCCATACGTACTACATCACATAAAACATTGTCTTTGTAGTTACCTATAGAAAACTTGATTTCCACTTGTTTGTCTACACGTAGTTCCCCATTCTCATTGATCCATTGTAAATTGTAAGGTTTTGGATGAGGAACTACTTGTAGATTTAGTTTCTCAATCAATCTAGTGCTACAAAAATTGCAGCATGATCCACCATCCACAATAAGAGAGCATATATTTTCTAAAACGTTGCATCTAGTATGAAAGATGTTCTCTCGTTGTGTCTCGATGGATGCACTAGGTTGATTGTGGAGGATTCTTTGAATCATCAATAAGTCCCCCTCCAAAGGATTTATCCTCTCTCCTTCCCCCTTTTCTTGTGTACTAGGTTCATCCTCACCACTAGTGTACTCATCTTTTCCTTTTAAGAACAAAGCCCTTTGGTTTGGACATTGCGCTTGCACATGCCCTCTTCCAAAACACTTAAAACACTTGGTGTCCCTAGCACGGATGGATGGGGTGGAGGCATCTTTCACTAAAGGTTTGGTAGTTTCCTCGGGTTCGTCTCTAGATGTGCTACCTTCCCTTTTAAAGTCTTTCTTAGGATAAAAGTTGGAGTAAGAACCCACCTTTTGACTTGAAGTTTTGCGCAAATTTTGTTGTTCAACTTTAATGCAAAGTTGAACCAAGTCATTCAAGTCTTGGTAGGGTAGAAGTTCTACTCTATCCCTTATCTCAAGGTTGAGCCCACTTAGAAACCTAGATATGGTGGTGATCTCTTCCTCTCTAATGGATGCTCTCATCATGTAGAGCTCCATTTTCTACCTATACTCTTCCACACTCATGTTCTTTTGTTGGAGTCTTTGGAGCTTGTCCATTAACTCCCTATGGTAGTAGGAAGGTATGTGGCGACGTCTTAGGGCTCCCCTAAGGTCATTCCAATATTCTATGGGAGGCTCCCTATGAAGACGTCAGTCTCTCTCTAGAGAGGTCCACCAATACATGGCATTACTTTGGAAACTAAGGGTTGTTAAGGGTACCTTCCTTTCTTCACTCACCCTATGGCAAGCAAAGAGTTGCTCTACTTTCATCTCCCAATCTAGGTATACCTCTACATCTTCCTTACCATAGAAATGGGGTAGGTCTACCCTTACTTCCCTTGGGCTCTCTTCCTCTCCTCTTCTATTTCTCCTAGGGGGTGGTTGGTAGTAATCATGGATTCTAAGGCTTCCCTCACCTAGAGACTCATTACTTTTAGAATGGGATGTATGAGTATGAGATTTTTTTTATTTTTGAGACTTCTCTTCCTTGGCTTTAGTCAACTCATTGATTTTAGTCACATTCTCCAATTGTCTAAATGAAATCATTTGCACAGCTTGTGAAACTTCTTTCAAAAGAGTTTTTAAAGATTTTACTTCACTTTCAATAGACTTTGCAGAATGAGAAGAAGAAGACATGACTAGAGCTTTGTGTGTAGAAGTATTTTACTTTGAGAAAATTTAAGGAAGTCAAAGAAGGTAGTCTTCCAGGTAAGGGAGGTGAGTCACAGTGGACTACTTAAATACCAAGTCTTGCCTTAGCCAAAAACTATCCCTCAATGTCTTCACTCAAAGCTTTCTCTTGGTAAACCACTTAAAACACAATTAAGTTGGAGAAATCAAATTTTAATGCAAGAAAACAATGCAAACTATCTAATCAACCAAGCAGATTTAACAAAGCTTAAACAATACAAAACAGTTTGATAAGTGTAGCTAATTAAGGCAAAAAGATGCAATTAAAGACAATTAACAAAACTAGGCTAGATAGGTCTAACTAGTCGGCCCTAGGTGAGGCTTCTTGGACACTTGGAGCCCTTGAAGACACACTCACCGTCTAATTACGTAATTAAAGAAGTAATTAACAAAAGTTAAGTTGCAAAGAAAATAAATGAAACTCCCTTTGTTGATTTTTTTTGTCTATTGGCACTTCCTTGGTTGTCTCTTCTTTGTTGGGCCTTCCAATGTATGTGGTGTTTTTGGTAGGTGTTTGTTTCTGCCCTTGCCTTTGTTCCTCTTGGAATTAGGGAATTAATTCTCCAATCCAGCACCTATCAAGCAAACTAGACCTCACTCAAGTCAATTTCCACTCAAATAAGCACCAATTGAGAATCAATCCACCACCAAACTTAGAGGTCAAAGAATTAAAGCAAGAAACAAATTAATTTGAAAAACAGTACCACACAAAAGGAATTAAATGTGACAACTAGAAAGAGTTCCAAAGAAATTAGACAAGCAAATAAAAGGTACTCAAAGAAAAGATGGCACACAAAATGGAACCTATAGAATAGCACTAGATTTGATTTCAAAATAAAAAACAGCACCATTGAAATAATTGTTGTGGTCCAGAGAGCGTGATTTTCACTGATTTATGTTGAGTTGGCCTTTTAGAATTTGCTTCTGAAAATTTATATGCAAATAAATCAAGATCTTAACAAAATTCTGGCGTTGGTTTCACTCCAAACGCATGCACCATTTTTTTTAATAAATTTTCTAAAATCAGTGTTCAGTTACGCCAGTTGTAGCGTCAAGATTGCACACTGTTTTTATAATATTTATCATTTTTTTCTATTGATTTTTTTGAACTGATTCTTTTTTTGTCTTTTCCCTAACACCTCAATCTTGCAAAATCCAGAGGATTCTTATGTGGGAAAATAATTTTCTTAAGCAAAACAGCTAGCACAGAGTTATGCAAAACAGGGGATTCTGTAAATCTGGAAAAAACAGCAAGATATACCAAAAGAAAAACACAATGGAATTGGTGAAATGGAATTTGTGTAGATCTAAACACAAATATGAACTCAAGCTAAAAATAAAAAGCACCAAAGGATCAAAAACACAGCAGATTTAGATCAAGCATTTATACCAAAAACAAGAAACAAATAAGCCAAACAAAGTACTACTATGATTTGATGACATTTTGGAAGAACATGACTAGACAAAACACATAGATTCAGAAATTAAAAGACTCAAATGAACACAAAATGAACCAAATAAAATTGCAATAAGGACTCAAATACCTAAAATAAAACAGCAACACAAACTATATGGAATCCTACCAAAAATTGCACAAAGATTGCTCAAGAACAATTGAACAAGATGCATCGATTGGAATTTCCAAACAGCACAACAATTCAAAACAAAAATTAAAAAGCAGCAAGACAAATATGGAAGATGAAGAACAACACGGATTCAAGAAGAACTCAAAAAGAAAATGATAAAGAGATACTCATCTTTGAAGAACCATAGCTCATGATACCAAATGATGGCATTCTCAAGGAGCTCTTCTTGGATGTTCGGTAATATGGTGCGGAAGCTCAGTGTAGGAGATGGGCAAGGTCCTCCTAGGAGTTGTGGTGACCTTGAAGGTGCATGAAGAGTGTGGAAAGAGGGGATGTTCGGCCAGCCCCTTGATAGATGGTGAAAGGAAGATTAAAACCTAGAAGCTAGGCAAGGAGCAAAGTATGGCTCTAAATGGGCAGCATAACATTACTCAATTTAATCTTGCAATACAAGTGATAGGCTTCTCCTTTTATAGACTAAGGAGGCCATAAATGTTAAGCTAATAGAAGATGAAATGCTAGCTAAATGTAATGTAAATGTGAAGCACATGGGCCACATGGAGCACATGGGTGCACATGGTCCTCCAACCTTCACATGCCGAACTTGATTAGTGAAGGCTTCTAGAAACCTTTAGCTAATCAAGGTTAACTCTTCCTTAATTCTAATGTGCAGAAAAATAATCAAAAGGTTCATAAAGCTAGGCTAATTACACCACAAAAATACTAAGCTACACGGAGTGGGCCTTTATGCAACATGTACAAGTTCCTTTCTCTACCATCCGTAGCTTGACCCAAATATGCGTGGAGATGCTTGGTCATGGACCTAGTGATAGGTCCTAGACGCTCTAGTCTTCCTCCTAGACGCTCCCTTGCTAGACGCCCTTCATCTTGGGGTAGACGCTCTTCATCTTGGAGTAGACGCTCCCCACTTGGCTCTAGACGCTCCCCACTTGGTTCTAGACTGATATGATTCCAATAGCACAATATGAATGATTCTTGACATTCCTAGGAATCATCTTGAGTTGGATATGAGATAGGCACTTTAAGATAGAATTGGATCAATGTTCTATAATCAAGAACTCACCAAAACTAGTACCAAAACCCAAACTCATATGGAAGTTCCTTGTATTGTCAAATTGAATCGATTAAATTGGAAGAAAAGGCAAATGCACCGAAAAAAATGTATAAGAACTGAATTGCACCGAACATATAAGCTAGAAAATGAAAAGGAAGCAAAGATGAATCGGCATAAATCAAAAGACCGAAGCAAAAACAGCAAGAACACTATGAAACCGAACTGAAAAACACAAGGAAACAAGCTATGACATGAACATAAAAAGAGAAGGAAGGAAGGAGAAGAGAAAGCTCATGAAGATGGAGAAATGGTTGGATGATCACGCCACTTAGAGGATGGTGACTCCAAGATGAGTGTGCAAGCCGCCACTTGAGGTAACCATGGAAACTCTCAAGATAAGACTAGTGAGGAAGGCACAAATCTCTCCAATGCTCTCTCAAAAATTGAGTATAGTTTCTCTAATCAAATTTCAAATCTGAATTGTACAAGCTAAGCACCTTTATTTATAGCCTAGAGGTGCTGAAAAATAGGTGGGAAAATTCAAATAAACTCATTTGAAATTCCCACCAAAAACAAGTCACATGGGAGGTGTGACCTTTTTCTACTATGACACCTCCTAAAAACTACACCTACACCACTCTCCTAAGTCACATGGACAATGAGGTTGGATATCAAAACTATCAACAGACGTTTTAGCCGAATGAAAGATACACTTCACCAGTTTCAAGACAATGAAGAACATTGATTGTATTTTTATTGTGTTATTATTATTTTTAATGTTGAACTTATTTTGATTATCAGTTAAATTTAATGTGTTATTGGACATTATTATGTTTGTCATTTTTTTAAATTATGGCACAACATCATTTAGGATTCTAATGTAATGACTTCATCTATTTATTGCAATCACCGACTATTTCATGTTCATCCAATGTGTATTAATGATAAGCGAAAAAAATTATTTTACTTTCTTTATTTTATTGGATACAAATTGAAATAAAAAAAATATACATCAAAAACTTCATATATATATATATATATATATATATATATATATATATATATATATATATATAATTCAAAGAAACTTATATTAAAGTTATACTCAAGAAATCAACTAAAGAAAAATTTGAAAGAGAATATCAATGAACACAAAAAATGGTTATTATCTATTGTAAAAATTCATATACTATAAGAAAAATATTAAATAAAAATTAATTTTAAAAATAAAGAATAATTAATTATTATATTAAATAAATCAAATACTAATTTAGAATCTAAACAAATTAATAATATTTAAATTAATTTATATTATATATGATTGAATTCGTTGTTACACTTTTTTTATCTTTGATATTATAAAAATAATTTAATATAATATTTGAGTATTTAAGAAAACATAATACAGATTTCATATCTGGAAGTATAAAAAAAAAGTATGAATGTGATTTTTTTGTTGAATATAATAAATAAAGAAGTATATTGATAGACATAATTTGAGTGTTGTATTAGTAAATATTAAATGAGGGGAGTGTAGGTTTTGTCGTGTCTTAAGATTGTCCCCCACCCAACATACACATTGCTCTATCTGTCTTTTCTCTTTCTCACTCTTTCTCTCTCACTCTAAATCCAAAACCCACATTGCCTTTTCATATAACTTTTTTAGAACAATTAATTCATCTCAGTGATTCCTCCTTTCCTTTGCCATTTTATCATCACTGTTATTGTTCATGCTTCTCCACCACATTTACTTTATCAATGATGGAGTCACATGCTTGTGTTCGGTTTCAAAAGCCCTCAGAATTTGAGAACGAGCTCTTTCTATCTGCTTCAACTTCAATGGAAGATAGAACAAGTTTTAAAAGACAACAAAAATCACAACATTCACAATAATTTTTTCTATTAAATATTGACTTGTTCTTTTAATCTAAAGATTGTATTGTTTATTTTTAAAATGAAATAATTTTAATCATTGGTAAATAATTATTGGAGTAATTTTATTACCTCGAATAATCGTAACGTATTAAATTTATTAATTTAAAAATTGAATATTTTCATTACTCATAAAAAAAAACAATTGAATGTTTTGATATTATTATTAACATACTACAAGAAAATTATTAAAATAAAATCAATTTTAAATAAAAATAATAATAATTTATCATTATATTGACTAAATTAAATACTATTTTAGAGACTAAAAAATTATTGATATCTAAAATAATTCTATTATTAATAAAATTTATAAAATAATTTTTAAATTAATATCTAATTAATTAAGTTTTATAAACCAACTTTAAAATCTAAATTAATTATTAACTAAAATTTTGGTAATTAAAACTAAATACTCATTTAAAAACTAATTTATAAATTTTGCTAATAATAAAAACTACTTTACATAATTTAGAATCTAAATATTAACTAATAACTAAGTCAATTAGATATCAAATTAAAAATTAGTTTATAAATTTTTTTTTTTAATAATAAAAACTCCTTTATATACTAATAATTTTTATAATCTCTACAATATTATATAGTTTAATTAATATAATAAATAATTATTTTTTTATCTAATTTTAGTTATTATTTAATGATTTTCTTGGAGTATATATACTTTATTACCGAAAATCATTAGGTGAATTTTGATTAATTTATTATTATATTATTTAATATATAAATAAAAGTTATATTATCTTGACAACGTATTTATTCTGAACTACCATCATATAATCCATTTAAATTTTAAATATTTTATTAGTTTATTAGTTTACTTGTTAACTAACTCATGTATATAATATTTCATTATTAGTGATGTTGTCTTGGGAAAAAGGATAATTATCCTATAAATAATTTATCCAATATATCATTTTCTTCATTGAGTTATTAAAATATTTCTTTATTTTTTTAATATTTTGCTGTTTGATGTTTGATTTTAATTGTTAATGAGATTATATTATCACTGCTTTTATTTTTTGTCTTCAGTTCATAGTTCTGTGTTATGTTGGCATAAAGAAATATAATGAAGCTGAAATTCTTTAATAGAGAGATGAAAGTTGTACTCTAAAGATAAAAGATTCCATTAAATATAAGTGTAGGAAGAAGAAATGTAGGAGTTCAAGTTTTTTGTCTGCTTGAGATGGTTTTAAGAACATTCTTATAGGAGGATGCAATGTATAGACAAATTGCAAGCACTAAGCAATTTCATGTTGTGGAAACCAAAACTTTGAAAATTGGAGTTCTAATTAATTTGGGAAAACTATACTTATAGATGAAGTACACAAGCCAAGGCATGAATGTCCTTTCGTTTTAAAAAAAGTATTTTCATGTTTATTTAAATCTATTATGATACTATTTTTTCTTAATTATACCATTGACAAAGTATTCAGCATTGATGACTAGTTCTTGTCCAAAATCTTATTACTTTTAATAAAATATTTTCTTATTCACAAAAATTAAATAACTAATTTGATTATTTTTTTATTGGTATCGACTATGGGTTTCAACCTTTGAGAATAATATTTCGTCATAAAGTTTTGAATATCTATTCAGTTGAGAATTTAATGATATATATAGATGACATAAAAAAGATACCATGTTAATGAGATAACATTCACTTTTGGTTATCTATTTTCCGAAATTAAAAAATAAAATTTAAATTTTTTTACTAAAGAAAACATTAAATAAAAAATAATTTTAAAAATTAATAATTAGTTGTTATATTTACTAAACTAAATATTATTTTTAGACATAAAAAATTATTAATATCTAAATTAATTTTTATTATTGATAAATAATTTTTAAATTAATATTTAATTAATTATTAAGATTTTATTTACTAATTTTAAAATTTAAATAATTAGTAATTAAAATTTTGATAGTACCAATTTAAAATATATTTATCAATAGTAAAAAATAATTTAGATATAATAATATCTAATTTTTTAATATAATAATTAATTATTTTTATTTTCAAAATTCTTTTAATGTTATTTTAGTAGTGTTTAATGAAATATGCCTTTCAATCATATATTCCATAAACGTTATTCTATAAATTTCATGAATCAGTGATTCTCAAATATCACTATTTTGGAATATATTTTTGGAAGTCAAAACTAATATTCTGAATATTCTAATTTAAACAGAGTTCTTTTCAGTAAACGGAGTTCTTTTTAGTAAATATCTTGCAGAATGTGTTCTGGAAATTTCTAACAGAAATTAGACGAATATTTTAAAATTATGGGAATACAATTAGTAATTATGGAAGTGCAAGAAAGAAAAAGCCAGATATTGTTATAGTTTCAAAAACAAAAAGGCTTTTCTCACACCAAAGTTTCTTTATTTAGGATAAAATGAACTTTGTTTCCTTGAAAATAACGGTGTAGGTAAAACTTTACTTATATATAATGGTCCTAACATAATGTTAATTATACATCTAACCAAAACTACTATATGAATAATGAAATTGTATTTGACGGAAGCTTTCTATCAATTTTCATTATTATTAACAAAAACCTAAAAATATATCTAATTTTTAAAGAAATGAATATAAATATAAAAAAAATAGAAGACGTATTTAATATATTTAAATTGTCAGGAACACAAATGCATTTTACACTTAAATACATTATTAGTTCCATCCTTTAAATATTACTCTTTCACAACAAAGTACTTCTAAAAATAAAATAAAAATATTATATAAACGATCTCCAATGTATAAAAGAATGTGTATGGGTTGTTTATATAATTTTATTATTTTAGAGACTGTTTCGAAAAATAAAAGAATAAGACTTTAAAAATTATCGAATTGGATCACGATGGACATTGAAAATCATTTTAAAAAAATAGAGTTCTCATCATAGTTTTTTCAAAGAAAAATATGATTTTATTTATTTTTTTAAAAGAAAATGGTCATCGTAGTTTTTTAAAGAAAACTGTGATTTTTTTTTTTTGAAAAAGAGAATGGTTGTGAAAACTGAATTTGAATATGGGAGTAACTGGGTGGAAGAGGTATTATACCTTTGGGTTCTAAACTGATTCCATCATCACAAGCCAACTCTGGAGGCAGTTTATCTCATGCATATACCACCTTTCTGTTGTAATTACAATCTTTAATAATATTTTGCTGTTATATCGTTTATGCTGTCTTACTTTTTTTTTATTGTTTTTATCCAAATTTATTATGAATTTTATCATATCATAATATATTTGTTAGTTCTTTATTATCATCAAAATATGTAGAACGCTGGTATCATGAAATCGGATTATTAATACACTTTTTTTCTCTCATCTTCATGAGGCTTTCAGTACACTTTTTTTTCTCATTCTCATGAGGCTTTCAGTATATTAGGTCCATCTTGTCAGTCCTATCAATGTCTTTCTTCTATTATCGTTTTGAAATACATCCCACTCAGGGTAATGTATTAATTGCTGGAAGTCACTATCACCATTCTGTGACAGAGAGCATCTTCCTTATCTTCCAAACTTTTGGCTTATCTGTTCCCTTATTTTCCAAACTTGGCTTATACTCAATATCAAATTGACAACCCAATAACTTTCCAGCCCAGTTCTGTTGATCCACAGTAGTGACTCTTTGTAAAGCAATGGTGATGGAAGAGGTCCAAGCACAAGTTCACATGCAAGCCCACCAAAGGGTAGATTTGGGTCAACCATATAGTTATGGCCAAGAGGATCCAAGAAGACGTTCTTTTACATGTTCAAATGCCATAAACTCTAGTGTAGAGTAGACTTTAATTTCTTGTCAAAATTAGCATAGGAACTTTATTTGTAATTTTCTTAAAATTAATTTTGGCACCTAAAACACCAACCTAGGTAAACTTAGAGTTTCTAAAAAAACCTCTAAATTTACCAAGGCCGGTCTAGAAAGCCCATGGAGGGGGTGAGCATAAAAACTAGACACACCCCTCCCCATGTGCTCATTTGTGCACCCATGTGCCATGTGCACCCATGTGCTTCACTTTTACATTTCATTTGGCTAGCATTAGGGTTGCATTATGGTCCTCCTTAGCCTATAAAAGGAGGAGCCTACACCTTGTATTTTCAAGTTTATTGTGAGTAAAGTTATGCTGCCATTTTGTGACAAGCTTTGCTTCTCCCTAGAACTCTAGGCTCTAAACTTCACATCCTTCACCTCTCCTTGGGCTGGCCGAACCTCCCAATATTCATACACATCATGCACCTTCAAGATCAACACCACTCTTAGGAGGATCTTGCACACACACATCCATAGCTTCCGCACCATATCTTACATGATTCAAGAAGACCTTCATGAAATTTGCCATCAAATTGTCTCAACTTTTCTTTATCAGTACTCACTATGAACTTCCATCCCAACAAATATGGTCTCCAATGCTAAATAGCTAAGGCCACAACGATGGCATTCCTATGAGTTCTTCTTGGATTTTTGTTGATGGTGGTGCGAAAGCTTAATGGATGAGAGTGGACAAGGTCCTCCTAAGAGGTGTGGTGACCTTGAAGGTGCATGAGAGGTAGTGAAGATTGGAGTGGTTCGGCCATCTCCATTTGGAGGTGTAGTTTGAAGACTAAAAACCTAATTCTAGAGAGAATTGGCTAAGGAGTAATTTGAATGGCACTTGGACAACATTTCATTACTCAAAATAGTCTTTCAAATACATGAGCCAAACCCTTTTATTTATAGTGTTTAGAGGGCTGGAAATTAAAAAGAAAGTGGAGGGAAATTCAAATGAGAAGTATTTGAATTTGGAGTCAATTCCTAGTCACAAGAAAAGTGTGACTTGGTTTCATTTTTTAGGCACCTCTAAATCTATACCTACACCTTCTTTTTATGTCACATGGAAGGTGTGGCTTAGCTTTATACATTTGAACCTCTTATATTTATATCTACACCTCCCTTTATGTTCTACTAAAAATACTCAAAAGTAATTACAAAAGAAACACATCCAATGATGCTTAGTTGGCCCATATCTTCTATTTGTTGGGCTTGAGCTGAAGCTTGAACTTGTATTTGGGCTTGGGCTTGGGCTTTTTCTATCATGGGCTTGGGCCTCTTCCATCATCCCCTCCCTCTTGAAAAGGATTTGTCCTCAAATCCAATGCTTCTTCTTCATCATCATTATGTGGATGTATGTGGCTGGATGGTTTCCATCATCCCCTCCTTCTTGAAAGAATTTGTCCTCAGATCTACAGGTTTGATCTCGAACAACAGTCTTATTCTTATTTTGAAAACTAGGCTCGTCCTCCAGGATCAAATGTCCATCTATTGGAATCCTGAAACAAAGCAAAGGAGTTAGTGTGAGCAATTGGAGAAAACTTAATTGTATGAAGTTGCCATTTTTGTTTTTCTTTTGTTTTTGGCAACTTTTCACAATATTTCCCTTTTGATGGTTGTATGTATCCTCTAATCCTCTTATGTTTTATAAAATTTCCAATAGTAGTTACTTTTCCCTTAGGCATAATTCCTTTAGGAGGTGGTAACAACTTTAAAAGGGAAAGAGGACTATGTTCACATACAACTTCAAATGTAGAAATATAAGTAATCTTGTGGACTACTCCATTGTATGCATGCTCAATAGGAAAAGGATACTCATCCCAAGAATTGTGGTTGTCTCTCATTATTTCTCGAAGCATAGTAGAAAGAGCTATGTTTTCAATTTTATTTTGACCATTCTTTTGAGGATGATAAAAATTTGAAGAGAATAATTTAGTTGCAAGTTTTCCCAAGAGAATCCTCAAATCATGGTTTGTGAAATTTGGAGCTCTATCCAACACTATGGTTGAGGATAAACCATGAAGATGTATCACTTCTCTAGAGAAGAGTTTATCCATATCCATGAAAATGGAATGAAAACCTTTTGTTGTCATAGGAAGCTCTAATATGAAATTTAGGCTTGTGTCTTCCCAAGGATCATTTGCAAAAGGTGAAGGAGTATAGAGTTCATGAGACAATGCCTTAGGTGTAGTTTTAAAACAATAAATGTATTTAGGGTAATGTCTTTGAACCTCCTTTCTCATGGGTGACAAAAGTTTTTCTTTTAAAAGCTCTAGAGTTTTATCAACTCTAATTTGGCCCATGAGTTCTCCTTCATGAAGAATTTTTCTCTTATGTGTAAAGGTAGTCTTGTTGTTACAACCATTGTTTATGAGAATTTGTACATTTTGCAATGGTTGTCTCAATAAGTCATGACAAGTTTCTTTAGGCACTAGCTCACATAAAAATTTGTCTTTGTAGATGCCTATAGATAACTTGTCCTTCACTTGGTGATATCTTAGCACATATGAGAAATAATCTACTTCATCTTTATCTATGCAAGCCTCTTTCAAGGATTCTTCTTTTTTGACTAGGCTTGCAAGTGTTCCTTTACAAAAGGTAAGGCTAGGTTGTTCAACAAGAAGCATATTTTCAAAGGTATTTTCAACTTTTACTTCTTGTTGAATGACCTTGTGGGAAGGAACACTCTTTTCCCACGCCTTTTGTTCTTCAAGGGTTTTCTCTTGATTTTCTATTTTTAATATGCTTGTAAGGGGTGTTATAAGATATTCCTCATTCTTTCTAGATTCACACCACCCCTCACTTGGTTTTTCTTTTTCTTTTTCTTTAGTTTCCCTTTCGTCTTCCTCTCTTTTCTTTTGTATCTTTCTTTCCTTCTTTTCTTTATGGGAAGCAAACAATTTTTCTACCCTCATTTCCCAATCTAAGCAAGCTTCTACATTTTCTTTTCCATGAAAATGGGAT
Source organism: Phaseolus vulgaris (assembly GCF_000499845.2). Lineage (NCBI taxonomy): Eukaryota > Viridiplantae > Streptophyta > Magnoliopsida > Fabales > Fabaceae > Phaseolus > Phaseolus vulgaris. The sequence goes on along the minus strand of NC_023758.2, from coordinate 6,481,657 downwards.
AGGTCTACCCTAGCCTCTCTTGGGCTTTCTTGTTCTCTTCTATCTCTTCTATATCTTCTAGGGGGTGCTTGATAATAATCTTTTATTCTAAGGCTTCCCTCCCCAAAAGAATCATGATATTTAGAGATAGATGCATGAGAAGGTAATTTTTTTGAAATTTGAGACTTCTCATCCTTTGCTTTAGTCAATTCATTAGTTTTGGTCTCATTCTCCAATTGTTTAGATGAAATTGATTGAATTGGAAAGTTGTTTTAAAAGAGATTTCAAGGATTTCACATCACTTTTAAGAGATTTAGAGGAGTGAGAAGACATGACTAAAATTTTGTGTTTAGAAATGTTTTACTTTAAGAAAGATGAAGGAAGTTAATGAAGGTAGTTTTCCAGGTAAGAGAGGTGAGTCACAATTGACTACTTAAATACCAAGTCTTTGCCTTAGGCAAAAACTATCCCTCAAGATCTTCACACAAATCTTTCTTTAGGTAAATCACTTAAAACACAATGAGGATGTAGAAATCAAATTTTTAATGCAAGAAACAATGCAAGCTATCTAGCAAATTATCAAAGCTTTAAACAAGGCTAAACAAAAGCAATTAAGCGAAACTAAACAAAAGCAAAGCAAATAAGCGTAGCTAACTAAAGCAATTGATGTAATTAAAACAATTAACAAAAGCTAAGCTAGATAGTTTTAAGCTAGTCGGCCCTAGGTGAGGCTTCTTGGACACTTGGAGCCCTTGAAGACACATTAACCGTCTAATTGCGTAATTAACAAGTAATTAACAAGAGTTAAGTTGCAAAGAAATTAGATGGAACTCCCTTTGTTGATTTTCTATTTTCACTTCCTTGTTGTCTCTTCTTTGTTGGGCCTTCCAATGTGTGTGGTGTATTTAGTATGTGTTTGTTGTTGCCCTTGCCTTTGTTCCTCTTGGAATTAGGTACTTAAAATCTTCAATCCAGCACCTATCAAGCAAAGCTAGACTCCTCTTAAGTCAATTCCCACTCAACAAGCACCAATTGATATTTAATCCACCACAAAGCTTAGAGGTCAAAGAATGAAAGCAAGAAACAAATTAATTTGAAAAACAGTACCACACAAATGGAATTAAATGTGACAACTAGAAAGAGTTTCAATGAAATTAGACAAGAAAAAAAAGGTACTCAAAGAAAGGATGGCACACAAAATGGAACCTATGGAATAGCACTAGATTTGATTTCAAAATCAAAAAACAGCACCACTGAAACAAATTGTTATGGTCCAGAATGCGTGATTTTCACAGATTTATGATGAGCTGGCCTTTTAATATTTTCTTCTGAAAATTTATATTCAAACAGTTCAAGATCTCAACAAATTTTTGGTGTTGGTTTCACTCCAAACGCATGCACCATTTGTTTTTAATAATTTTTCTAAAATCAGTGCTCAAAACCGCCAGTTGTAGCGTCAGGATTGCAAACTGTTTTTGTAATATTTATCTTTTTTTTCTATTTAATTTTTGAACTGATTCTTTTTTTGTCCTTTCTCTAACACCTCAATCTTTCAAAATTCAGAGGCTCAGAAATTTCTTATGTGTAAATTAATTTTCATAAGCAAAATCAGCCAAAACAGAATGGTGGAAAACAGAGGATTCTGTAAATCTGGAAATAAAAACAGAAAGATATACCAAAAGAAACACAATGGAATTAGTGTAAGGAATTTGTGTGGATCTAACACACAAATATGAACTCAAACTAAAAAATAAAAAGCACCAAAGGATCAAAACACAACAGATTTCAGATCAAGCATTTATACCGAAAACAAGAAACAAATAAGCCAAAAAAAGTACTACTAGGATTTGATGACAAATATGGAAACACAAGACTTGACAAAACTTATAGATTCATAAAACTAAAATAACTCAAGCATTAATATGAACCAAATGAAAATTGCAATCAAGACTCAAATGCCTAAAAATAAAAACACCAACACAAAATATCAAGAATCCTACACAATTGAAATAAGATCTTCAAGCACAATTTGAACAAAAACTACCGATTGAATTGAATAGAAAAGCATTCAAATCATATTAAAAACAGAAAAACAGCAAGACAACTTGGAAACAAGATGAACAACTAGGAAATAAGAAGAACTCAAAAGAAAAGACACAAAGAGAGATACTCATCTTTGAAGAACCATAGCTCATGATACCAAATGATGGCATTCCTATGAGCTCTTCTTGGATTTTTGTTGATGGTGGTGCGGAAGCTTAATGTATGAGAGTGGACAAGGTCCTCCTAATAGGTGTGGTGACCTTGAAGGTGCATGAGAGGTAGTGAAGATTGGAGTGGTTCGGCCATCTCCATTTGGGGGTGTAGTTTGAAGACTAAAAACCTAATTCTAGAGAGAATTGGCTAGGGAGTAATTTGAATGGCACTTGGGCAGCATTTCATTACTCAAAATAGTCTTTCAAATACATGAGCCAAGCCCTCTTATTTATAGTGTTTAGAGGGCTGGAAATTAAAAAGAAAGTGGAGGAAAATTCAAATGAGAAGCATTTGAAGTCAATTCCTAGTCACAAGGAAAGTGTGACTTGGTTTCATTTTTTTGGCATCTCTAAATCTACACCTACACCTTCTTTTTATGTCACATGGAAGGTGTGGCTTAGCTTTATACATTTGCACCTCTTATATTTATATGTACACCTCCCTTTATGTTCTACTAAAAATACTCAAAAGTAATTACAAAAGAAACACATCCAATGATGCTTAGTTGGCCCATATCTTCTATTTGTTGGACTTACGCTGAAGCTTGAACTTGTATTTGGATTTGGGTTTTTTCCATCATGGGCTTGGGCCTCTTCCATCACACAACCCTTAATTTCTTCTTGCTGACTTGACAAACTTCTCTCCCAAAGATTTGCTGAAATAAACAATTGGTATCCCATCTTGAATGAGAATGGCCTTAGAAATAATAAATTCCTCAAACATCACTTTCAATTAGAAAAACTTACACAGAAACAACAAGGAATTGACTAGGATCCACTTCAGGAAAAGTGGAAATACAAGTTACATGGGATAGAAGAGAGAAATCTTGAATTATAACAGTGTCATTTAAAAAAACAGTAAGTCCTACTACAATAAGACAGTTAATCTTACTATTGAATTTTTCAAATTTGCAAAATCTAACAGTAAAAATGAAACATTATTCATAAAATGAATCAGAATCAAGAGAAGGACAAATAATTAAACTGTTTGAGTGGGATGCACCGACCAAGTAGCAAGCTACTCTGATGGGCCTCTCCCTCAAAAAAATTAATTATCGTGTGAACTAATAGTCCACATATCAGATATTAAACTGATAAGAACAGATACTACACTTGATCTTAGCCAAAAGGTCGAGGAAGGTATGCTTACAGATTACCACGTGTTCAGCTTTCATATTACAAGTTTCAGCTGCTTGTCAATCCTGACAAGTGTGGGACTTCATAACTGAGTAAAACTAATTTACTTTAAAACTTAGAACTATAATTGGGTTCATGTAATTTCTGATGAAACTTGAAACTAATTATAGTCAATTCCAAATATTTGTTACTTATATTACCAACAATACTGTTCCTTCTCCATAGCACTGGTGATACCTAATTAAGGTTTAACAAAGTATTTCTTATATATAATTGTCTTTCATGTTAATTATTTTCTAACAATGGAAATATATATTAATAGAAAAAAAAACTCAGAAAACTATATATGTTGTGGTAAGACCATACAAATCTCTTAAGCTTTTGACCTGCCAAGTTCAAAAGTTAAAACTAATATTCTAAATATTCTAATTTAAAAAGAATGTTTTTAATAAATATCTTGCAGAATGTGTTATGGAAATTTCTAACAGAAACTAGACGAATATTTTAAAAATTATGGGAATACAATTAGTAATTATGGAAGTGCAAGAATGAAAAAGCCAGATATTGTTATAATTCAAAACAAAAAAGCCTTTCTAACACCATAGTTTCGTTATTTAGGATAAAATGAACTTTGTGTACTTCAAACATTACTAAAATATTAAATATATCTTTTAAAAAACTGTATTACTTTTTTCTTTTAAAATTTAAATATATATATATATATATTTAGGATTCTTGTTAATAATAACTGTATAGGTAAAACTTTACTTATATCTAATGGTCCTAAAATAATGTTAATTATACATCTAATCAAAACTACTATATGAATAATGAAATTACTATATGAATAATGAAATTGTATTTGACGGAAGCTTTTTCTATCAATTTTCATTATTAACAAAAACCTAAAAATATATATAAGTTTTAAATAAATGAATATAAATATAAAAAAATTAGAAGACGTATTTAATATATTTAAAATTTGTCAGGAACACAAAATGCATTTTACACTTGAATACATTATTAATTCCATCCTTTAAATATTGCTCTTTCACAACAAAATACATATTAAAATAAAAAATTATATAAACAATCTCCAATATTAGAAATAATATTGTTCCTGCCGGTGGACTGAAAAAGTCTTCGTGCGTGGTTCTAACTTGCGATCAAGGACTTCTTCAACTCAAATCTCCGCCTTACGCCGCCGTGAGTACCTGAAATGAAGTGAGCAAAGGGCGCCCTCGCGGCCGTTTGCACTCCGACGATCAAGTCAGCAAAGCAAGAAACATCAAAACCTCCGTATCGGAGCACCGTAACTGAATCGTAACTAACTTTGTTCTCTCTCTCCAACCACTCGTGCGTACGGTGAGTAAGCGAGCGAATGATCAGAAAGTGGGTGTGTAGAATGAGTAAAATGTGCAACTAATAAAACGTACCTTACTAAGCTTTCAGAGAAGCTTATATACCTTGATGTTTCAGTGCTTACTGCCATGTGTTCTTTTGACTTAACCGTGATTCCACGTGGAAGGCCTTACAACGTTGTAACCCAACTTAGGGAAACTCTAACGTGTAAGTCTTCCTTCTGCGGAGTGCATCTGACGCGAGGGGTGACTACCTGGGTGCCAACTCATGCGCCCAGCTTCTAGTCACTCGCTCTGGGAGTGTATTTGCCTTCCTCTCGTACCATGCACATGGTTCACCCCTAGGCATGCCCCTCTCCTGGGTCGTATCTGTCCCAGGGATTCTCCAGAGGTGGCGTGGGTACTTCACGAATCAGGTTACCCCCTACTGGTACTGGGACTATGGCCTTGAAGCCACCTTTCTCTTCTCTGTATTACTGTTCTGAGGTACCGGGACCCGAGGCCTCTTCGCCCGTACCGTGACCTCTGACTATGTCGCCCCCTCCACGGTCTTCCCTACCCGTGGGTATCGGGGGGTGACATCAACGATGCCTCAACATGGCGTCGCCCACACCTGGCAACGCCCAAAGTGGTCAACCTATTGACTTTCTCCCTTGAGCCCCTTGGCGGGTCCCACCACGTGTTCGACTTTGACTTTGACTTTGACTTTGATCAACGCTCGGGGACGGGACGGTACAAATACTAAATAGTCCCTCAGTTATTTATAAAAGATTATTTATGGGTTGTCTATATAATTTTATTATTTTAGAGACTATTTCGAAAAACAAAAGTATAAGACTTCAATCACCCTTTTGCAAGACACTCCATAATATCTGCAATTAACTTAGGATTCATACTAAGTGTCCATGCGGTCAACGCTCAGGGAGCACAAAATTTCCTACTATGAATGAATTCATGCTCTATCTTCTTACTCGCTTCATTTATCATTTTGTTTTGACCTCGCTGCAATTCATACTTCACTTCCTAATAACCTCATCTCCTTTTTTATTGCCACCACCCTCAGTTCTCCAGGCACAAAACAAGTGAGTGTTGGAGGTTTTCTATCATAAACAACTTCAAACAATGTGTCCTTATGGAAGCATGGAAATTGGTGTTGTACCAATATTTAGCCATGACAACTCTGCACCGATGTCCTCTTTTAATATTTTAAACATTTAAAGTATTTCTTTAGTATAGACACAAAGGTTGAATCGTGTGAGGTTCTTCTGTTGGAAGCATATGTCATTGTTTTGTTTAACAACATTCTGTTCTTTGTATCGTCTATAGAGTCTTGTTCATCTTTTTTTATTGTTTTTGTCTATATTTATTCTTTGTCTCCTAGGACCCACTCTCTTTCTTCTAGTGTAGATCTGTCATGATTTCAGTATCACCATTCTATGTGAGGGCTTATACTCAATATCAAATCGACAACCCAAGAACTTCCCAGCCCAGTTCTGTTGATTCATCATAGTTACTATTTCTAAGAACAATTGTCTCAAACTTTTCTTATCAGTCCTCACTGTGAACTTCCACCCCAACAAATACAATTTGCTGAAATAAACAATTGGTTTACCATCTTGAATGAGAATGGCCTTAGTATCTTGTCCTGAAACATCACTTTCAATAATAAATTCCTTTTGAAAGTCTGGTAACAAGTGATCATTTAAACGTTCAGGAGTTGCACATTGAGCTTGTAAGTGTCCTCATACCAACAAACTTGAATTGCATAAGCTTTTTCTGATTTGGATCATAGTATTGAATATGGTAATCTGATGTGATATATATTATACAGAATGCATATCACTCAAATAAAGTGAAACTTTCATTAACGGATAAAAGGAATCCTCTTTACAGTAGGGCCACTTCACAAGAAGGAAAAACAACAAAATATAAGTTACATGAGATAAAAGAGAGAAATATTGAATAATAGTGTCTTGAAATATTTCCTCATTCCTGGATATCAACCAACATGTCACAGCAAAGACAATGCCTTTGCGTAGTATGATGCTGCAACCAAGAGATGTTTTCTGCATTATTATTGACATGAACATTATACTGTAACATACTGATGCTGCAACCAAGACATGCTTTCTGCATTATTATTGACCTGAACATTATATTGTAACATACTACAAAATCCTTTTGCTTTTTGGGTAGTCCCTTAGCAAATGGAGGATAGTTTCTTCACTTCTACACCTGAAACAAACAGTATCAACTATAATGAAATAGTAAGTTTGCAGATCTTATGAGGGAAAACAATAACAAATAAAGAAAAACTGACACAAAAATATTATCAGAAAGCAGAATAACCAGACCAACTGATAAAAGGTATCCTCTTTACAGACGTGTCACTTCACAAAAAGGAAAAACAACAAAATATAAATTATAACACTATCCCACAAGCTATAATGATGCTGCATGTTTTCTGCATTAACATAACATTAAATTGCAACCTATCATAAAATTCTTTTACTTTATGGGTAGTCCCTAAGCAAAAGGAGGATAGTTTTACACTCAACATCTGGAATATAAAGGTTCAACTATAATGGAATATAAAGTACTGAACTTAATAACAATTTAAGAAAAACAATTACTAACAATTTACTAAAAACCAGATAAGGACAAATATAGAAAACACAAAAGACCTGAACAATTGACAGCCATTTATTAATTAATGAAGAAAACTAAAAAGCTTAAGTTATCAAAAAAATTTGAACTACTTTGGTTGGGATGCACCAGATCCTTGCAAAAGTGCAACACAAGGACGATGCTTGAGAGACCAAGTAGCAAGCTACTTTGATGGCCCTCTCCCTCAAAAAATTAATTTAATATCGTGTGAACTAATAGTCCACATATCAGATATTAAACTGATAAGAACAGATACTACACTTGATCTTAGCCAAAAGGCCGAGAAAGGTATGCTTAAACACAAAGAAGTATTTGACTTTTATAATCAAAGCTTCAGCTGCCTTTTAGTATTCTGATGAATGTGGGACTTTATAACTTCAGTCAGATGCTCTCGAACTCAGTACCTAAGATCAAATGACTTCAAAATTTAGAACAACAATTGAGTTCATTTGATAAAACTTAAAACTACTTATTACAGTCATTCAATTCTTTTTTACTTGATATAACCAACTATGTTGATCCTTCTCCAATCGTACTGGTTCATGTCTAATTATCTTTTATGCTTGTGAAGATATGCTGGTAGTAGTAATTCATCTACCCGTTTATTCCTCCTGAGTGTATTCAACTATATTCTTCTCTCTCCATTTACAACTTTTCTTAGTAAGAGTTTATTCTTGCAACTATGTATTGGAATTTAAGGTCACAAAAAGTTCTTTGTGTATTGTTTATATAACTCGATGGTGATCCCCTAGAGTTAGTGCTCTAGACTAGTCGGTGGGGGAAAACATTAGATGCGTGTTTGAAGTTTTTTTAGCATAAAATTGTTAGTATTAACAATTAGATTCATTAAGAACTGAGTATCAAAATCTGTATGTATATTAAGTGTGGAAAAAAAATCCAAATTACAAAATTCAATTCATAATGATCCAAATCCATATTAGTTTTAATCCATTTAAATGGATTTATATTAAATCTAAATCCATATTTTTGGATTTTAAATCCAATCCATTTAGTTGGATATGAATTAGATATGGATTGGATACATTTTTGGATTATCCAAATTGCATTTTTGGTTGAGTTTTGAATTGGCACGATCCAAGTTGAACCAAGAATATTCGGGTTGATGTCGAGCAGAGCAGACCCGAATCGATGTCGAGTCGTTCGGGCCTGGGTTGTTGTCGAGTGTCTGGGCCCAGACCGATGTCGAGTCATCTGGGCCGAGGCCAATTTCGAGCTGAGCGGGCCAAGGCCGATATTGAGCCGAATGGGTCCAGGCTGATGTCGAGTCGAGCGGGGTTGGCCCGTTGTCAAGTCCAGTGGGCTCAGGTCGTTGTCACGGACCCAAACTGATGTTGAGTCGAGCGCGCCCGGGCCGATGTCGAGTCGTATGGGCTCGGACCGATGTCGAGTCGTACGGGCCCGGGACGATGTCAAGTCGTACGGGCCTAAGCCGATGTCGAGTCGTACAGGCCGGGGCCGATGTCGAGTTGTACGGGCCCGGGCAGATGTCGAGTTGTACGGGCCCGGGCCGATGTCGAGTCGTACGACCCCGGCCGATGTCGAGTCGTATGGCCCCGGGCCGATGTCGAGTCGTACGGGCCCGGACCGATGTCGAGTCGTACGGGCCTAAGCCGATGTCGAGTCGTACGGGCCTAAGCCGATGTCGAGTCGTACGGGCCTGGACCAATGTCGAGTCGTACGGGCCTGGACTAATGTCGAGTCGTACGGGCCCGGGCCGATGGGCCTGGGCCGATGTCGAGTCGTACGGCCCCGGCCGATGTCGAGTCGTACGGTCCCGGGCCGATGTCGAGTCGTACGGCCCCGGACCGATGTCGAGTCGTACGGGCCCGGACCGATGTCGAGTCGTACGGGCCTAAGCCGATGTCGAGTCGTACGGGCCCGAACCGATATCGAGTCGTACGGGCCCGGGTCGATGTCGAGTCGTACGGGCCCGGACCGATGTCGAGTCGTACGGGCCCGGACCGATGTCGAGTCGTACGGCCCCGGCCGATGTCGAGTCGTACGGCCCCGGGCCGATGTCGAGTCGTACGGGCCCAGACCGATGTCGAGTCGTACGGGCCTAAGCCGATGTCGAGTCGTACGGGCCTGGACCAATGTTGAGTCGTACGGGCCTGGACCAATGTCGAGTCGTACGGGCCTGGACCAATGTCGAGTCGTATGGGCCCGGGCTGATGGGGCTGGGCCGATGTCGAGTCGTACGGGCCCGGGTCGATGTCGAGTCCCGATGTCGAGTCGTACGGGCCCGGGTCGATGTCGAGTCATACGGGCCCGGACCGATGTCGAGTCGTACGGGCCTAAGCCGATGTCGAGTCGTACGGGCCTGGACCAATGTCGAGTCGTACGGGCCTGGACCGATGTCGAGTCGTACGGGCCTAAGCCGATGTCGAGTCGTACGGGCCTGGACCAATGTCGAGTCGTACGGGCCTGGACCAATGTCGAGTCGTACGGGCCTGGACCAATGTCGAGTCGTACGGGCCTGGACCAATGTCGAGTCGTATGGGCTCGGGCTGATGGGCCCGGGCCGATGTCGAGTCGTACGGGCCCGGACCGATGTCGAGTCGTACGGACCCGGGCCGATGTCGAGTCGTACGGGCCCGGGTCGATGTCGAGTCCCGATGTCGAGTCGTACGGGCCCGGACCGATATCGAGTCGTACGGGCCCGGGTCGATGTCGAGTCGTACGGGCCCGGACCGATGTCGACCACCATCTCTCCTAATGATGCCAACCAAGCCCCAAAATCAAATTAGTTCCATCCAGATCGAACAACACAGTTTCCATAGTAAATGTCAGTACTCCAATCTCTAACTCCACTAATTGATAAATCCCCTAAGTCATCGTTTTGTACCATTCCTTAATTTGATATCCATGGGTTTAATGTTTTCTACCTTCCACTACATGCACACTAGTTTCTTTGAAATGAAATTGTGTGTAGCTTCACTATCTACCCATATAAGGATTGGAACTCCATTGATTTGAGCCTTAACCTTCCCAGTTTGAGGTTTTAAATAAAGTTTTTGTATGTTCCTCTTATAGTGTTGCCCTGGCAAAATACATTACACTCCTATGAAGCACAGATACGAATACGACACGGACACCGACATATGATTAAATTGAAAATTATAGGATACGAGACACGGCTATACATCTAAATTAAAATGTAGTAATATATTTTGTTATATGAAAAAATCAAGAGAAACATCTATAAAAATAGTTCAAAAAAAGATGTACTTATGTAAACCATAATGTTTGACTTTACATTTGTTCATCTTCATTAAAAAATACAACTCTTAATTTTGGTTCATCAAGAGATAAGTTAGCAATATCAAGAATTCAATTGTCATCCAATGAAAAATCATCTCCTGCAATATCCCATAATTTAGTTTTTTCTTCTTTTAGGTTTCATCTTATTTCTTTTTAAAGAATGTATAAAGAAGTAGATACTCCAATTCCTCTCACAATAACAAGAAGAACATGGTTGTTCAAGTAGTTTAAAAGTTATCTTCTAAAGTATTGGTGCATGAACTCCATGAACAATCCACCATGATTTTGCATCCATTTTACCTTTATCCTTAAAGAGCCAACATTGGCAAAATTTTCTCTTCCATCTGAAAAGTTTGCAAACTCTATATTTACCTTTCTCCTTACATCCGCATCATCAAAGTACCTCATAAAACATGTCTTCCTTTAATAAGTTACTTATCTTGATGTGGGGACAAGTATGTGAAATTTCATTTAACCATTCGTGATTATAATATCTACATAAAAGGTGGTTACACTTTGCAAACCACCTTGTCACAGGTTTTACCTTGACAACTGAGCCATATGCTTTTTGTATCAACCACATGCATTGGTTTCAAACTGTGTCACACCCCTACCCCTACGTAGTTAGGGGTGCATGTGAAGATCCGAAATATTACAAAAAAGCAATTTTAGAATACAAAAGTTTATGTAGATAAGAGAATAACATATGGAGGTGCAAGAAGAAGCAGTCTACTATCTATCATGCGTGGTAATAACAACTCCATCTTCTTCACACTTGATCCAAACTCATAAACTAAACCATTATTTGGAGGCAATTGCTTCCTGCACCATATCAATGCACCCAATTTTAGTGAAAAAGACGAAAAGGCCCTTCGATAAATGGGGTACATATAAAAATACATTCCATACCCCTAAAATATATTTTTGGATTTTTTTTTTCTGGAATGAATTTTTTGTATTACGGATTTTCTTATCCGAAATTATTTTATTTTTTGTTTCCAGATTTTTATTTTTGAAAATTCTTCCAGATCTATTTTTCCATAATATATTATTTTCAATGACACAAATTCCAGAATAAAGGGCATTTTTGAAAATTTAAAATTGTGTTGGATGCAGGTTAAAAAAATTGGATGTAAGAAGCAATTGCCTTGTTTGGATCATGGTAGGCCCTTGTAGCCCAGCCATTTTTGTTTGTCATTCCACTATTTCCCGACAATAACTCCATCAGTTTCTCGTGGTTGGAATCAACATTGAGTTGCATAACCTGCAATGCATTTTTCATATCACTCACTTCTATCTCGACTGATATAACCTTAGCCTCCATTTTTTTCCATCGCATTTGCTACCAACGTTTTCTAGTATCCGACAGATCGAACCAAATGTTTGGGATCCAAAAAAAGAACAAAGAGAATAACAAAAGGGATGAGATAAATCCAGTATTATTACTCAAAAGTATGAGAAATACAATAGGCTTCATTATCCTACTTCCTCATAGCAAGCTCCAACAAGGAAAAAAACATTCTCTCCTCCCCGCCTGTAATTTTCCGATCTAAATCAGTTTAGTTTGCTTTGATATCACCATTGTAATGATTCTCCAGTACAATCTAGTTCCTGATTAATCAACTGAAACCAATTTATTTTTTTTTCTATATTTACGTGGGGCAAAGTATCCACCGCATAAAGAAAGGAAATTATGCTGATAAAAAAAAAAGAGGAAATTATAGACTTTGCGTTGCACACAAAAAGCCCTTCCTTTTTTTTCCTTTCAGGAATACATTTGTTTGAAAAAAGGACATTATACTAGTGACATTGAAGAGGTTCCAGGTTCGTGACAATCCACTTTCAATAGCTCAACTGCAAAGCTCAAAATTAAAATTTCAACAATTTGTGGTATTCATATTGAGACAATAATTGTGTACACTATAGTGATTGTGACATTCTATTGACTATGGCCTCTGATATCTCTCACAATCCTACAAAATACAGAATAGTGGTATAAAATTGGGGAGAAAACTGGGAAAATATTTACATTTACAAAGGTGAAGGGGCACCAACGGAAATGAATACCCTATTTTCTTTTTATATATCTCTTTTAGTTGAATGAAGGAGAGTAAAGAATGGTGTTCTAGTGATGGATTTCATTCGGCATTGTTGGAGGCTTCTTCCTAAAAACGTGTTTCCTACAGCGTTGGAAAATACTGTCATAGATTAAGTCAAACTGCACTCCTGCTCTCTCCCGATTAATAATGAATAGTATGTGATCACCCTCCACATATTTGTAGTACCTGTTTCATAAAAATACCATGAATTGATCAATACAGAACATCTTCTCAGAACAAAATGTGCTAATTTCATGGACAAATTTTCAAAATTAAGAATGCGCCCAGCTATTAAGAATTTCCAAATACCAGATTAGAAACTAGATGGTTTAGTAGCATCTTCAATGGAAATTACTTACAAAAGTTGTTATTTTAATGCGAGTCTCATATGCATGCATTCTCTTTTATTTTAAAGAACTCATATACTTGAGACCCACAATAAAATAATATTTTTATTCATTAAAAATTCCTATTAAAGATGTTCTTGAAGCAGCTTATAAAAAGAGGTCATTGCACTATACTGATATCCTGTGAACCAATTTAGTAGACCATATAGTTTTAGATATAAGGAAATAATGCAACGCTAAGCCAGACAGGGTTGACTATGCTATGAATTATTATGGGAAAAAATTATATTTTTACGGACCAGATGCCAGGTTGTAAAGGTTTGCAATCTGATTCCTTTTCAACCAAGCAGTTGGGGTGTTCAATTGGCAGGAGAGGATGAGTCATGGATATTGTGTTTAGTGCTCCATCATTGTCTTGCCAGTCCTCATCCCTGCACAAGAAAAAGTAACATTTGTGGTTTGATTGATCAAGCTTAATCCAAATTGCAAACTAGTACTGTCAAAGGAAGCAAAAATAGTTTATCTATTGCATTTAAAAACCAACCTATATCCCTTATAAGGGGGAGGAACATCTGAAGGATAACACCACTGGCTCATCTGCAAAACTCTTATGAAAAGCATGGGGTGAATTCCAAGTATGCTTGAAGGAACTGTAACGCCCATGATCTTCGTTGTGCGCTTGGTAGCGTAGCTGAAGTAGTATGTGTTAGGAAATGTTTGTAGGTGGTAATTGAGTCTTATAGAGCCTTGAATTGTAAGATCAGGGAGGATCCAATCTCCTGAAGCAAATGGACCCGCATTCCCCAATAGACAGTCAACAAGACCCCATATGCCCATCTTTCTCCATGACATGTTAAAGTGATCAAACCCAAAATTATAGTAGTTCTTCAGCCAGGAAATGTCAAACCAATCATATATAATCACTCCAATGCGGCAAAGCTGTAGCAGGCAAATAGGTTTCAATGTTTTCCCATCTTCTGGCCTGAAACAATCTCAAATTATAGACAAGCTTAGCATTTTAGTTTGCTAAATGTAGCCAACACTAATAATTAGCGAGATATTGATTCTAATTATCATGTTTGCGGGAGAGAGCTCATAAAATTTAGTTAAAAGCAAGAACGTTGATAATCTTCTGAAAAGAGTTGCATAGCCAGATAGCCTTTTACAAGTATCATTTATCTGTTTTTCAATCATTTCTCCTAGGAATTAATATTGCATGCTCTCTCAACCACCCCCCATTTGAAGACAATAAAATTAAATAAGACAGCTAATAAATATCAACAATTATAAAACAGTTATAAGTTTAATTATAAGGAAAAGCTGATAAGAACTCACTGCATGCCATCTGTGTAGGTTCTTGTAGTCCCATTAAATGCTCCAGATAAGGATGTGATGCTTAGTACCCAGTTCTCTGAACTGTTTTCATACCCCTTGAATTCCTGAATACAGTATGAACACCAAATTATAAAAAAATACGAAAACCACAACAAATACAAAAATGAATCAATAAAACCCTTTAGAATTAGAAGGAAAGGTGAAAAGCACGGGAAACCATCAGCACCAACCTTATCAGCAAGCATTTGTTGCAAGACACGAACAACTTGTGCACCCGCTGAGTGTCCAACAAAATGAATAGGGTGATCCTCGTCCCACTCGGGGTAATGCCCTGCATCCCAATAACAATAACAGACAATTTCATAAAACATCACAAACTACAAAAGCTAAAACAACAGCAACAACAAAGAGAACATTCAGATCTCCAAACCTTGTTCATAGATTCGTCCAAACTGCGAGTGTCCACAAGCCGTGCTATGCTCCTCACCGTAATCAACTTGCCCACCTTTTAAATAATAGAACAATTCTCGAGCCCTGAGGCAAAAGAAAAACAAGGGAACCCTTTTCAGAAATTTTGCAAAACAGAACAAGCGTAGAAGTGGTACACAAAACACAAACGTTTAATCGAAACCACCCAAAATCAAGCTCTTATACCTCAATAACCCACCTATCATAGACACTGGTGAGAGAGCCCAAATCAGGGACAAGAACCCTTTCATCTTTCTTCTCCGCCCCAGCAAAGTACGACAAAGCCCCCAATCTCTGAGAAAAACGACCGTATGAAAGACAAATCAACACCCGAGAAGAGAAAGAGAAGGATACCACGAAAAGGGTAAAACTTGAGAAGAAAAGAAGCGAATAAAAGCAATGGGGCTTACCCCTTTGCCAAATCCAAAAATGCCATGAACCAACACAATAGGAGGAAGATCATGAGCATTGGTCTTGGAAGTTCCATCTTTGACCTCAACATTGACGTTAGGCTTGCGAAAATATTCATTGAGAGCCTGTGACAGGTCCCCAGCAACAGCGGAGCTAAATATGTAAAATCCATAAAGCAAATGAACCAAGGAACTCACAATCAGCTCCAACAATTGCAGATAAGAAATCCATAACCGCATCATTTTCTTCTTCCTTCAGAACCAACAACAACAACAACAAAGAGCCTTCTCAAAAAGAAAAACCGTAAAGGAAGGCTCTTTGCAGGGTTAAAATCAAAAACCGTTTCAATTTCAACCCCTGATATTGCTGACAGAGACCCTCCTTTTTACATTAAAAAACATCAATCCCTTCCACGCTGAAACAATTCACAAGCTATATTATTGTGGCAATTGGAAACTTCACGAAAGCCCAACCCTCTCTTCTTATATTTATATATAGCAAACAAATACGCGCTCTTGCCTTGCTTCAGACTTTCAACGTCGTCTCTTCCCACATTTTCTTCCTTTTCTACCTCACATTTCTCAATTCATTTTCCTATTTTCTCTTCCTCCACGTGCCTCCCAAAACCAAAACAATAATATAACAAACACTAAACAAATTCGTTACAACAAAATAACGTATCAGACAATAAAAAAAAATGCTCGGTTGGGGATCTGACACTTGTCTTACAACCTGCTCTCACCCTCACCACTAAATTCAACAAAATCTATATCCAAAATAATTACTATATTTTCGCCAATAAATTAGGGGATAATGAACAGAGTATAATTTCTTACAATATTTATAAATTAAAAATTAGTGAATACAGTAATAAGTGTTGTTTGGAGGTGCAGTCTGTGTGCTGGAAGGTTCCTTGATTCGCCTTATCCATGACATGAGAATTCGAAATTAAAATGAAAGAAAATCGATCATAGTAAACGTTGATTGGTTGGTTGGTCGTTGGGCGATCTACCCAACGCGCTTTCTTGGGGGATTACATTGGTAGAATGTTAAGTTTTACTAGATCTTATCCTACCCAATTACAATTTATTTTACTTAATTTCTTTGGTTAAGAACCCTAAAAATGTTGTGAAACTTTTAGTGTACATGTCAATGTGAGTTATTTGGTGTCATCTGTGTTGTGTTATGTTAGTACATTATTGGTGTTTGCCTCGTTAATCTGTAATGTGTTAAAAATCATATTCTAATTAGTAACAATAAAACACGCTTAAAAGAGTGTTAAAAATAATGTTTCTAGCATAGTCATTTTAACCAAACTCTCCATCAAAATCGTATCATATTAATTACCGTCTAACACTTCAAATCAAAATCAAGTGATACTAAGCAATTGATAAGTTTAGACTCAGCAATCAGCAATCCAGACAAAGAAAACTGCATCAACAATGATTTTAATTTAACTTTTAAGAAGTTGCTTTTGAAATGAAGCATTAATTATCTTCTATAAGTTTTAATTTTTATTTTATTATTTTATGTGTTCGAGGTAGAACTACTTATTTGGATAAACTTTAGCTGAGGTTTACCAAAATGAGCATCTACATGTTCAGAAATTTGAGATCTTTGGAGATAGATGGATACTCCAACAAAGCCAAAACCATAAGTTACGAATTATCTAACACTTATATTGCCAACAATTTTTCTAGAATAAAATGTGTTATTTTTTATAAGAAAAGATAAATTTATGTTTATAAGTTTGATCTACATTGTAACATTAATTTGATTTCAAATGGAAAAATTCCTCAACAAAGGACAGAGCCTTCAAAGATAAATCTCTTCTATTTCAAGTAACAACAAAGTAACTCTAACAGTTGTATCTTTCAACTTATGAATATTGATCATTATTTTTTTTATCAGCAATATGAATTATAACATTTGCTTTAGACAACTCTTTCAAATACAGTTGAAACAATTCATTACAAAGCATAATCCAATATCATAAAGAAATACTCTGAAACAACATATAAGATATATTCTTTATTTGAATCAAGATGACATTTTTTCTCTATTCTTCTATAAAACATGTGACTAACATTTAAATGTAGAACCAAACATATATTTCTTCAGTACTCAGTAATAACAATAAAAACGAAACCTTACCTTACCTATAATATCTAAATCTCTCACAAATTGGCCAACTATAACCAAACTTCCCTACAAATAGACCTAAAATTTGGACATATAACCAAACATTATTAATTTGATATAGTTTTATAATATCTTCGCATGATATTTTATGTCATTTTAAGTGAATTTCATAGTATTATATTGTTTTTAAGATGTTGCATAAATTCTATTCAAATGATAAGACATTTTATAATTTTTATAATTTAATATTGAAAGACTTATATGATGATTGGGTGGCACATGCGTATTCATGAATCATTCCGTGTTGGTATTTCTGATGAGTGCACTGCAATTATAAACATTGCTTTTTCACAACAAACAAAAATACGTGCAAATGGAAGAAGCCCTGAGTTTGCACAGTCTCCTTTACTCATTTTTTATTAATAGTTTCATCATTCTTTGTGAATATTGTGTTAGTTATAAAATCAATTGGTTGAACTCACCACACATTTTTTTATAATTTTTATTTAAAAAAATCATTATATTTGTGTGGATAAACATGAAAACCTAATAATTACCTATATGAAGATAGGTTACAGTGTTGATTTGTAATTATGTGTAGTTTCCACGTATATTTTTTTCATCACATCGTGTAAGAGTAACAATAATAATAATTAATAATTAATAAAATAAAGGTGTAATTACAAATCAGATTTTGGAACTTTCAAACATTTTGACTTGCTTTGCTGTATAAACAAAGCTTAGCTGTTTAGTATTTTAAACACCCAAGATTCTGTTTCTTTGATATCAATTGTGTTGTTCGGTTTGGTTCTTTTTGCGATCCTTTTGAGGTTGAGAATTCAATGCATCTATGAATCATCTAGTATGGTCAAGTTTAGGTTACCAAATTTTAAATATCAAAGGATCCAATTCTATGGTCAATAACTCACTGTCACAGATTTGTGGCTTAAAAGCATTTAACAATTCTTCTTTTTCTCCTTATATGTATCGATTTATTGTGTAAAAATAGATCACCCAATTCTCATCTGCAGCTAATATTTTATTTTGTTTACTTTAGTTTTTTTATACAACATAATATCAACAAGCATTTCACTGTCAACTATTTTAACTAGAATTTATTTTTTAAATTAGATTTTCATTTTTTCGTTTTAGGAATCTATAAACAAAAGAATTAATTATAAGCGTTATTATTGTTCAAAAGTGACGTATTTGACGTAAGATGATGAGAGTGAGCCACGTGAAAGGAAAGGAGAGAAAAATATAAAAAAAAAGAGAAAAAAAAGAATCTGATGACTCAACACTCTAGAACTTCCCCTACCCTAATGCTGCCAATATATATTTTTTCTCTATATTAGACATCCACTGTTTATTTTATTTTATTTATGTCTTGGTAAAGTCTTTCGCCTATATATTCATTTTATTTCACTTTTTTGGAAAAAATTTATACTGTAATATAATATAATAATATAATAAAATGCATTATTATGTACACATTTTTTGTTTTCTTTTATTGTATTTAATTGATTATTAATCTTTGTAAATAAGTTTACATATATTTTTTAAAATTTTAATTATTTATATAAAAATGTTTATCTTTGATTTCTCGAAATTTAGCCATCCGTTTTAAAATTTTATAATTAATAGAAATGTTATCAAAATATACCCTGTCGTTGATTTATATTGATTCATTAAAATCGACTATTATAAAATAATTAAATAAAAATAGTAGAACAAGAAATACTTTGTATAATATTTTACACTTTTTATTGATTAATTTATATTCATCAATAATAAATAGCAAGGCTCTGTTTTATTTCAATTAATTATCTGAAATTTTTTAAGAGAGTTGTTAAATTAAAACAACTAAAACTAAATGAACTAAAATTGGCTACAAATTGTAATTCAACCATGGTATTTTTTCCCTACCTTATATGTAAATGTTTGTCATCGTCATAAAACAAGATAGATTATTAAATCTAAGAAAACATAAATCCTTAAATTTCAGTTAAAATAAAAGGAGAGCGCAAAAAACTATACTGTTCTTACAGGTTTGAATATTACTTGTTCGATCTCTTTCTCGGTATTAGGTTTATAATATTTGCATAATTTTTACTTTCTTGGATTTTTTTTATCTCACATGAATATTTATAATTGCACTCTATGCTCAAGTTAATATATGAGTTTAATGTGAGAGTAAGATTTTAGAATCAAAATTTTCATTACTTTCTATTATTGAGAAGGTTTACTCCTATATATTGATTATTTTAGAGTTGGTTGACTAAAGTCAATCCAATAAATTAAAGTGTTCATAAAGTTAAAGTTAAAGTTATGGGAGGTGTTTATCATGTGTTACTTGTTAATCAAATCAAATCATTAAATTAGGATTAATATGTGTAAGGTGATTCACAATGTTGAGAGGGTGTTGACCTCGTCTGTGACGTAGTCAGACCCGAACAATTTACTGACTCTCCAGACATAAGCGTGGGTGAAGAATCAACAAAGAATCTAACGGTACCAAGTTTCGAAAAGAAAAATTCATCTTTAACGTTATGTACCTAGTAGCCTCCCAAATTCGAGCGCGAGAGGCGAGTGAAGGGTCTAGAGTCAAATTAAAAATTCATTTCTTTAGCATTCCAACACATGATCGATATGTACGATATAGTGCCCCCTAAGCCCGAGTAAGGGGAGTGTGTGAAGGGTCTAGAAGGGGGTGAGGTCCAAAATTGTCAAAGAAGGTGCAATGTCGCGCGTTCGTGATTGTGGATGATGGCCAAAACCCACAGTCATGAAGATTGTGATGGTTTGTCTTCACATCAGAGGTGGCTATAAATAGGGGAGTTAGTGGGTTCCACCTTGCATCCCTTTATCCTAAACTTGCTCCGAGAGTGTTCCAGTTGAAGAAATTTAAGGTAAAGAATGTCTTCCTTTTCGTCTGACAACAGTTCCTCTTTGCCAAGGTTGGGTGGTGTTGGTAGAGGTGTTCCTAAGTATTTTTTGAACATCTCTAGTTCTGAGTCTATTAATTATGGGAGCATTAGTGGGTCGTCACATGCTAGCTATGTGCATAAGGGTCCTGGTGGAGAAGCCCAAAGAGTGGCCGAAGAGTCTGGTAAAAACGTCGTTGTGGTAACAAACTGCGATTGGGTGGATGCCCGTATTCGAGAGGTTTCCTCAAAGTATCGAACTACCTCTATGTTGCAATCCCTAACTGCAAATGTAGATATTTTAGAAAAAGATGTGTCATATGGCATCATCTCACTTAAGATATGTAAAATGTCAAATGTATTGTGCTCACATGGCATCATCTCACTTAAGATATGTAAAATGTAAAATGTACTGTGCCTCGAGAGAGAAGATTCGTCTGAGGATTTTTGCTATTTTTATTCTTGCTTAATAATAGATATTTACGTCTAATTCCCACTGGACAATTTTATTATGGAAGTCGTCCGCATATTGAACTTCGCGCCGAATCAACTGCACCTTAACAGTTGGACTTCCTTGCAAACGTTCTTGTTGTTGTGTGCATCAATGATCCTAAGGACGAAACCTAGGTCCTTTTTGCATTCTTACTGTACTAGGTCGAAGACCGAGTGGGCTGGCTATCCTTTATCAGTCAACCGATATCATGTCTGCTAACCTTATTTACATCCCTTATAAATACTTTAAGGAGGGATTTTTCAAGGTTGTTGTCGAGAAGGGAGGTCGTCCATATATTTATGATGACGCGACTCCCCGATTCTCTTTCTATTAGACTAAAAACCCGACACATTTTCATATGTAGTCGAGGTTCCTAATGATCTTAGAGGATTTGGAGGTTCTGTATGTCCTAGACCATCTTCCTCGTAAAATTTTTACTTGGTAACTTCTTAGAGATTATGTGTCCCCTCAACAACTTGTTAATGTAGATGGTACGCTCTTTTCTATCTCGACCATTTGTTTTAGTTTTAATATGCGTTGACTTGTGTTTTGTGCATATATCATGACCTTCACGGATCCTGAGAGAAACAAGAACTATTTACTGGACCTTTGGTCGAAGAGCCAAGCTCGGGCGGTCCAGAAGGAGAAAGATCGAGCTAGTGTCGAGGTCGTGATCCCTGTCCTTAAGGTTGCCAACGCCGAAAACCTCATGCTAGAAAAACCTAAGAAGGTTGGGAAAGAGGATCACGGGAAAATCACTTGCCGCCATTTTGATTGATCTTCATCATGTTGATCTCCAAAATGTCCCCATCGAGACACGCAAGGCCCAAGCTCGTCAAGTCGAGACTTACCCTACTATGACATTAATTTGAAGGATAAGGTATCTATCAGCCTGAATCCTCTCGAGCATGACGCCTTCCCGTCTACAAGGGGGTCTACAAGGGGGTGGCAAAGTGAGAGGAGTCGTGTGAGCCGGCCCGCAACCCGCTGAAAAAAATATGGGGCGGGTTACTTATTTCAACCTACTAGCTCGCATAACTCGCAGCCCGCACGGGCCAATGCAAGGCGGGACGGGTTGGCCCATATAACTTTAAAATGTAGAATTTTTTTTTTGCACCCCATATTTTCTTCATGTAGCCTCATATTTCACATTCTAAATTTTTTAATAAATCTTACTACGCATGTCTCGTGAAAATAATATTATGAGACCATTTACCTAATGCATCTAAATAAAATATCAAATTTTTTATTTAAAAAATTAGTGTTTTTAAAAAATATTTTTTATGCGGGCCAACCCTTATGCGAGACGAGCCTATTCAGGGCGAGCCAACCCGTGCCACCCCTACCTTGTGGCTGCAGAAGACAATATGCTTGATCAATACAAGCTCGTAGAAGCTCGGGTTCATGAAGGCTCTACGCCATGACGAGTAATTTTACAAAATCCCTCTAAAGTAGCGTAACTTTGATGCGGGGAAGAAATACCTAAAGCTGAGGATGTGTCAGCGCGACCTCCCACTCCAAATGTGAACAGGGTTGAGGCTCCTCGAATCAAGCTTGTTTTCGGTGTCTTATTTTTTCTTTTCATTGATTGTATACAAATATTTCTTACTCTATTTTGTAATATTTTGGCCCTGTTGGTCATTATCAATTAATTGATTATTAATAAACTTCAACCTTATGCGTTTATTTATTTCTCTTCTTGATGAAATCTTTTCCTTTTAAGTGATACTATTCTTGTACTTGTAATCTTATTTTAGTGAAAGTTATTATTCTTGGTATATATCATTTTTCGTTATTTAGGTCGTCGTTAGTTTGACCTTCCTTGTTCAAGAGGCAAGTTGTTAATTTTGCCAATTATTCTTGGGGGGATCTAATTGGGTGGAGTCTTCTACGACCAAAGTGTTAGTTATGCTCTCTTCTCGGTAGGGTTCACTTGGGCTTTTCTTCAGTGGAAAAAGTAATTTCTCTATTAATTCATTGTTCTCAACAAGATCCAATAATCTGGAATCTTACTTGATCGAGAAGGTCATCTTGGTAATTTGTCTTGTTCTTGACAAGGATCCATTAAAGTGAAATCTTCCTTAGTCACACTAGTACAAAATTCTTCAATAACGACACTCTTCAAAGACGGTTTGGAGACAACCATCGTTAAAAACGAGGCGGTGGCATTCTTGTAATCTTTTTGAAATTTTTTTAGACTTTTAACGACGGTTCCCCCAGAACCGTCGTTAAAAGATGGGAGGGAAAGATACGACGACGGTTCGCGCCAAGAACTGTCGTTAAAAGATGGGTTTCCGTTAAAACCCTTTTTCTCCCCATTTCAGTTTTTTAGACTATTTTTCAAACTCCCATTTTCATTCACAAACCTTGGCTTCTTACTCACAAACCGTGCCTCCACAAGACTCACCCTTCCAAACGCCAGACGACCAAGCTCCACTGCTGACTGACCACGAAGCTGTCACTAACCGAGCCTGCCGCGAACCTGCCGCCGACCGAGCGAGACCGACCCTCCCGCGAACCCCCTGCCGCGAACCTGCCAGGGACCGTCGCCGACCGACCCTCCCGCGAACCCCCGCTGACCGAGTCGCAACCTCCCCAGCCGCACGCGCGACCCCGCACCGCCGCCCACGCGACCCGCGACTGCCGCCCCTGCCCCCGACCCGCGACACTGACCCTGGACCGACCCGCGACTGCCGCCCCCTGCTGCCGACTAATTGTCCGCGCCCGACCCGCGACGCCACGACCGCGACTGCCGCCCGCATTCACCGTACTTGACGGCGCCTAGACAAACGCCGTTCGACACCTGCCTTCCAGCAATTAGTGACCTCCATGCCGCGCCACCTACCCTCAAAGCCGTGCCATTGTGACCACCGTGCCTTCTGAGCTGCATCGCTGTGCCCTCCGGGCGTCGCTACTAAGGTTAGTATATTTTTATATATTATTAACTATATTTTGAAAGTGTTTATTTTGAGTTAGATATTGATTATATATATTAAACGAACTGATTCTGAGTCCGAAGGTGTCCGACCTTCGGCAATTTGGATTTAATTTTCAATGATTATATATTGTTTTGAGATATTGAGCGCACTGATTCTGAGTCCGGAGGTATCCGACCTTCGGCAATTTTGATTTATTTTTCAATGGTTATATATTGTTTTGACATATTGAACTCACTGGTTCTGAATCCGGAGGTGTCCGACCTTCGGCAATATGCAAAGAAATATAGGAGTTATCTCGGAGTATTGTCTCGTGAAAGGATCTCTATCTTAACTCAGTCTGGGATCACGTGACTGACCACGAGAAAAACATGATTTGGCAAGATATTCTGGTATGTAACTATTTTTACTTTGCTCAATCTAAAGTATGAACTAATTCTTTCAAACAATGTAGACGCATTACAAGATCCCGAATGTGGAAACCTTGAAAGCGAAGGTTCTTTCAGATGTGGGTGTCAAGTTTCGTCAGTTCAAATCAAAATTGACAACAGATTATATATATGGGGAAAGGAAAGAAGAAAATCCTTGTGCAAAATATGCATCCATTGATGAAGAAACTTGGCAGCAGTTTGTGAATATTTGACAAACTGAAAAATGGCAGGTTAATATCACTTTTATATTTGAATATAGTTTATATTAACGTATTACTAAATTTTGAGTGTTATGATAGGAGGTTCGGAACAAAGAAAAAGCCAGTTAGGCACATAATGATTGATGGAAGAGGGCCAAACACAACTTCACAAGAAAGACAAAAGCCAAGACATGAGCATCCAAAGCCAAACCAAGAGCGTCTAGGGCTAAGGGAGGAGCGTCTAGGCCAAAGGGGAGGAGCGTCTAGCTCAAGGTGGAGAGCGTCTAGGCCAATGAAAGGAGCGTCTAGGACCAAATTGCTAAGCCCATGGCCAAGCGAATCCATGCAGATTTGTTTATGCTACATGAAGGCCCATTAGGGGTAGCTTAGTATTAGTTGTGGTGTAAATAGCATAAACTTGATTCCATGAGACTTGACCTAGATTTGCTAAAGATTTGGTCACTTTCTAGAAGGATTCTCCACATGGCCATGTGCTCCATGTGATGTAAATTTGCATTTCATTTTGATTAGCATTAGGGTTGCATTATGGTCCTCTTTAGCCTATAAAAAGAGGAGCCTACACCTTGTATTTTCAAGATTATTGTGAGTAAAGTTATGCTGCCAACATTGTGCCATGCTTTGCTTCTACCTAGTTTCTAGGCTCTAATCTTCATCTTCCTCACTTACCATAGGGCTGGCCGAACCTCCCTACTTCCATACATATCATGCACCTTCAAGATCACCATAGCTCCTAGGAGGATTTTGCACATACACATCCATGGCTTCCGACTTTCACATGATTCTAAGAAGAGCTTCATGAATTTGCCATCAATGATACCCCACACTTATTGTCTCGTGGTGGTTATAAGTTGATAGAGCAGAAGATGCCTGAAGAAAAGATTAAAGCACGTTCTACTTCCATTGAGGAAATGAATAATGTAGATTCTTTAAGACCTCCATCCCCACCACAACGACATGAGATGTGGAAGGGTGCCCGTATAAACCCATTAGGGACATGGAGTTCTAAGTCTACAGAACAAACAGTTGAACGCATTGTAAGAAATATGTTTTCTATGTGTTATTTTAAATTCAATGTGTTGAAGTTTGAAAATTTCTTTTCATTTGTTTTAGGATTCTCTTAATGAGCAATCAACACAGGGGACTTTTAAACCATGTGGTTGCAATGATATTCTTAATGTTGCTCTTGGACGACCTGAACACCCTGGACGTGTTCGTGTAGCTGGATATGGGGTTGGGAATCGGTCATACTTTGGACCTCCATCACACAGCAAGGAACAATTGTCCAATGAACCTAGCCAAGAGTATTTACTACAACTACATGAGCAGTTAAAGGCTGAGGTAACTCAAGAGCTTAAAGAAAGCTTCATGGAGGAGTTTAGTGCGCGAATGGAAATGGAGTTCAAAAAGCGGTGGGAGGGTTTAAGACTCTCACAGCAACCACCTACTATGGTAGAAGATGAACCACCTCCACCTCCTATTAAGAAAGTCAGCACTAAAGGGAGTTGTTCGGCAGTTGATCTATCAGGGGATGACTTTGGCTCAACTAGCCAATGCGAATTATATGTTGAGTGTAATTCTTTGACCCGACTCGTTGCCTTGGGTAAGTGTTATGAAGGGGTCACAATGTTACTCAATGTGCCTCTTCCTTCTAATTTCATGAAGGTCACGGTGGAGAAGGTCCTTTATGGTGATCTTGCAGTTCCTGTGCCGACATCAGAGGTCACAATTGTAGCAGAGGCTTTACATACTTTCGTTGCCTGGCCTAGACATCTCGTTAGATCTATAAACTCTATGGTATATCTTTGCACTAATACTAATAGAATTATATATCAGATACATTGCATTCTAACTAATTTAAGTATTTGTTTGTTTTGATGAGTAGCAGGAACCTAAGACAAATCTGCCTCTGGGAAAGAAGAAAATTGTCTCCATTGATGATCCTCTGGCGGCATTGGTGGAAGTTGCTACAGCTTTAGATACAACCGTCTTAGAGGTTCCATGGGATGCCAATGTTTTTGGAAGGCATAGTAATCTACCGTTGTACGTTCACATGTCTGATTTGTTAGACCTTGCATATGGAGATCAAAAGATTAACATAACAATTCTGTAATTATGGATGATGTAAGTTCAAATTTTAAAATCTTTATACTTTTGATTTATTAAATATATTAGCTAGTACTAACTTATTGAAATTTAGGTATCTTTCTAGATTATGCTTTGATGAGGGGAAACACAATATATATGGGTTTTTAGACCCTCAAATCACTCAATCAATTGGAAACGAGAAGTCGGAAACACAAACATACATCACCACTGCCTTAAAGAATGGTGGAAAACACATTTATTTTGCTCCGTACATCCATGAGTAAGTTCTTATTTATTAAATAAGTTTTAATAAATGATTGAAATAAGAGAAACTAATTAACTGATTTGTTATACAGGCGTCATTGGCAACTATTGATCATATCTGTTCAAGATCATACCGCTACATGGTTTTGCTCTTTGCATAAAAAACCTCCTGCCTATTTTAAGAACATTATAGATAGGTACGACAATTTCATTTAACATTTATTATTACTTATATATTGTATAATGTTATGTATTCTAACATGAAATCTTATTATTTTAGTGCTTACTCTGGATATAATATGTAGTGTGGGAGGAGAACTTCAAACGCACAAAAACTCACTTGGATGTATCTTAAGGTATTTAAAGTATATTTGTTCACTTAATTTAATGCGTTTCACTCATTCATTTAATACATTTATTTTCACATGCAGTTCAACAGGCAACCTGAAAATTATGAGTGCGGTTATTATGTTATGCAGTGGATGTTGACTATTTTGCAAGCTGAAATTAAGAAAGGTTGGGATAAGGTAATACCTCAATACAATAAACACTTTAAAATTTGAGATTTATTATTCATGCACTGATGGAGGAGGGCCAAGCACACCTACCCAAGGAAGCCACGGCCCAAGCCAAGGAGAGCGTCTAGACCAAGACCAAGGTGAGCGTCTAGGACGTGAAGGTGAGCGTCTAGGACGTGAAGGAGGGAGGCTATCCATGGAGCTAGACCGTCTAGGCCCCCTTACAAGATCAATGGCCAAACATGCTCAAACACAAGTAAATGAAGCCACGGATGGAAGAGAGAAGGCTTTGTATATGTTTGCATAAAGGCCCATTAGGGGTACTTATAGATAGGATAGTGTAGAAAGCACTTTTGGATGGAAACATTCTAGAATCTAGGGTTGTGTGGCCGGTCATTGCACATGGCACATGGCACATGGCTTAGAATTTAGATTTAATTTTGGTTTTCTTTTCCTTAGAATTCAGCTTAACATTTACGTCCAAGATAGCCTATAAATAGGAAGGCTATCTCATTGTATTTTTCAAGTTTAATTGAGTAAGGTTATGCTGCCATTTTTGTGCGCAAGCTTTACTTCTCCTAGAAATCTAGGCTCTAAACTTCAATCCTTTCACCTTCTCCCTTGAGCTGGCTGAACCACTCAAACACCATACTCATCATGCACCTACAAGGCCAACACAACTCCTAGGAGGGTCTTGATCATCTCACCCATTGCTTCCGCACCTTATTTTCTACTTTGATTCAAGAAGAACACATGAAAATGCCATCATTTGGTATCAGAGCTTTGGTTCTTCAAGATGAGTAGCTCCTTGTCTTTTAAATTTTAGTTCTTCTTTATTTCATATTGTCATCTACTTTCCTTACTTGTCTTGCTGTTTTTTACATTTTAATTTGTTCTTGGTGTGCTTTGTGGAAGATCCAACCGAAGCACTCTTGTTCATTTGATCTTGAACAAGTTCTTGTGCAATTTGTGATAGGATTCCATACACCTTTGTGTTGCTATTTTGTTTTAGGCTTTGAGTCTTTATTGCTTTCATTATTTTGGTTCATATTATGCTTTGAGTCTTTAATTTTCTGAATCTATAAATGTTGTGTCAAGTCATGTGAATCCATATTTGTCAACAATTCTTAGTAGTCCTATTATTGGCTTGATTGTTTCTTGCTTTTGGGTCTCTTTAAATTGTTTGAATCTGCTGTTCTTTGATCCTTTGGTGCCTTTTTAATTTTAGTTTGAGTTCCATTTGTGTTTAGATCATACACAAATTCTATTTCACAAATTTCCATTGTGTCTAAACTTTGGTATCTTGCTGTTTTTGTTTCCAGTTTTCAGATTCCCCTGTTTACACCTTCTCTGTTTTGGCTGTTTTAACCCAGAAAAATATTTCCACCCATAGGAAAATTCTGATTTTCTGGAAAATGCAAGTTTAAAGTGTTATAGAAAAGACAAAAAAAGAATTAGGTCAAAAGAAGCAACAGAAAAAAAATGATAAATCTTTTAAGATCAGAGTGCAAATCTGAAGCGCTCCAGCTGGCCTAACCGAACACCAATTTTGCAAAATTTATTAAAAAACAATGGTGCATCCGTTTTGAGTGAATCCAAAGCCAGATTTTAGATAAGATCCTGAATATCTTGCATAACAAATTTCAGAGCCAAATTCCAAAAATACAGATCAGCATAAATCGGGGAACAAACACGTTTTCTGGCCTACAACATTTTCCAGTGGTGCTGTTTTTTTTATTTGGTCATCTAATCTAGTGCTTTTCTTTAGGAATTCTTTTTGTGTGCCAACCTTTAATTGAGTACCTTTAATTGTTTGCTTTAATTTCTTGAATCTCTTTCTAAGTTGTCATATTATAAATCCTTTTGGTGGTACTGTTTTCTTTCAATTAAATTTGTTTCTTGCTTTTGTTCCTTGACCTCTCTTTTTGGGTGCTGGAATTTAATTTCTCCCTTGGTGCTTATGTGCATGGAATTTGACTTGGTTTAAGGTTTAGCCCTTGTGAATAGGTGCTGGAAATTGGAGAATTAAAGCCAACATTCTAAGGAGGAGACAAAGCCAAAGCCGAAACAAGCTTTCTTGAAACAAACACTACAAACACTTAGGAGATCAACAATCAAGACAACAAAGAAGTGCACTAACCAAAAGGAGGAACAACAAAGGGAGTTTTCTCTTATTTCCTTTGCAACTTGGTTTATTGTTAATTACCTTGTTAATTACGTTTAGACGGTGAGTGTGTCTTCAAGGGCTCAAAGTGTCCAAGAAGCCTCACCTAGGGCCGAATAGTATAGCATTCTTGATTAGTAATTGTTACTTGTTTGTAATTGCTTTTCTTTTGCTTTCATAGCTACGTTTTGCATGTTTATTTTTCTTTAATTTGTGTGCTAAACCGACTAGCTTTGATTGCATAGTTAGCTTGCATTGTTTTCTTGCATTTATTTCTCAACTTATTTGTGTTCTAAGTGTTTCACTAAGAGAAAGTCTTGTGTGAAGATATTGGGGGATAGTTTTTGGCAAGGAAAAGACTTGGTACTTAAGTAGTCCTTTGTGACTCACCTCCCTTACCTGGAAAACTACCTTCTTTAACTTTCCTAAACTTTCTCAAAGTAAAACACCTATATACACAAAGTTTTAGCCATGTCTTCTTCTTCTCACTCTCCAAAGTCTATAGAAAGTGAAGTAAAATCTTTGAAAACTCTTTTAAAAGAAGTATCCCAAGCGGTACAATTGATATCTTTTAGACAATTGGAGAATGAGAACAAAATCAATGAGTTGGCTAAAGCTCAAGAAGAGAAATCACAAAAATCACAAAAATAAAAAAAAACTCATGCATCCCATTCTCAAAGTATTGAGTCTCTAGGGGAGGGAAGCCGTAGACTCAATGATTATTACCAACCACCCCCTAGAAGAACTAGGCAAAGGGAACAAGAGGTGCCAAGGGAAACAAGAGTAGACCTACCTCATTTTCATGGAAAGGAAAATGTAGAAGTATATCTAGATTGGGAGATGAAGGTAGAGCAACTCTTTGCTTGCCATAGGGTAAGTGAGGAACGAAAAGTACCCTTAGCCACCCTTAGTTTCCAAGGGAATGCCATGTATTGGTGGACCTCTCTCGAAAGAGATAGACGTCTTCATAGGGAACCTTCCATTACATATTGGAATGACCTTAGGGGAGCCCTAAGACGTTGACATATACCTTCCTACTACCATAGGGAGTTGATGGACAAGCTCCAAAGACTCCAACAAAAGAACATGAGTGTGGAAGAGTATAGGCAAAAAATGGAGCTCTACATGATGAGAGCATCCATTAGAGAAGAGGAGGAAACCACCATAGCTAGGTTCCTTAGTGGCCTATCACTTGAGATAAGAGATAGAGTAGAGCTCTTACCTTATCAAGACTTGAATGATTTGGTTCAACTTTGCATTAAAGTTGAGCAACAAAACTTGCGCAAAACCTCAAGTCAAAAGGTGAGCCCCTATTCTAGCTTTTATCCCAAGAAAGAGTTTAGAAGGGAGGGTAGTACATCCAAGGAAAAACCAAAAGAGCCTACCAAGCCCTTCACCAAAGAAACCTCAACCCCACCCATCCGAGCTAGAGATGTTAAATGTTTTAAGTGCTATGGTAGGGGGCATGTGCAAGCACAATGTCCAAACCAAAGGACTTTGTTTCTTAAAGGTGTAGATGAGTACACTAGTGGCGAGGATGAGCCTAGTGAGAGAGAGGAAGGGGGAGAGGATGAGAGGGTAGCTCCACTAGAGGGAGAATTGCTTATGATTAGGAGAACCCTCAACAATCACCCTAGCACATCCATTGAAACACAAAGGGAGAACATATTTCATACAAGATGCAATGTTTTAGAAAATATATGTTCCCTCATTGTGGATAGTGGATCTAGTTGTAATTGTTGTAGTGTTAGGATGGTTGAAAAGCTTAAGCTACAAGTAGTTCCTCACCCAAAACCTTACAAACTTCAATGGCTTAATGAAAATGGGGAACTACATTTAGACAAGCAAGTGGAAATCAAGTTTTCCATAGGGAACTACAAAGACAAAGTTGTATGTGATGTAGTGCCTATGGAAGCTTGCCATATCTTATTAGGGAGACCATGGCAATTTGATAAGAAAACCTTGCATGATGGTCTCACTAACGAGATTTCCTTCACCCATAAGTATAAAAAGTTTGTACTTAGTCCTTTACCACATTCTCAAGTGGTGAAAGACCAAATACAAATGAAACAAAAGAGGGATGAGGAAAACAAAAAAAAAAAGAGCTAGAAAAAGAGAAAATCCTTAGGGATAGAAAGGCGTGGGAGAAGAGTGTTCCTTCCCACAAGGTTGGTCAACAAGAAAAACCTCTTGAAAATGTTTTTGAAAACTTGCTTCTTGTTGAACAACCAAGCCTTATCTTTTGTAAAGGAGCACTTACATGCACTGCCACAAGTAGTGAACTCATGGTTTTACCTCCTCAAGTAGAAAACCTTTTGAGTGAATTTGAAGATCTATTCTCCCAAGAAGGACCCATTGGGCTTCCTCCTCTTAGGGGGATAGAACATCAAATTGACTTTATACCGAGGGCAAGCCTACCAAATAGGCCTGCTTATAGAACCAACCCCGAGGAAACAAAGGAGATAGAATCACAAGTTCAAGACTTGTTGGAGAAGGGTTGGGTTCAAAAGAGCCTAAGCCCTTGTGCTGTACCTGTCTTGTTGGTGCCCAAAAAGGATGGAAAATGGCGTATGTGTTGTGATTGTAGAGCAATCAACAACATCACCATCAAGTATAGGCATCCAATCCCGAGGCTTGATGATATGCTTGATGAATTGCATGGGTCAACTCTATTCTCCAAGATTGACCTTAAAAGTGGATATCACCAAATTCGAATCAAGGAGGGTGATGAGTGGAAAACCGCTTTTAAGACCAAATTTGGATTATATGAGTGGTTGGTGATGCCCTTTGGGCTTACTAACGCTCCAAGCACATTCATGAGGCTTATGAATCACACCTTGAGGGATTGTATAGGTAAATATGTAGTAGTTTACTTTGATGATATCTTAGTATATAGTAAAACCCTAGAAGACCATCTAAGCCACCTTAGGGAAGTTCTTCTAGTCCTTAGGAAAAATAGTCTTTTTGCCAATAGGGATAAGTGTACCTTTTGTGTAGATAGTGTAGTCTTCTTAGGCTTTATAGTAAACAAAAAGGGGGTGCATGTAGATCCCGAGAAAATCAAAGCCATCCGCGAGTGGCCAACTCCACAAAATGTAAGTGATGTACGAAGTTTTCATGGGTTAGCTAGCTTCTATAGAAGGTTTGTGCCTAATTTTTCTAGCCTAGCTTCTCCTTTGAATGAACTTGTAAAAAAAGATGTTGCTTTTTGTTGGAATGAAAAGCATGAGCAAGCCTTTCAAAGGCTAAAAGCTCAACTCACCAATGCACCCATCCTATCTCTCCCAAATTTTTCCAAAACTTTTGAGATAGAGTGTGATGCATCGGGGGTAGGCATAGGTGCGGTTTTGTTGCAAGGTGGACACCCCATTGCTTATTTTAGTGAAAAACTCCATGGTGCCACCCTCAACTACCCCACCTATGACAAAGAGCTCTATGCTCTTGTGCGAGCCCTAAAGACTTGGGAACACTACCTTGTGTCCAAAGAATTTGTTATCCATAGTGATCACGAGTCTTTAAAATATTTAAAGGGCCAACACAAGCTCAACAAGAGACATGCTAAATGGATGGAATTTCTTGAACAATTTCCTTATGTAATCAAATACAAGAAAGGGAGCACCAATATAGTGGCCGATGCTCTTTCAAGACGGCACACACTCTTTTCAAAACTAGGTGCCCAAATTCTTGGATTTGACCACATAAGAGAGCTTTACCAAGAAGATCAAGAACTCTCATCCATCTATGCCCAATGTCTACATAGAGCACAAAGAGGTTACTATGTGTCCGAGGGATATCTTTTTAAAGAAGGAAAACTTTGCATTCCCCAAGGAACACATAGAAAACTCCTTGTCAAAGAATCACATGAAGGGGGACTCATGGGCCATTTTGGAGTTGATAAGACTCTAGATCTTTTAAAAGAAAAATTTTGTTGGCCACACATGAGGAAAGATGTCCAACGACATTGTTCTAGATGTATCTCATGTTTAAAAGCAAAGTCTAGAACAATGCCGCATGGACTCTACACCCCTTTGCCGATTGCAAATGCGCCTTGGGAAGACATTAGCATGGACTTCATTTTAGGACTTCCTAGGACTGCAAGAGGCCATGACTCTATCTTTGTGGTAGTGGACCGTTTTAGCAAAATGTCCCACTTTATTCCATGCCACAAAGTAGATGATGCTCAAAATATTTCTAAACTCTTCTTTAGAGAAGTGGTGAGACTCCATGGTCTCCCTAGAAGTATAGTGTCCGATAGAGATCCCAAGTTTATAAGCCACTTTTGGAAAACTCTTTGGGGTAAACTTGGAACAAGACTACAATTTTCAACTTCTTGTCATCCTCAAACAGATGGGCAAACCGAAGTAGTCAATAGATCTCTTGGAACTATGCTTAGGGCTATCATGAAGGCAACCACAAATCTTGGGATGAGTACCTTCCCCACATTGAATTTGCTTACAATAGAGTAGTTCACAAGACTACTAATGCTTCTCCTTTTGAGGTAGTATATGGTTTTAATCCTCTCACGCCCATGGATTTGATACCCCTTCCTAATCCACAAGATTTTGTGCATAAGGAAGGAGTACTCAAAGCTGATTTTGTCAAGAAAATGCATGAGAAGATTAAAATTCAAATACAACAACAAAATGAGAAGTACACAAAATACAACAACAAAGGGAAGAGAGAAATAATTTTTGAGGAAGGAGACTTAGTTTGGCTTCACCTTCGCAAAGATAGATTTCCAAATCAAAGGAAGTCCAAACTAAGTCCCCGAGGTGATGGACCTTTCCAAGTTCTCAAGCGAGTCAACAACAATGCATATAAGTTGGACCTACCTCTTGAATATGGAGTACATGACACTTTTAATGTAATTGATCTTTCTCCATTTGTAGGTACCAATGACGATGACGAGCTGGATTTGAGGACAAATCCTTTCCAAAGGGGAGGGGATGATGGAGGAGGGCCAAGCACACCTACCCAAGGAAGCCACGGCCCAAGCCAAGGAGAGCGTCTAGACCAAGACCAAGGTGAGCGTCTAGGACGTGAAGGTGAGCGTCTAGGACGTGAAGGAGGGAGGCTATCCATGGAGCTAGACCGTCTAGGCCCCCTTACAAGATCAATGGCCAAACATGCTCAAACACAAGTAAATGAAGCCACGGATGGAAGAGAGAAGGCTTTGTATATGTTTGCATAAAGGCCCATTAGGGGTACTTAGTAGATAGGATAGTGTAGAAAGCACTTTTGGATGGAAACATTCTAGAATCTAGGGTTGTGTGGCCGGTCATTGCACATGGCACATGGCTTAGAATTTAGATTTAATTTTGGTTTTCTTTTCCTTAGAATTCAGCTTAACATTTACGTCCAAGATAGCCTATAAATAGGAAGGCTATCTCATTGTATTTTTCAAGCTTAATTGAGTAAGGTTATGCTGCCATTTTTGTGCGCAAGCTTTACTTCTCCTAGAAATCTAGGCTCTAAACTTCAATCCTTTCACCTTCTCCCTTGAGCTGGCCGAACCACTCAAACACCATACTCATCATGCACCTACAAGGCCAACACAACTCCTAGGAGGGTCTTGATCATCTCACCCATTGCTTCCGCACCTTATTTTCTACTTTGATTGAAGAAGAACACATGAAAATGCCATCATGCACTAATTCAAAAAATTTCAAATGTCACAGTTCTTCAATTACCAACACCCGCTAGATTTAGAAACATTGGAGTATGTGAGAACAACATAGTAAAAGTATTTTGTAACCATGTATAACACTCTAGTATAGATAAATCATTACAATGACAAATTTTTTCATATATTAGCAAAACATTTTTGTATAATGTTATAATTTGTTGTATGTGTTCCCGCCGGTTGACCAGGGTCGTCTTTGCGCGTGGCTTGTCTTTGTGAGCTAGGGCACCTTCGTTATGCTCCGTCTACGATACCTGAAAAGAAGCGAACAAAGGGGCGCCCTCGTGGCCGTTTGCACTCCGACGATCAAGTCAGCTAGCGAGAAACATCAAAGGGGACACACCTCCGTATTGGAACACCGTAAACGAATGCTCTGAAGGTGGTCGAAAACTATACCGAATGACTAAAACTGTGTTGCCCTAATCGTCTTGTGCACACAGTGGGTGCGCCGCGAAAAAAACTAGGGTTTGTGCTCTGTGTAAAGCTGCGAGAATTAGGTCAAAAAACCCGGATCCCTTTCAAATGTCCCAAGGCCCCCTTTTATACACCTTCTGCATTTAAAGCGCATTGAAAGTGTATAAAAATATTCCTTGGAACGTTCAAATCTTAACTGAATTAACGCGTACCTTAGCGAACTTTTAGGAAAGCCTTGATGTTTTCAACGCTTATTGCCACATGTTCTTCTGACTTGATCGCGACTCTTCGTGGGGGGCCCTACAGTGCCGTAACCCAACTTTAGGGTTAATCCATCGTGCAAACCCTCATTTCTCGAAGTGCCTTTGGTGCAAGGGGGTGACTTTCTGGGTGCCAACTCATGCGCCCCAACTTCCAGTCACTCACCTTGGGAGTGTATCTACCTCTCTCTCGTACCATGCACGTGGTTCTCCCCTGGGCGTGGCCCCCTCATGGGTCGTATCTGTCCCAGGGTTTCCCAGCGGTGGCGTGGGTACTTCACGAGTTAGGTTACTCCCTACTGGTACTAGAACTCATGGCCTTGAAGCCACCTTTTTCCTTCTCTTTGTCGTCACTCTGAGCTGTCAAGGAGGCCCGAGCCCTCCTTGTGATGTCTTGACTCGGCTATGTCTTATTTTGGTGATGCCTTTACCTGGCGACGCCTTTGCGAGGTGACGCCTTTCTTGGGCGACGCCTTTCTTAGGCGACGCCTTCGTGAGGCGACGCCCTAACCTGGCGATGCCTCAAGCGGTCAACCTGTTGACTTTCTTTCCTTTCTTTGGGGCCCTCGAGCGGTCCCACCACGTGTTGACTTTGACTTTGACTTTTGGTCAACGCCCCGGGACGGTACACAAGCCCCCCAGTCTTGAGCTGATAACTTGTTTTCAGCGAAAAGACTAAGGCCTCGCCCTATTGTCCACGTGGCATTCTGATGACGTGTCATTCTCTAATCAGTTGACGTGACATTCTCCGTACCGCTGATGTGACGTACCTTCTGATGGCAAATTTCATGAAGGTCTTCTTGAATCATGTAAGAAAATGGTGCGGAAGCTATGGAGGTGTGTGTGCAAGATCCTCCTAAGAGTGATGTTGATCTTGAAGGTGCATGATAGGTATGAACATAGGGAGGTTCGGCCAGCCCAAGGAAAGGTGAAGGATGTGAAGTTTAGAGCCTAGAGTTCTAGGGAGAAGCAAAGCTTGGCACAAAACGGCAACATAACTTTACTCACAATAAACTTGAAAATACAAGGTGTAGGCTCCTCCTTTTATAGGCTAAGGAGGACCATAATGCAACCCTAATGCTAGCCAAATGAAATGTAAATGTGAAGCACATGGGTGCACATGGCACATGGGTGCACAAATGAGCACATGGGGAGGGGTGTGTCTAGTTTTTATGCTCACCCCCTCCATGGGCTTTCTAGACCGGCCTTGGTAAATTTAGAGGTTATTTTAGAAACTCTAAGTTTACCTAGGTTGGTGTTTTAGGTGCCAAAATTAATTCTAAGAAAATTACAAATAAAGTTCCTATGCTAATTTTGACAAGAAATTAAAGTCTACTCTACACTAGAGTTTATGGCATTTGAACATGTAAAAGAACGTCTTCTTGGATCCTCTTGGCCATAACTCTATGGTTGGCCCAAATCTACCCTTTGGTGGGCTTGCATGTGGGCTTGTGCTTGGGCCTCTTCCATCACCTTCGAGTGCTTCTGATGATGTGACATTCTATGAGCAAGAAAGGTGACGCTTTGGGTCATGTTCTAATCTCGTCACACGTGGCTCAATCGCACGGTCAGCGCTTGGTGCCCTTTGCGCTTCAAGTTAGCGCCCGATCCTTCGACACATGTGCGATCCAACGGCTGAGGGTGCACGTCGTTAGCGCTTCTTGAGTTAACGTTATAACTTTTGAAAACGCGCGCTCGAGGCACTGTTTCATTCGCATTCTCTTCCACTATTCATCTTCTCAGAGCTCTCTTCTGCAACTTGCGATTCTCATGTTCTTTTTCTCCGCGAAGGCTCTCGCCTTTCTACGTACCAACCTCAAAGGTATGGTTTTTCTTTCTTGTTCACTCTTGCTTCTTGCTGCTTTAACCTTATAACTGCCTGGGTATGCTTTCATTTCTGCATTCTCTGTGTTTTTCTTATTTCTTCGTTTTTCCCCGTTCTTCTCTTTTCCGCGTGGGTAGGATTTTTCTAGGGTTTTCTCCCCCCTTTGCTTCTTCAAGCCCTCTTTGCTGAACCTTTGCCTTTTCTTCTTTCTTCAGCTCTTCATCCATCCATGGCGCGAACAAAAATAACACCCTATCCCCCTCCCCTAAGTGCTCACTACAAGGACCTCTATTCATGGGCTTCCGAAGAGCTATTGAACGAATGCACCAAACTTACCACCGTTTAAGACATAGAGAATCACCTGGGTGACTTTTGGTTGTACAACTTTAACTCCTTCTGCAAAACCCACGATTCTCATATCTTTATTCGTCATGGCAGCCCTGGGGAGCCAGTTTGTGTGGACGACAGGTCCAATGGGGGAAAGCCTTTCTTTTTCCTCTACCAAGCGGTATTCAAACACATTGGTCTGTGCCTCCCATTCACACCCTTCGAGAGGGAGCTGCTCACAGAGGTCAACGTAGCCCCTGCCCAACTACATCCGAACGGCTGGGCCTTCGTAAGGGCCTTCCAAATCTTGTGTGGGTACCTGGGCATCCCACCATCAGTGGATGTTTTCCTCCACTTCTTTGAAGTAAAAAAGCAAGGGAAAAGTCTCTGGGTGAGCTTTTCCGGGGTTGCTGGCAGGATCCTCTTCACCCTCTTCCAAAACTTCTTCAAAGGTTGGAAGGGCAACTTCTTCAGGGTCTGTTGCGCCAAGCACGACCCTACAGCCCTGGATGGCTTTCCCCTATATTGGACGGAGAAGCCCAATCCCACCAAACCTAAGTCTCTGGATGAGTTGGCCTCTGTTGACAAGGAGGTCTGCGTGGCGTTGGTTGGCCTGAAAGTCATCTTCCACACACCAACATTGATTTCACGCGAATTTAAGGCCAACGCCCTCTCTGCATACTTTGGTAGGGAGTCTCGTCCTTTACTTGTCTTCTTCATATCTGATTCTTAGTCGTGCTTCTCTCCAATTATTGTGATCAATGTTTGTCTGTTCTAATCTCCATGCGTGCTGTTGCTATGTAAATTTACTTTAGTAGTAGAATTGAATCATGTGCCTGGTTCTGAGTTCAAATATTGATTCCATGCTTTTATGCATCGCCATATACATTTGATACTTCCCCCCTAACTAACCTTTGTTGCTTGTTTGCCTTGGTGCAGCATCGGTGATGGATTCTGCAACAAGGGCTGAATTGGCTAGGTCCTTGAAGGATCGCCTTGGCACGCAGTCTACAAAGGGTGGCGCCTCCAGCACCTCCCCCCTTAAGTCCAATCCACCGGCATCATCACTACCATCCCACTCTGCCGAATCTCCCGATTCCCCCCATTCCCACCAAACACCAAACTCCCCCCTCACATCACAAACACCTTCCATAGCCCAAACACCTCACTCTCCTCCAACACTTCAAACACCTTCCTCACCTCTTCCCATTGCTACAGTCCCACTGGCTGCAGCTAGTGCACCCTCCATAGCCCCTCCCGACAAAGGCAAGAGGGTGCTTGTGGTGTCTTCTGAGGACGACGATTCTGATTGGGGCCTGCATATAAGAGAAGGAGGACCAATCGAGTCGTCCACTCGCGCTCTCCTTCGCCTCCGCACGGGGGGTGCATGAGGGACAACCCCCCTAGCGCCACGTCTCCCCCATGCCCCACAGTCCAAGATGAAGGGGTGGTGGAGTCTATACCTTCATCAACACCAACGCCAGCAACAATCCCAACATCAACAACACCAACGCCGGCCGCCCCAACAACCACCCCAGGACTCATAGCAATTCCCCCTCCCATCATGCAACTGATGAGGGGCTTTAATGATAAGATGTCGCCAGGTGAACCTTCCGGGGTCCCACGGTCAGAGGGCATGCCTTACTACATGGGTGCCTTCTTGGCCGTGGCCCTTGAGTGGCGTGCCCAAGCTAAGTCCAAAGCTGTCGAGGCACGTGCGCTTCAATCCCTCCGACAGGAAGTGGCTGCCCTGAAGGAAGAGAAGGAGAACTTGTGCCGCAGCTGGGCGTGCTAGGAAGAGGTCTACAAAGCCTCTTTGAGAGATGCCCGAGAGTCCAACGCTGAAGCCTGCAAACGGCTCACTGAGCTCCTTGAGCAGGTAACCTCTCTTCAGTCCAAGATCGTCGCCCTTGAAGCGGCGATGCGAACCTTCGAGGCACAACAGAAACTACTTGCTGATCAATGTGCTGCCTGGGGGCAATCGCTGGAGAAGATCGAGGGGGAGCTAGCTGAGAAGATGGAAAAGCTCAACCTTCTTCAAACCGAGCATGATCAGTTTCAGACTGAACTGAACAGGATTCAAGTGGAGAAGGAATCTCTTGAGAAGAAGCTAGCCTCTGGCGACTCCACGATTGAAGAGCTGGAGAAGGCCAAGAAGGAGCTCATTGCCGAGAGGGAAGCCCGAGACTCCACCATTGAAAATCTGGAGCGAGCTAAGGGAAAGCTTATTGACAACATGGCTGATATCTTTGCAGAGGGATTCAAGGAGGCCTTAGCCCAAGCCGCCTGCGAAAATCCAGGAGTTGACACCTCCAACTGCAACCCTATCAACCATATTGTTGATGGGAAGGTCGTTCCCCTCGACCTTGGGGATTGAACCTCACTTAATTAGTCTTCATCTGTAAATTTGTATTTTCTAACTTTTGCTTTGTTATTCTGACACTCAACCTTATTTAAATGTTTATTCGAGCTTTAGCTTCACATCCTCGTGTACTTTTAGCTTCTCTGTTTTACTGCTTGCTTTGCTAAATCAAGGGCGTAACTGGTACTTACTTTCGATGCATCGCTTCTTCGCCTTGTCTTTAACTCTTTAGGTAGCACGTGACCTTTTCTTTCCGTTCTTCCCTTCTGAGTAGCGGAGCATACCCTTCTTCTGATCTTTTCACTTAGAACTTCCCTTGGCCTTCACATCTGCGAGGAATCTTCCCCTTGAAGGCGTCGCCTGCCTCGTCATTGCCCAAGGGTAAAGGAGAATTTAACTTCGCGTATTTTTCTTGTCTCTGATAACTCGTGTTTTTATGCTTCTCCTTCTTGCTCTTCACTTACTTGTTCTTGACCCTCAAAGCGCTTACTACCAAGGGCATCGCTGACTTTACCATTGCTTTGGGGCAAAAGGGATCTCGTATTTTTCTTTCTGGCCTCGACATCGCTCAATGGCGAGGACGACTTAGCTGTTCTCTTGTGGCCTCGACATCGCTCGAGGGCGAGGAGGGCTTATCTCAACTGTACTAGGTGCCTATGCTCGAGGAGGGACCTACTCTGGGTGTCCTCAGCGTATCTAGACACTTTGGGACAAAAGTCGCGCTCTAGTGCCCACGCCCATGGAAAGGCCCATACAACAGTACCGTATCCTCCATGGGGTGTCTAAAACACCAAGGCAACTTAGCCCCTGATGCCCACGCTCGAAGGAAACGCCCCCCGCCACTTCCTCGCGAGGTGTCTAAACATCAGACACCGGGGCTAGCTATTCATACCTGAGGAGGGGGCGTCCCGAAGGAATCCCTTAACCCCTGCTCAGGGACTAGGCACCCGGATTTCAACTTATATATTAACATCTGACATCGAGGCTAGCTATTCATACCAGAGGAGGGGGCATCCCGAAGTAATCCTCTAACCCCTGCTCAAGGACTAGACACTCGGTTTTCAACTTACTCTGATATCTGGTACTGGGGCCCGGTATTCATACTTGAGGAGGGGGCGTCCCGAAGGAATCCCTTAACCCCTGCTTAAGGACTAGGCTCCCGAATTTTAACTTGTACTGACATACCTGTTATCTTGTTCTGCGTCTGACTCCCTGATGGCAAATTCATGAAGCTCTTCTTAGAATCATGTGAAAGATGGTGCGGAAGCCATGGATGTGTATGTGCAAGATCCACCTAGGAGCTATGGTGATCTTGAAGGTGCATGATATGTATGGGATTAGGGAGGTTCGGCCAGCCCTATGGTAAGTGAGGAAGATGAAGATTAGAGCCTAGAAACTAGGTAGAAGCAAAGCATGGCACAATGTTGGCAGCATAACTTTACTCACAATAATCTTGAAAAATACAAGAGATGGCCTTCCCTTTTATAGGCTAATGGGCCGTGAAAGCTAAGCTAATTACACATGAAATTGGAGCAGAATGAAATGCAAATGACAAGGCACATGGCACATGGCCGGTCATGTGTGCTAAGGTTCTAGAAAGTGCACAAATCTAGGGTAAATCACATATAAGACAAACTTGTG
Organism: Phaseolus vulgaris; assembly: GCF_000499845.2. Lineage (NCBI taxonomy): Eukaryota > Viridiplantae > Streptophyta > Magnoliopsida > Fabales > Fabaceae > Phaseolus > Phaseolus vulgaris. Next base: position 6,439,626 of record NC_023758.2, on the reverse strand, counting down.
CTTTCTAACACTATCCTAATTACTAAGCCACCCCTAATGGGCCCATGTAACATATACAAGGTCTTCTGATGGAAGAGGGCCAAGCACAACTTCACAAGAAAGACAAAAGCCAAGACATGAGCATCCAAAGCCAAACCAAGAGCGTCTAGGGCTAAGGGAGGAGCGTCTAGGCCAAAGGGGAGGAGCGTCTAGCTCAAGGTGGAGAGCGTCTAGGCGAATGAAAGGAGCGTCTAGGACCAAATTGCTAAGCCCATGGCCAAGCGAATCCATGCAGATTTGTTTATGCTACATGAAGGCCCATTAGGGGTAGCTTAGTATTAGTTGTGGTGTAAATAGCATAAACTTGATTCCATGAGACTTGACCTAGATTTGCTAAAGATTTGGTCACTTTCTAGAAGGATTCAACACATGGCCATGTGCTCCATGTGATGTAAATTTGCATTTCATTTTGATTAGCATTAGGGTTGCATTATGGTCCTCTTTAGCCTATAAAAAGAGGAGCCTACACCTTGTATTTTCAAGTTTATTGTGAGTAAAGTTATGCTGCCATTTTGTGCCAAGCTTTGCTTCTCCCTAGAACTCTAGGCTCTAAACTTCACATCCTTCACCTTTCCTTGGGCTGGCCGAACCTCCCTATGTTCATACCTATCATGCACCTTCAAGATCAACATCACTCTTAGGAGGATCTTGCACACACTCATCCATTGCTTCCGCACCATCTCTTACATGATTCAAGAAGACCTTCATGAAATTTGCCATCATTTGGTATCATGAGCTTGGGTTGTTCAAGATGAGTTGCTTTTGGTCTTTTCATTTCTAGTTCTTCTTTATTTCATGTTGTTCATCTTATTTCCATAATTGTCTTGCTGTTTTTTGCATTTTAATTTGTTTTGGTGTGCTATTTGGAAGATCCAACCAAAGCACTTTTGTTCAATTGATCTTGAACAATTTCTTGTGCAAATTGTGATAGGATTCCATACACCTTTGAGTTGTTGTTTTCTTTTAGGCTTCTGAGTCTTTATTGCACTTTTAATTTGGTTCATATTATGCTTTTGGGTCTTTAATTTCTGAATCCATATATGTTTTGTCAAGTCATGTTCATCCACAATGTCAACAATTCTTAGTAGTCCTTTATTTGGCTTGACTGTTTCTTGATTTTGGGTATCTTTAATTGCTTTGAATCTGCTGTTCTTTGATCTTTTGGTGCCTTTTTAATTTTAGTTTGAGTTCCTATTTGTGTTTAGATCCTACACAAATTCTATTTCACAAATTCTATTGTGTTTAAATTTTGGTATCTTGCTGTTTTTGTTTCCAGTTTCCAGAATCCCCTGTTTCAAATTTTCTGTACTGGCTGTTTTGTTCAGAAAAATATTTTCACTCATAGGAAAATTTTGATTCTCTGGAATACGCAAGTTTGAAGTGTTATAGAAAGGACAAAAAAAGAGTTAGTCCAAAAGAATCAACAGAAAAAAAAATGATAAATCTTTTAAAATCAGTGTGCAAATCTGAGGCGCTACAACTGGCGTAACTGAACACCAAAATTGCAAAATTTATTAAAAAAAATTGGTGCATGCGTTTCGAGTGATTCCAAAGCCAGATTTTAGCTAAGATCTTCAATATCTTGCATATCAAATTTCAGAATCATATCTTAAAAACACAGCTCAGAATAAATTGGGGAAAAACACGTTTCTGGCCCACAACATTTTCCAGTGGTGCTGTTTTTTTATTTGGTCATCTAATTCTAGTGCCATTCTTAGGATTCTTTTGTGTGCCTACCTTTATTTTGGTACCTTTTATTTGCTTTCTTAATATTTCTTGGACCTCTTTCTAGTTGTCATAATCTAACTCCTTTTGGTGGTACTGTTTTATTCAATTAAATTGTTTCTTGCTTTTGTTCTTTGACCTCTAATTTGGTGCTGAAATTTATTTCTCCTTTGGTGCTTAATTGAATGGAAACTTGACTTGGGTAAGGTCTAGTCTTTTGATAGGTGCTGGAATTGGAGAATTAAAACCTTCATTCTAAGGGGAAACAAAGCCAAGGCCGAAACAAGCTTTCTTGAAAAACACTACAAACACTTGGAGGGCCAACAAGCAAAGACAACAAGGAAGTGCAATTAGCAAAAAGAGGATCAACAAAGGGAGTTTTCTTAATTTCCTTGCAACTTAATTTGTGTTAATTACCTCTTAATTACGATTTAGACGGTGAGTGTGTCTTCAAGGGCTCAAAGTGTCCAAGAAGCCTCACCTAGGGCCGACTAGTATAGAATTCTTAATTAACAATTGTTAATTGTTTGTAATTGCGTTTTCTTTTGCTTAGTTAGTGACGCTTTGCATGATTATTTCGTTAAGTTTGTGTTAAACCGTCTAGCTTTGTTAATTAGTTAGCATACATTGTTTTCTTGCATTGAAAAAAAAAAGTTTTGATTTCTCAACTTAATTGTGTTCTAAGTAGTTTACTAAGAGGAAGTTTTGTGTGAAGACATTGGGGGATAGTTTTTGGCTAAGGCAAAGGCTTGGTACTTAAGTAGTCCTTTGTGACTCACCTCCCTTACCTGGAAAACTACCTTCTTTGACTTTCCTAAATTTTCTCAAGGTAAAATACTTGTATACACAAAGCTTTAGCCATGTCTTCTTCTTCTCATTCTACAAAGTCTATTGGAAGTGAATTAAAATCTTTAAAAACTCTTTTGAAAGAAGTTTCACAAACTGTGCAATCAATTGCATATAGACAATTGGAGAGTGAGACTAAACTTAATGTTTTGACTAAAGCAAAGGATGAGAAGTCTCACATTCTAAAAAAATTACCTTCTCATGCATATATCTCTAAAGATCATGATTCTTTTGGGGAGGGAAGAATTAGAGTAAATGATTATTATCAAGCACCCCCTAGAAGACATAGAAGAGATAGAAAAGAACAAGAAAACCCAAGAGAGGTTAGGGTAGACCAACCCCATTTCCATGGAAAAGAAAATATAGAAGCTTGCCTAGATTGGGAAATGAGGGTAGAAAAATTGTTTGCTTCCCATAAAGAAAGAAAGGAAAGAAAAATACAAAAGAAGAGAGGGGAAGTCAAAAGGGAAGCTAAAGAAAAAGAAGAAAAAGAAAAGCATGAGAAGACCCTTGAAGAACAAAAGGCGAGGGAGAAGAGTGTTCCTTCCCACAAGGTCATTCAACAAGACCAAAGATTTAAAAATACCTTTGAAAATATGTGTCTTGTTGAACAACCTCAAAGCCTTACCTTTTGTAAAGGAACACTTGCAAGCCTAAGCAAAAAAGAAGAGTCTTTAAAAGCATAGATAAAAATGAAATAGATTATTTCTCATATGTGCTAGGATATCACCAAGTGAATGTCAAGTTTTCTATAAGCATCTACAAAAACAAATTTTTATGTGAAGTAGTGCCTAAAGAAACTTGTCATGTCTTATTGAGACAACCATTGCAAAGTGTACAAATTCTCATAAACAATGGTTGTAACAACAAGACTATCTTGACACATAAGAGAAAAAGTCTTCAAGAAGGAGAACTCATGGGTCAAATTGGAGTTGATAAAACTCTAGAGCTTTTAAAAGGAAAACTTTTGTCCCCCATGAGAAAAGAGGTTCAAAGACATTACCTTAGGTACAATTCTTGTTTTCAAACTACACCCAAGGCAATGTCTCATGAACTCTATACTCCTTCACCTTTTGCAAATGATCCTTGGGAAGATACTAATTTCATATTAAAACTCCCAAGGACAACAAAAGGTTTTGATTCAATCTTCATGGTTATGGATAAACTCTTCTCTAGAGAAGTGATACATCTTCATGGTTTATCCTCAAGCATAGTGTTGAATAGAGCTCCAAATTTTGCAAACCATGATTTGAGGATTTCCTTTGGAAAACTTGCAACTAAGTTACACACTTTAAATTCTTATCATCCTCAAACGCATGGTCAAAATACATTTGAAAATCTAGCTCTTTCTACTATGCCTAGAATAATCATGAAGTGCACACACAACTCTAGAGATGAGCATACATACCATAAAGTAGTTCACAAAACTACTTATATTTCTACTTTTAAGGTTATATGTGGGCTAAATCATCTTTCTCCTTTTAAGTTGTTACCATCTCCTATAGGATTTATGCCTAAAGAGAAAGTAACCACAAATGCACATTTCAAAATGCATAAGATGATTAGAGAACACATACAACAATCAAAAGAGAAACATTGTCCACAGTTGCCAAAACCAAAACAAAAACAAAAATGGCAACATAGTAAAATTGATTTTCAAACTAACACCTATGCTTTATTTGATGATTTCTATAGGTGGACGTTTGATCCAGGAGGACAAGCTTTGGCGAAGCAAGAGGCTGCTATCCGAGATCAAGTCTGTAGATCTGAGGATAGATCTTCTGAAGAAAGAGGAGATGATGGACACCATCCAGCCACACTCATCCCCCTAGTTGAAGAAAAAGCTTTGGATTTGAGGACAAATCCTTTTCAAGAGGGAGGGGATGATGGAAGAGGGCCAAGCACAACTTCACAAGAAAGACAAAAGCCAAGACATGAGCATCCAAAGCCAAACCAAGAGCGTCTAGGGCTAAGGGAGGAGCGTCTAGGCCAAAGGGGAGGAACGTCTAGCTCAAGGTGGAGAGCGTCTAGGCCAATGAAAGGAGCGTCTAGGACCAAATTGCTAAGCCCATGGCCAAGCGAATCCATGCAGATTTGTTTATGCTACATGAAGGCCCATTAGGGGTAGCTTAGTATTAGTTGTGGTGTAAATAGCATAAACTTGATTCCATGAGACTTGACCTAGATTTGCTAAAGATTTGGTCACTTTCTAGAAGGATTCTCCACATGGCCATGTGCTCCATGTGATGTAAATTTGCATTTCATTTTGATTAGCATTAGGGTTGCATTATGGTCCTCTTTAGCCTATAAAAAGAGGAGCCTACACCTTGTATTTTCAAGTTTATTGTGAGTAAAGTTATGCTGCCATTTTGTGCCAAGCTTTGCTTCTCCCTAGAACTCTAGGCTCTAAACTTCACATCCTTCACCTTTCCTTGGGCTGGCCGAACCTCCCTATGTTCATACCTATCATGCACCTTCAAGATCAACATCACTCTTAGGAGGATCTTGCACACACTCATCCATTGCTTCCGCACCATCTCTTACATGATTCAAGAAGACCTTCATGAAATTTGCCATCATCTTCTCTCTTCCATCCGTGGCTAGGTCCATGTGGGCGTGAATATGCTTAGCCATTGACCTTGTAATAGGGCCTAGACGGTCTAGGCCTCCTCCTAGATGCTCCATGTGTAGCCTTCCCTCATCACGTCCTAGACGCTTTCTCCTTGAGTCTAGACGCTCATCACGGTCTAGTCTTGGGTCTTGGCCTCCATGGTGAGGTGTGCTTGGCCCTCCTCCATCATCCCCTCCCCCTTGGAAAGGATTTGTCCTCAAATCCAGCTCGTCATCGTCATTGGTACCTACAAATGGAGAAAGATCAATTACATTAAAAGTGCAATGTACTCCATATTCAAGAGGTAGGTCCAACTTATATGCATTGTTATTGACTTGCTTGAGGACTTGAAAGGGTCCATCACCTCGGGGACTTAGTTTGGACTTCCTTTGAGTTGGAAATCTATCTTTGCGAAGGTGAAGCCAAACTAAGTCTCCTTCCTCAAAAATTATTTCTTTCTTCCCTTTATTGTTGTATTTTGTGTACTTCTCATTTTGTTGTTGTATTTGGAGTTTAATCTTCTCATGCATTTTTTTCACAAAGTCGGCTTTGATTACTCCTTCCTTATGCACAAATTCTTGTAGATTAGGAAGAGGCAACAAATCCATGGGTGTGAGAGGATTAAAACCATATACTACTTCAAAAGGAGAAGCATTAGTAGTCTTGTGAACTACTCGATTGTAAGCAAACTCAATATGGGGAAGATACTCATCCCAAGATTTATGGTTGCCCTTCATGATAGCCCTAAGCATAGTCCCAAGAGATCTATTGACTACTTCGGTTTGGCCATCCGTTTGAGGATGACAAGAAGTTGAAAATTGTAGTCTTGTTCCAAGTTTGCCCCAAAGAGTTTTCCAAAAGTGGCTTATAAACTTGGGATCTCTATCGGATACTATACTTCTAGGGAGACCATGAAGTCTCACCACTTCTCTAAAGAAGAGTCTAGAAATATTTTGAGCATCATCTACCTTGTGGCAAGAAATAAAATGGGACATTTTGCTAAAACGGTCCATTACCACAAAGATAGAGTCATGGCCTCTTGCAGTCCTAGGAAGTCCTAAAATGAAATCCATGCTAATGTCTTCCCAAGGAGCATTTGCAATCGGCAAAGGGGTGTAGAGTCCATGAGGCATTGTTCTAGACTTTGCTTTTAAACATGATATGCATCTAGAACAATGTCTTTGGATGTCTTTCCTCATGTGTGGCCAACAAAATTTTGCTTTTAAAAGGTCTAGAGTCTTATCAACTCCAAAATGGCCCATGAGTCCCCCCTCATGTGATTCCTTGACAAGGAGTTTCCTATGTGTGCCTTGGGGAATGCAAAGTTTTCCCTCTTTAAAAAGATATCCCTCGGACACATAGTAACCTCCTTGCGCTCTATGTTGACATTGGGCATAGATGGATGAGAGTTCTTGATCTTCTTGATAAAGCTCTCTTATGTGATCAAATCCAAGAATTTGGGCACCCAATTTTGAAAAGAGTGTATGCCGTCTTGAAAGAGCATCGGCCACTATATTGGTGCTTCCTTTCTTGTATTTGATTACATAAGGAAATTGTTCAAGAAATTCCATCCATTTAGCATGTCTCTTGTTGAGCTTGTGTTGGCCCTTTAAATATTTTAAAGACTCGTGATCACTATGGATGACAAATTCTTTGGACACAAGATAGTGTTCCCAAGTCTTTAGGGCTCGCACAAGTGCATAAAGCTCTTTGTCATAGGTGGGATAGTTGAGGGTGGCACCATGGAGTTTTTCACTAAAATATGCAATGGGGTGCCCACCTTGCAACAATACTGCACCTGATGGAGGAGGGCTCAAGCTCACCACACTATGAAAGCCAAGCTTCCAAGGCTAGACCGTCTAGCCTATGAAGAGGAGCGTCTAGGCTCAAAGAGGAGCGTCTAGCCTATGATAAGGAGCGTCTAGGCCATGATGAGGAGTGGCTACATAAGGAGCATCTAGAAGGACCGTCTAGCTCACCACACATGGATCAAGCTACGGTTTGGGAAAGCCTTGTAATTGTTACATGGAGGCCCAATAGGGGTACTTAGTAATTAGAGTAGTGTAGAAAGCATATTTGAGTGAAACTTTCTAGAAGCTTTCTATGTGTGACCGGTCATGGCACATGGCTTATGATTTGCATTTCATTTGGTTTCCATTTCATTAGCTATTAGCTTAGCTTCTACGTCCAAATAGCCTATAAATAGGAAGGCTATCTCTTGTATTTTCCAAGTTTATTGTGAGTAAAGTTATGCTGCCATTTTGTGCCAAGCTTTGCTTTTCCCTAGAATTCTAGGCTCTAAACTTCATCTCCTTCACCTCTCCTTGGGTTGGCCGAACCTCCCTAGCTTCATACACATCATGCACCTTCAAGATCAACACCAGTCTTAGGAGGATCTTGCTCACACACCTTCATAGCTTCCGCACCACTTTTTCTTACATGATTCAAGAAGACCTTCATGAAATGCCATCATTTGGTATCATGAGCTTGGGTTCTTCAAGATGAGTTGCTTTTGGTCTTTTCATTTCTAGTTCTTCTTTATTTTCATGTTGTTCATCTTTTTTCCTTGATTGTCTTGCTGTTTTTTTGCATTTTAATTTGTTTTGGTGTGCTTTGTGGAAGATCCAACCGAAACACTTTTGTTCAATTGATCTTGAACAATTTCTTGTGCAAATTGTGATAGGATTCCATACACCTTTGAGTTGCTATTTTCTTTTAGGCTTTTGAGTCTTTATTGCTTTTTATTTGATTCATATTATGCTTTTGAGTCTTTAATTTCTGAATCTTATAGGTTTTGTCAAGTCATGTTCATCCATATTGTCAACAATTCATAGTAGTCCTTTTATTTGGCTTGATTGTTTCTTGATTTTGGGTCTCTTTAATTGCTTGAATCTGCTGTTCTTTGATCTTTGGTGCCTTTTTAATTTTAGTGTGAGTTCATATTTTGTTTAGATCCTACACAATTCTTTTTCACAAATTTCCATTGTGTCTAAACTTTGGTATCTTGCTGTTTTTGTTTCCAGTTTTCAGAATCCCCTGTTTCAGATTTTCTGTGCTGACTGTTTTGATCCAGAAATATATTTCCACTCATAGGAAAATTTTGATTCTCTGGAATTTGCAAGTTTGAAGTGTTATAGAAAGGACAAAAAAAGAATTAGTCCAAAAGAAGCAACAGAAAAAAAATGATAAATCTTTTAAAATTAGTGTGCAAACCTGAGGCGCTCCAGCTGGCGTAACTGAACACCAAAATTTATTAAAAAAAATTGGTGCATGCGTTTTGAGTGATTCCAAAGCCAGATTTTAGCTAAGATCTTGAACATCTTGCATATAAAATTTCAGAATCAAATTTTAAAAATACAGCTCAGCATAAATTGGGGAAAAACACGTTTCTGGCCCACAACATTTTCCAGTGGTGCTGTTTTTTTATTTGGTCATCTAATTCTAGTGCCATTCTTAGGATTCTTTTGTGTGCCTACCTTTATTTTTGGTACCTTTTATTTGCTTGTTTAATATTTCTTGAACCTCTTTCTAGTTGTCATAATCTAACTCCTTTTGGTGGTACTGTTTTATTCAATTTAATTGTTTCTTGTTTTTGTTCTTTGACCTCTAATTTGGGTGCTGGAATTTATTCTCCTTTGGTGCTTGTGTGAATGGAAACTTGACTTGGTTAAGGTTTAGCCCTTTGATAGGTGCTGGAAATTGGAGAATCAAGACCTTCATTCTAAGGGGAAGACAAAGACAAAGCCGAAGCAAACTTTCTCAAAAACACTACACACATTTGGAGGGCTAACAAGCAAAGACAACAAGAGGGAGTGTCACTAGCAAAAAGAGGATCAACAAAGGGGGTTTTTCTTAAATTCCTTAGAACTTAATTTGTGCTAATTACCTTTTTAATTACGCTTTAGACGGTGAGTGTGTCTTCAAGGGCTCAAAGTGTCCAAGAAGCCTCACCTAGGGCCGAATAGTATAGCATTCTTGTTTAGTAATTGTTACTTGTTTGTAATTGCTTTTCTATTGCTTTAGTAGTGACGTTTTGCATGGTTAGTTTTGTTTAAATTTGAACCGACTAGCTTTGTTGAATAGATAGCTTACATTGTTTGCTTGCATTTATTTCTCAACTTATTTGTGTTCTAAGTGTTTCACTAAGAAAAAGTCTTGTGTGAAGATATTGGAGGATAGTTTTTGGCAAGGAAAAGGCTTGGTACTTAAGTAGTCCTTTGTGACTCACCTCCCTTACCTGGAAAACTACCTTCTTTAACTTTCCTAAACTTTCTCAAAGTAAAACACCTATATACACAAAGTTTTAGCCATGTCTTCTTCTTCTCACTCTCCAAAGTCTATTGAAAGTGAAGTAAAATCCTTGAAAACTCTTTTGAAAGAAGTATCACAAGCGGTACAATTAATCTCTTTTAGACAATTGGAGAATGAGAACAAAATCAATGAGTTGGCTAAGGCTCAAGAAGAGAAATCACAAAAAACACAAAAAAAAAACGCTTACTCATGCATCTCAAAGTATTGAGTCTCTAGGGGAGGGAAGCCGTAGGATCAATGATTATTACCAACCACCCCCTAGAAAAACTAGGCAAAGGGAGCAAGAGAGCCCAAGGGAAGTAAGGGTAGACCTACCCCATTTCTATGGTAAGGAAGATGTAGAAGCCTACCTAGATTGGGAGATGAAAGTAGAGCAACTCTTTGCTTGCCATAGGGTGAGTGAAGAGAGGAAGGTACCCTTAGCAACCCTTAGTTTCCAAAGCAATGCCATGTATTGGTGGACCTCTCTAGAGAGAGACCGACGTCTTCATAGGGAGCCTTCCATAGAATATTGGAATGACCTTAGGGGAGCCCTAAGACGTCGCCACATACCTTCCTACTACCATAGGGAGTTGATGGACAAGCTCCAAAGACTCCAACAAAAGAACTTAAGTGTGGAAGAGTATAGGCAGAAAATGGAGCTCTACATGATGAGAGCATCCATTAGAGAGGAAGAAACCACCACCATATCTAGGTTTCTAAGTGGGCTCAATCTTGAGATAAGGGATAGAGTAGAACTATTACCCTACCAAGACTTGAATGATTTGGTTCAACTTTGCATTAAAGTTGAACAACAAAATTTGCGCAAAACTTCAAGTCAAAGGGTGGGTTCTTACTCCAACTCTTATCCCAAGAAAGACTTTAAAAGGGAGGGTAGTACACCTAGAGACGAATCCAAAGAAACTACCAAACCCTTAGTAAAAGATGCCTCCACCCCATACATCCGTGCTAGGGACACCAAGTGTTTTAAATGTTTTGGAAGAGAGCATGTGCAAGCACAATGTCCAAACCAAAGGATTTTGTTTTTAAAGGGAAAAGATGAGTACACAAGTGGTGAGGATGAACCTAGTACACAAGGAAAGGGGGAAGGAGAGAGGATAAATCCTTTGGAGGGGGACTTATTGATGATTCAAAGAATCCTCCACAATCAACCTAGTGCATCCAGTGAGACACAACGAGAGAACATTTTTCATACTAGATGCAATATTTTAGAAAATATATGCTCTCTTATTGTGGATGGTGGATCATGCTGCAATTGCTGTAGCACTAGATTGATTGAAAAACTAAAACTACAAGTAGTTCCTCATCCAAAACCGTACAATTTACAATGGATCAATGAGGATGGAGAACTACGTGTAGACAAACAAGTGGAAATCGAGTTTTTTATAGGTAACTACAAAGACAATGTTTTATGTGATGTAGTACCTATGGAAGCTTGCCACATCTTATTAGGTAGACCATGGCAATTTGATAAGAAAACCTCGCATAATGGTCTAACTAACGAGATCTCTTTCATCCACAAGCACAAAAAGTTTGTACTTAGTCCTTTACCACATTCCCAAGTGATAAAAGACCAAATACAAATGAAACACAAAAGGGATGAAGAAAAAAATAGAAAAAGAAAAAAAAGTTGGGAAACAAAAGGCGCGGGAGAATAGTGTTCCTTCCCACAAGGTCATTCAACAAGGCAAGCACATTGAAAATACCTTTACAAACATGCTTCTTGTTGAACAACCTAGCTTTTCCTATGGTAAAGGAACACTTGCAAGCATGAGCACAAACGAAGAGTCTTTAAAAGAAGCTTGCATAGATCAAGACTATTTCTCAAATGTGCTAAGATATCCCCAAAAGAATGACAAGTTATCTATAAGCACCTACCAATTTTTGTATGAAGTAGTGCCTAGAACAACTTGCCATGTCTTATTGAGACAACCATTGCAAAATGTACAAATTTTCATAAACAATGGTTGTACCAACGAGAGTCTCTTTGCACATAAGAGAACAAGTCTACAAGAAGGAGAACTCATGGGACAAATGAGAGTTGATAAAACTCTAGAGCTTTTAAGAGGAAAACTTTTGTCACCCATGAGAAAAGAAGTTCAAAGACATTACTTTAGGTATAACTCTTGTTTTCAAACTACACCTAAAGTAACGTCCCAAGAACTCTATACTCCTTCACTTTTTGTAAAAGATCCTTGGGAAGGCACATATTTTAAATTAGAGCTTCCTAGGACGACAAAAGGTCTTGCTTCATTCTTCATGGATATGGATAAACTCGTCCTGAGAAACGTGACAAGCCTCCATGATTTATTGTCAAATGATAGAGCTTCAAAACTTGAAAACATAGCTCTTTCTTCTATGCTTCACGAAATCATGAAGGACACTCACAAATCTTGGGATAAGAATCCTTTTTCTTATAAGCATGCATACAATGGAGTAGTCCACGAGATTACTCATATTTCTCCAAATGAAGTTGTATGTACCCCATGTCCTCTTACCTATTTTAAGTTGTTACCATTTCTTAAAGGGACTATGCCTAAGGGAAAAGTAACTACTTTTGAAAATTTTCGAAAACCTAAGAGGATTAGAGGGCACCTACAACCCTCAAAAGGGAGGTATTGTGAGAAGTTGGCCAAAACACGAGAAAAACAAAAATGGCAACTTCACACATTTATTTGTTCTCCTAAGGCTCACCCTAACTCCTTTGCTTTGTTTCAAGATTCACATAGATTGATATTTGATCCGGGAGGACACATCTTGAAGACGCAAGAGGCTGCTATCCGAGATCAAGAATGCAAATCTGAGGATAGATCTTCTCGAGAAGGAGGAGATGATGGACACCATCCAGCCACAACCATTCCCTTAGCAAAAGCCTTGGATTTGAGGAAAAATCCTTTTTCAAGAGGGAGGGGATGATGGAGGAGGGCTCAAGCTCACCACACTATGAAAGCTAAGCTTCCAAGGCTAGACCGTCTAGCCTATGAAGAGGAGCGTCTAGGCTCAAAGAGGAGCGTCTAGCCTATGATAAGGAGCGTCTAGGCCATGATGAGGAGTGGCTACATAAGGAGCATCTAGAAGGACCGTCTAGCTCACCACACATGGATCAAGCTACGGTTTGGGAAAGCCTTGTAATTGTTACATGGAGGCCCAATAGGGGTACTTAGTAATTAGAGTAGTGTAGAAAGCATATTTGAGTGAAACTTTCTAGAAGCTTTCTATGTGTGACCGGTCATGGCACATGGCTTATGATTTGCATTTTATTTGGTTTCCATTTCATTAGCTATTAGCTTAGCTTCTACGTCCAAATAGCCTATAAATAGGAAGGCTATCTCTTGTATTTTCCAAGTTTATTGTGAGTAAAGTTATGCTGCCATTTTGTGCCAAGCTTTGCTTTTCCCTAGAATTCTAGGCTCTAAACTTCATCTCCTTCACCTCTCCTTGGGTTGGCCGAACCTCCCTAGCTTCATACACATCATGCACCTTCAAGATCAACACCACTCTTAGGAGGATCTTGCTCACACACCTTCATAGCTTCTGCACCACTTTTTCTTACATGATTCAAGAAGACCTTCATGAAATGCCATCAGCACCTATGCCTACCCCCGATGCATCACATTCTATCTCAAAAGTTTTGAAATAATTTGGGAGAGATAGAATTGGTGCATTGGTGAGTTGAGCTTTTAGCCTTTGGAAGGCTTGCTCATGCTTTTCATTCCAACAAAATGCAACATCTTTTTTAACAAGTTCATTCAAAGGAGAAGCTAGACTAGAAAAATTAGGCACAAACCTTCTATAGAAGCTAGCTAACCCATGAAAATTTCTTACATCACTTACATTTTGTGGAGTGGGCCACTCTCGGATGGCTTTGATTTTCTCGGGGTCTACATGCACCCCCCTTTTATTGACAATGAAACCTAAGAAAACTACACTATCTACACAAAAGGTACACTTATCCCTATTGGCAAAAAGACTATTTTTCCTAAGCACTAGAAGAACTTCCCTAAGGTGACTTAGATGGTCTTCTAGGGTTTTACTATACACTAGGATATCATAAAAAAAAACTACTACATATTTACCTATGCAATCTCGCAAGGTGTGATTCATAAGCCTCATGAATGTACTTGGGGCATTAGTAAGCCCAAAGGGCATCACCAACCACTCATATAATCCAAATTTGGTCTTAAAAGCGATTTTCCACTCATCACCTTCTTTGATTCGAATTTGGTGATATCCACTTTTAAGGTCAATTTTGGAGAATATGGTTGACCCATGTAATTCATCAAGCATATCATCAAGCCTTGGGATTGGATGCCTATACTTGATGGTGATGTTGTTGATTGCTCGACAATCACAACACATGCGCCATTTTCCATCCTTTTTGGGCACCAACAAGACAGGTACAACACAAGGGCTTAGGCTCTTTTGAACCCAACCCTTCTCCAACAAGTCTTGAACTTGTGATTCTATCTCCTTGGTTTCTTCGGGGTTGGTTCTATAAGCAGGCCTATTTGGTAGGCTTGCCCCCGGAATGAAGTCAATTTGATGTTCTATACCTCCAATGGGAGGGAGTCCAATAGGCCCTTCATTAGAGAATATATCTTCAAATTCACTTAAAAATTTTTCTATTGGAGGAGGGAAATTCATAAGTTCACTACTTGTGACAGTGCATGTAAGTGCTCCTTTACAAATGATAAGGCTTGGTTGTTCAACAAGAAGCAAATTTGCAAAAACGTTTTCAAAAGGCTTTTCTTGTTGATCAACCTTGTGGGAAGGAACACTCTTCTCCCACGCCTTCCTATCCCTAAGGATTTTCTCTTTTTCTAGCGCTCTTTTTTTTTTGTTTTCCTCATCCCTCTTATGTTTCATTTGTATTTGGTCTTTCACCACTTGAGAATGTGGTAAAGGACTAAGTACAAATTTCTTATGTTTGTGGGTGAAGGAAATCTCGTTAGTGAGACCATCATGCAAGGTTTTCTTGTCAAATTGTCATGGTCTCCCTAATAAGATGTGGCAAGCTTCCATAGGTACTACATCACATAAAACTTTATCTTTGTAGTTCCCTATGGAAAACTTGATTTCCACTTGCTTGTCTACACTTAGTTCCCCATTTTCATTAAGCCATTGAAGTTTGTAAGGTTTTGGGTGAGGAACTATTTGTAGATTAAGCTTTTCCACCATTCTAGCACTACAACAATTACAACTAGATCCACTATCCACAATGAGGGAACATATGTTTTCTAAAACATTGCATCTTGTATGAAATATGTTCTCTCTTTGTGTTTCCATGGATGTGCTAGGGTGATTGTTGAGGGTTCTCCTAATCATAAGCAATTCTCCCTCTAGTGGAGCTACCCTCTCATCCTCTCCCCCTTCCTCTCTCTCACTAGGCTCATCCTCGCCACTAGTGTATTCATCTACACCCTTAAGAAACAAAGTCCTTTGGTTTGGGCATTGTGCTTGCACATGCCCTCTACCATAGCACTTGAAACACTTAACATCTCTAGCTCGGATGGGTGGGGTTGAGGTTTCTTTGGTGAAGGGTTTGGTAGGTTCTTTTGGTTTTTCTTTTGATGTACTACCCTCCCTTCTAAACTCTTTCTTGGGGTAAAAGCTAGAGTAAGAACTCACCTTTTGACTTGAAGTTTTGCGCAAGATTTGTTGTTCAACTTTAATGCAAAGTTGAACCAAGTCATTCAAGTCTTGGTAAGGTAGGAGTTCTACCCTATCTCTTATCTCAAGTGACAGGCCACTAAGGAACCTAGCAATGGTGGTGTCCTCCTCTTCTCTAATGGATGCTCTCATCATATAGAGCTCCATTTTTTGCCTATACTCTTCCACACTCATGTTTTTTTGTTGGAGTCTTTGGAGCTTGTCCATCAACTCCCTATGGTAATAGGAAGGTATGTGGCGACGTCTTAGGGCTCCCCTAAGGTCATTCCAATATGTAATGGGAGGTTCCCTATGAAGACGTCTTTCTCTTTCGAGAGAGGTCCACCAATACACGCCGTTCCCTTGGAAACTAAGGGTGGCTAGGGGTACCTTTCGCTCCTCACTCACCCTATGGCAAGCAAAAAGTTGTTCTACTTTCATCTCCCAATCTAGGTAGATTTCTACATTTTCTTTTTCATGGAAGTGAGGTAGATCTACTCTAACTTCCCTTGGCCCCTCTTGTTCCCTTTGCCTATTTCTTCTAGGGGGTGGTTGGTAATAGTCATTAATTCTAAGGCTTCCCTCCCCTAGAGACTCATTACTCCTAGATGCATGAGTATGAGTTTTCTTTGATTTTTGTGATTTTTGTGATTTCTCTTCTTGGGCTTTAGCCAATTCATTAATTTTTGTCTCATTCTCCAATTGTCTAAAAGAAATCATTTGCACAGCTTGTGAAACTTCTTTCAAAAGAGATTTTATAGATTTGACTTCACTTTCAATAGACTTTGGAGAGTGAGGAGGAGAAGACATGGCTAAAGTTTTGTGTATACAAGTATTTTACCTTGAGAAAATTTAGGAAAGTCAAAAAAGGTAGTTTTCCAGGTAAGGGAGGTGAGTCACAAAGGACTACTTAAGTACCAAGCCTTTGCCTTAGCCAAAAACTATCTCTCAATGTCTTCACACAAAACTCTCTCTTAGTAAACTACTTAGAACATAATGAAGTTGAGAAATCAGATTTTCAATGCAAGAAAACAATGCAAGTTAACTAATTAATAAAGCTAGACGATTTAACAAAGCTTAAACAAACCAAGCACACATGCAAAGCGTAACTAAAGAAGCAAGTTATGTAATTAAAAACAATTAACAGTTGCTAATTAAAAACTCTACACTGGTCGGCCCTAGGTGAGGCTTCTTGGACACTTTGAGCCCTTGAAGACACACTTACCGTCTAAACACGTAATTAAGAAGTAATTACGTGGCACTTCCTTTGTTGATCCTCTTTTTGCTATTGGCACTTCCTTGGTTGTCTTTGCTTGTTGGGCCCTCCAAGTGTTTGTGGTGTTTTGAGAAGTGTTTGATTCTGCCTTTGTCTTTGTTCCCCTTAGAATGAAGGTCCTAATTCTCCAATTCCAGCACCTATCAAGAAGACTAGACCTTACCCAAGTGAAATTTCCACTCAATCAAGCACCAAAAGAGAATAATTTCCAGCACCAAATTTAGAGGCCAAAGAATAAAAGCAAGAAACAATTTAATTGAAGAAAACAGTACCACACAAATGGAGTGAGATTGTGACAACTAGAAAGAGTTCCAAGAATTTTAGACAAGCAAATAAAGGTACTCAAATAAAGGTAGGCACACAAAAGAATCCTAAGAATAGCACTAGAATTAGATTACAAAATAAAAAACAGCACCATTGGAAAATTGTTGTGGGCCAGAGAACGTGTTTTTCCCCAATTTATGCTGAGCTGCCCTTTTGGAATTTGCCTCTAAAATTGATATGCAAGATATTCGAGATCTTAAATAAAATCTGGCTTTGGAATCACTCCAAACGAATGAGCCATTTTTTTTTTAATAATTTTTTCAATTTCAGTGTTCAGTTACGCCAACTGTAGCGCCCAGATTTGCACACTGATTTTAAAATATTTATCATTTTTTTTCTATTGACTCTTTTGAGCTGATTCTTTTTTTGTCTTTTCTGTAACAACCTAATCTTGCATATTCCAGAGAATAAAAAATTTCCTATGAGTGAAAATAATTTTGTGGAACAAAACAGCCAGCACAGAGAATGTAAAACAGGGGATTCTGGAAATAAAACTGGAAACAAAAACAGCAAGAGACCAAAATTTAAACACAATGGAGGTTGTGAAATAGAATTTGTGTAGGATCTAAACACAAATATGAACTCAAACTAAAAGTAAAAGGCACCAAAAGATCAATATCACAGCAGTTTCAAAGTAAGCAAAAATACCCAAAATCAAGAAACAATCAAGCCAAAAAATGGACTACTATGAATTGATGACATTGTGGATGAACATGACTTGACAAAACATATATGGATTCAGAAATTAAAGACTCAAAGAGCATAATATGAACCAAATTAAAAGTGCAATAAAGACTCAAAAACCTAAAAGAAAACAACAACTCAAAGGTGTATGGAATCCTATCACAAATTGCACAAGAATTGTTCAAGATCAATTGAACAAAGTGCACCGGTTGGATCTTCCAAATATCACACCAAAACAAATTAAAATTTTAAAAAACAGCAAGACAATTATGGAAACAAGATGAACAACATGAAATAAAGAAGAACTCAAAATGAAAAGACCAAGAACAACTCATCTTTGAAGAACCTATGCTCATGATACCAAATGATGGCAAATTCATGAAGCTCTTCTTAGAATCATGTGAAAGATGGTGCGGAAGCCATGGATGTGTATGTGCAAGATCCTCCTAGGAGCTATGGTGATCTTGAAGGTGCATGATATGTATGGGATTAGGGAGGTTCGGCCAGCCCTATGGTAAGTGAGGAAGATGAAGATTAGAGCCTAGAAACTAGGTAGAAGCAAAGCATGGCACAATGTTGGCAGCATAACTTTACTCACAATAATCTTGAAAAATACAAGAGATGGCCTTCCCTTTTATAGGCTAATGGGCCATGAAAGCTAAGCTAATTACACATGAAATTGGAGCAAAATGAAATGCAAATGACAAGGCACATGGCCGGTTATGTGTGCTAAGGTTCTAGAAAGTGCACAAATCTAGGGTAAATCACATATAAGACAAACTTGTGCTTTCTAACACTACCCTAATTACTAAGCCACCCCTAATGGGCCTCCATGTAACATATACAAGGTCTTCTTTCTTCCATCCGTGGCTAGGTCCATGTGGGCGTGAATATGCTTAGCCATTGACCTTGTAATAGGGCCTAGACGGTCTAGGCCTCCTCCTAGACGCTCCATGTGTAGCCTTCCCTCATCACGTCCTAGACGCTCTCTCCTTGAGTCTAGACGCTCATCACGGTCTAGTTTTGGGTCTTGGCCTCCATGGTGAGGTGTGCTTGGCCCTCCTCCATCACCCCCGCTCCTTTATTTGGCGATACCCACTTTTGGCGACGCCTTATCTTGGCGACACCTCATCTTGGTGATGCCACACCTTGGCGACGCTTTGTGTTTTGTTTTCGTTTCTTTGATATTTGATCTTACATGAAAGAGAAAACTAAGGTGAGAATATCTTAAACTTTTCTTTTCTTTATTTGGGTGACCTCGTTAAAAAACCCTCAAGAGGGAAAAAGAGTGTCCCCTTTACAAAATTTCAACTGAAATAAAACTTTAAATTCGCCGCATTCCAACTACGTGGGATGGGGCCTCCTTCTAGAGTCTCTAACTTGTACGAACCATTCCCCTTAGCTTTGGTTACTCTGAATGGTCCAGTCCACTTGGGAGACAACTTGTTTTCTAACTCGTACGGGTGAGCCTTCCTCATGACCAAATCACCAACCTGGAACTGTCGTAGCTTCACCTTAGAGTTGTACTGACGCTCCACTCTTCTCTTCACAGCCTCAGCCTTAATTTTCGCCTCTTCTTTGGCCTCATCTATTATGATGGTATTTTCATGAAGGTCTTCTTGAATCATGTAAGAAAGTGGTGCGGAAGCTATGAAGGTGTGTGTGCAAGATCCTCCTAAGAGTGGTGTTGATCTTGAAGGTGCATGATAGGTATGATTATAGGGAGGTTCGGCCAACCCAAGGAGATGTGAAGGAAGTGAAGTTTAGAGCCTAGAATTCTAGGAGAAGCAAAGCTTGGCACAAAATGGCAGCATAACTTTACTCACAATAAACTTGCAAATACAAGGTGTAGGCCTTCCTATTTATAAGCTAAATGGCCGTAAGTTTTAAGCTAATGTCTAATGAAATGAAAGCCAAATTAAATGCAATTCACAAAGCACATGTGCCATGTACTCATGACCGGCCAAACCTAGAGAGTTTCTAGAATGTTTCACTCAAATATGCTTTCTACACTACTCTAATTACTAAGCACCCCTAATGGGCCTTTATGCAACATGTACAAAGCTTTCTCTCTTCCATCCGTGGCTTCATTCAATTGGGCTTGAATATGCTTAGCCATTGACCTTGTGATAGGCCCTAGACGGTCTATGTCTCCTCCTAGACGCTCCATGGGTAGCCTTTCCTCTTCACGTCCTAGACGCTCCTTCCTTCTAGCTAGACGCTCATCATGGTCTAGACGCTCTTCATGGTCTAGTGTTGGGCTTTGGCTTTCATGGCTAGATGTGCTTGGCCCTCCTCCATCATCCCCTCCCCCTTGGAAAGGATTTGTCCTCAAATCCAGCTCGTCATCGTCATTGGTACCTACAAATGGAGAAAGGTCAATTACATTAAAAGGAGAAAGATCGTCATCGTCATTGGTTACTTTCTCTTTAGGCATAAATCCTATAGAAGATGGTAACAACTTAAAAGGAGAAAGTTGATTGAACCCGCACATAACTTTAAAAGTAGAAATATAAGTAGTTTTGTGAACTACTTTATGGTATGTTTGCTCACCTCTAGAGTTGTGTGTGCACTTCATGATTATTCTAGGCATAGTAGAAAGAGCTAGATTTTCAAATATATTTTGACCATGCGTTTGAGGATGATAAGAATTTAAAGTGTGCAATTTAGTTGCAAGTTTTCCAAAGGAAATCCTCAAATCATGGTTTGCGAAATTTGGAACTCTATTCAACACTATGCTTGAAGATAAACCATGAAGATGTATCACTTCTCTAGAGAAGAGTTTATCCATAACCATGAAGATTGAATCACAACCTTTTGTTGTCCTAGGGAGTTTTAATAGGAAATTTATATCTTCCCAAGGATCATTTGCAAAAGGTGAAGGAGTATAGAGTTTATGAGACATTGCCTTGGGCGTATTTTAAAAACAAGAATTGTACCTAAGGTAATGTCTTTGAACTTCTTTTCTCATGGGGGACAAAAGTTTTCCTTTTAAAAGCTCTAGAGTTTTATCAACTCTAATTTGTCCCATGAGTTCTCCTTCATGAAGACTTTTTCTCTTATGTGTAAGGATAGTCTCGTTGTGACAACCATTGTTTATAAGGATTTGTACACTTTGCAATGGTTGTCTCAATAAGACATGACAAGTTTCTTTAGGCACTACTTCACATAAAAAATTGTTTTTGTAGATGCTTATAAAAAACTTGACATTCACTTGGTGATATCCTAGCACATATGAGAAATAATCTATTTCATTTTTATCTATGCAAGCTTCTTTTAAAGACTCTTCTTTTTCACTTAGGCTTGCAAGTGTTCCTTTACAAAAGGTAAGGCTTTGAGGTTGTTCAACAAGACACATATTTTCAAAGGTATTTTTAAATCTTTGGTCTTGTTGAATGACCTTGTGGGAAGGAACACTCTTCTCCCACGCCTTTTGTTCTTCAAGGGTCTTCTCATGCTTTTCTTTTTCTTCTTTTTCTTTAGCTTCCCTTTTGACTTCCCCTCTGATGTGATTCCAATAGCCACATAGAACAAGATTCTTGACACTTTGAGGAATCACCTTGAGCTGGAAAATGTAGAGGCACTTTCTTAGAAGTTGGATCATAGTTCTAAGATCAAGAACTCACCAAAACAAGTACCAAATCCCAAACTCATTTGGATGAACCAAATATTGTCAAATTGAATCAACAAAGGAGAAGGAAAAGAGCAAACCGAACAGAAATTAAAAAACTAAACAGAAAATAGATGCTGGAAAATTAAAGAAACCGAACAAAAACAACTCAAAACTCAAGGAAACAAGAACAAATTGAAGAAGAAGAAAGGAAGGAGAAGAGAATGCTCATGAAGATGGAGGAATGGTTGGATGATCACGCCACTAGAAGAATGGATGCTCCTAGATGAGTGTGGAAGCCGCCACTTGAGGAAACCATGGTCCTTCAAGATAAGACTAGAGAAGAAGCTCAAAGCTCTCCAAATGCTCACTCCAAGTTTGAGTATAGTTTCTTTAGATAAAATTCAAATCTCCATTTTACAAAGGAAGCACCTCTATTTATAGCCTAAGGTGCTGAAAAATAAGTGGGAAATTTCAAATAAACTCATTTGAAATTCCCACCAAAAACAAGTCACATGGGAGGTGTGACCTTTTTCTACTATGACACCTCCCAAAAACTACACCTACACCACTCTCCTAAGTCACATGGACAATGTGACTTTATTTTACATTTTCACACACCTTTATTTAATAACCACACCTCCTAAAACTATACAAGAGTATTTCAAAGCTTGGCCTTGCCCCTCATGGGATGGACTTGGGCTCTTTGGGCTTTGGCCTTCTTGGGCTTGGGCTTGGGCTTTGGGCTTGGGCCTCATCTTTATTTTATTTCTTCTTTTAATTTTGAGAAGACTAGAAGGAAGAACTTCAAATGTGAGGATGGATGTCCTCTTCCTCCATTAATAAAAGCCTCCTTTATTTGATTCTCATCATACTCCTCGAGTTGGAGAGAATTCGTCCACGAATTCTGAATCCCTGCATATAACAAAGTCAGTTTAGTTTTACAATTAAAAGTGGAAGAAAAATGTAAACATGACTTATCTTTTGTAAACAATGGGATTTCAGAAAAGGAGGTTCTATAAATCGACCAAGTTGGAAAAATTTGTTTGGGAATGATGATATCTTTTGGGAAAAGGCATCTTAAATGGTGAAAACCATTAGGAGGTATGAAATCATCCCTAACACTTTT
Organism: Phaseolus vulgaris; assembly: GCF_000499845.2. Lineage (NCBI taxonomy): Eukaryota > Viridiplantae > Streptophyta > Magnoliopsida > Fabales > Fabaceae > Phaseolus > Phaseolus vulgaris. Next base: position 6,417,422 of record NC_023758.2, on the reverse strand, counting down.
TAACCAAGATGGTGTTGAAATAGAAACCTTGGGTAATGAAAAAGATAAGGAAGGAAAACACCTTGGAGGTGAAAGGAGAAGACTCATGTCAACTTGTTCTTCTTTGTCTTTTTTATTTTGACTTGTGGGAAGTGGGTGAGTTAGGTCTTGTGTTACCTTGTTTATCTTTAAGATTTGCTTTTGTGGACAATGAAGAGCTATGTGCCCAAAACCTAAACATTTAAAACATTTGATATTTGAAGTTTTGGTAGGTGACTTAGGAGTAGAAAGATTTGTAGTAGAAACTTTGTTTGGAAACATGGTTTGTTTGGAAAAATTGGAAGGACAATTTTGAGTAGACATTTTGTTGGCATCCTTCCTAGAAGAGTTGTAAAAATTATAATCATGAGTATTTTTGAAAGTTGTTTTCAAAAGATAGGATTCTACCTTGATGGCTTGGCGAAACACTTTCTTTAAAGAAGAGTACTCATTTAATTCTACAATTTCTCTAATATCTCTTCTCAAACCACGTACAAACCATTTTAGCTTTGACTCTTCATTAGCATGCATATTCATTTTAGTCAAAGTTGTTTCAAAATCTTTAATGTATTCTTCTACCATCCTATGTCCTTGAGGAAGCCTTTGGAACTTCAACAAGTGTTCCTTCCTAGAAGGAGGAACAAACCTCGCGCGCATACACTCTTTCAAAGCATTCCAAGAAACCACGGGAGGTTTCTTGCGATATATAATGTCCATTACAATTTTATGCCACCATTCTTTGGCATAGCCCAAAAAGGATAAAGAAACTATTCTAAGTTTTTGGTCATCTTGGACCTTATACACATGAAAATAATGGTCAACCTTAGTCTCCCATTCTAAATACACATTAGGATCACTATCACCATTAAAACTAGGGACTTTTTTACAAGCAATGTTGAACACTTGGTGATATCTTTGGTCACGGTTATAGCTCTCTTCATGAGAATGATGGTGATGCCTCCTTCTTCTATGTTCTTCTTCACCAAGGACTGAAGCTTTGGAAGGAGAATGCTGTTTGTAAGATGCACCACTTGAATAGCCAGCCATTTTGCAAATAAAAAACAGCAAACACACAAAAACAGCAAACAAGTTAAGAAACAAAATTAGCAAAAACAGTGAGCTTGGCAATGAAACTGCCGAAGTGAAATGAGGCTGAAAAAAGAGATCACTCTCAAAGAAATAATGTTCTTGCACCAATCTGATCTTGAGGCCTTGGAATCCTCAAATGAAATATGTCAAAGCAAGCACACCAATCTTAAGAGCAAACCACCACAAAACCAAAGAAACAATAAAGACAAACAAGAAAAGGTATAAGCAAGGAAAGGTAATTGCAAAAGGAATACTATATGTAAGACAAACTCAAAGAGTAAGAATGAAAGACAATCAAGAAAATAAAGAACTCAATGAGAAAAGTAGGCACACAAAAGAATACCTAAGGAAAAGCACTAGAGTAGATGAGGAAAACAAAAAATATTAGCTACTGGAAAATTTTTTTTAATGCAAACTGTGTTTGATATTCACTGATTTAACTGGAACGTTGTAGAGCGAACTGGATTATGAAATTTATACCACAGAAACTTCAAGATGTTAACTCAAAAATGGCACTGGAATCAATTAAAAATAGTAAGCCAATTGAGAGAAATAAATTTTTCAAAATCGCTGCCAGATTACCGTATTTTTTTCGGCAGAAATGTACACTTTTTTTATTTTATTTATCATTTTTTGTGTACTTCATATTTTTGAATGATTCTTTTTTCTATTCTTTTCTAACACTTTGAATATCTCAAATCCAGAATTTCAGAATTTTAAAGTACGTAAATCAATTGCAATAAGGAAAAACAGTAAGCACTTTTTTCAGAAACAGAGGAATCCTAATAGGAATAAAAAACAGGATGATGAACTAGCAAAGACATAATAGAAAAAGATGTATTGGAACTTGTATAGGTCTAGAATACAAGTATGAACTCAATTCTAAAAAGAAAATGCACAAAGGATCAACATCAATTCAGAAAATTATATGACACTAAAGCAAGAAACAATCAAAACAATAAAAGTACTACTAGAAGTAATGACATATATGGAATAACATGACTTAAGACAAAACTTGACATGATTCAAAAATTAAAAGACACAACACAAATTGTAACAAGTGAAAGGAAGCTTAAGGTAAACTCTAGGAAGGATAATGCCATTCCAAAAGAGCAACCTTACTCATAAGAATTATGAGTGCCATAAACCTTTCCACAAACACTTGGAGCAAAAGAAAAACAGCAAGAAAACTCAATTAAAATTCTAAAACAGAAACTTAAATTGCAAGAAATTAAAGAGCTCTTGAAATAAAGTGCACACAACTCAACAATTAAACAAGAATGAACCTAAGACTCATGATACCACATGATGTGATATCAGAGCCACATAGAACAAGATTCTTGACACTTTGAGGAATCACCTTGAGCTGGAAAATGTAGAGGCACTTTCTTAGAAGTTGGATCATAGTTCTAAGATCAAGAACTCACCAAAACAAGTACCAAATCCCAAACTCATTTGGATGAACCAAATATTGTCAAATTGAATCAACAAAGGAGAAGGAAAAGAGCAAACCGAACAGAAATTAAAAAACTAAACAGAAAATAGATGCTGGAAAATTAAAGAAACCGAACAAAAACAACTCAAAACTCAAGGAAACAAGAACAAATTGAAGAAGAAGAAAGGAAGGAGAAGAGAATGCTCATGAAGATGGAGGAATGGTTGGATGATCACGCCACTAGAAGAATGGATGCTCCTAGATGAGTGTGGAAGCCGCCACTTGAGGAAACCATGGTCCTTCAAGATAAGACTAGAGAAGAAGCTCAAAGCTCTCCAAATGCTCACTCCAAGTTTGAGTATAGTTTCTTTAGATAAAATTCAAATCTCCATTTTACAAAGGAAGCACCTCTATTTATAGCCTAAGGTGCTGAAAAATAAGTGGGAAATTTCAAATAAACTCATTTGAAATTCCCACCAAAAACAAGTCACATGGGAGGTGTGACCTTTTTCTACTATGACACCTCCCAAAAACTACACCTACACCACTCTCCTAAGTCACATGGACAATGTGACTTTATTTTACATTTTCACACACCTTTATTTAATAACCACACCTCCTAAAACTATACAAGAGTATTTCAAAGCTTGGCCTTGCCCCTCATGGGATGGACTTGGGCTCTTTGGGCTTTGGCCTTCTTGGGCTTGGGCTTGGGCTTTGGGCTTGGGCCTCATCTTTATTTTATTTCTTCTTTTAATTTTGAGAAGACTAGAAGGAAGAACTTCAAATGTGAGGATGGATGTCCTCTTCCTCCATTAATAAAAGCCTCCTTTATTTGATTCTCATCACCCTCTCTTCTTTTGTATTTTTCTTTCCTTTCTTTCTTTATGGGAAGCAAACAATTTTTCTACCCTCATTTCCCAATCTAGGCAAGCTTCTATATTTTCTTTTCCATGGAAATGGGGTTGGTCTACCCTAACCTCTCTTGGGTTTTCTTGTTCTTTTCTATCTCCTCTATGTCTTCTAGGGGGTGCTTGATAATAATCATTTACTCTAATGCTTCCCTCCCCAAAAGAATCATGATCTTTAGAGATATATGCTTGAGAAGGTAATTTTTTTAGAATGTGAGACTTCTCATCCTTTGCTTTAGTCAAAACATTAAGTTTAGTCTCACTCTCCAATTGTCTATATGCAATTGATTGCACAGTTTGTGAAACTTCTTTCAAAAGAGTTTTTAAAGATTTTAATTCACTTCCAATAGACTTTGTAGAATGAGAAGAAGAAGACATGGCTAAAGCTTTGTGTATATAGGTGTTTTACTTTGAGAAAGTTTAGGAAAGTTAAAGAAGGTAGTTTTTCAGGTAAGGGAGGTGAGTCACAAAGGACTACTTAAATACCAAGCCTTTTCCTTGCCAAAAACTATCCTCCAATGTCTTCACACAAGACTTTCTCTTAGTGAAACACTTAGAACACAAATAAGTTGAGAAATCAATTTTTTTTTTCAATGCAAGAAAACAATGTATGCTAACTAATTTAACAAAGCTAGTCGGTTTAACACAAAATAAGCATGCAAAGCGTTACTACTAAGCAAAAAGAAAGACAATCACCAACAATTAACAAAATTAAACATGCAAAACGTAGCTATGAAAGCAAAAGAAAAGCAATTACAAACAAGTAACAATTACTAATCAAGAATGCTATACTATTCGGCCCTAGGTGAGGCTTCTTGGACACTTTGAGCCCTTGAAGACACACTCACCGTCTAAACGTAATTAACAAGGTAATTAACAATAAACCAAGTTGCAAAGGAAATAAGAGAACTCCCTTTGTTGATCCTCTTTTTGGTTAGTGCACTTCTTTGTTGTCTTTACTTGTTGATCTTCCTAGTGTTTGTAGTGTTTTCAAAAATGCTTGTTTCGGCTTTGGCCTTGTCTTCTCCTTAGAATGATGGTCTTTAATTCTCCAATTTCCAGCACCTAGCAAAGGGCTAAACCTTAACCAAATCAAGTTCCCATTCACATAAGCACCAAAGAAGAATTAAATTCCAGCACCCAAATTAGAGGTCAAAGAACAAAAGCAAGAAACAAATTTAATTGAATAAAACAGTACCACGAAAAGGATTTAGATTGTGACAACTAGAAAGAGAGTCAAGTAATTAAAGCAAACAAATAAAGGTACTCAATTAAAGGTTGGCACACAAAAGAATTCCTAAAGAAAAGCACTAGATTAGATGACCAAATAAAAAAACAGCACCACTGGAAAATGTTGTGGGCCAGAAAACGTGTTTGTTCCCCGATTTATGCTGATCTGTATTTTTTAGAATTTGGCTCTGAAATTTTTTATGCAAGATATTCAGGATCTTATCTAAAATCTGGCTTTGGATTCACTCAAAACGGATGCACTATTTTTTTTTAATAAATTTTGCAAATTTGGTGTTCGGTTAGGCCAGCTGGAGCGCTTCAGATTTGCACTCTGATTTTAAAAGATTTATCATTTTTTTTCTGTTGCTTCTTTTGACCTAATTCTTTTTTTGTCCTTTCTATAACACTTTAAACTTTCATTTTCCAAAGAATCAAAATTTTCCTATGAGTGGAAATATTTTTCTGGGTTAAAACAGCCAAAACAGAGAAGGTGAAAACAGGGGAATCTGAAAACTGGAAACAAAAACAGCAAGATACCAAAGTTTAGACACAATGGAAATTTGTGAAATAGAATTGTGTATGATCTAAACACAATATGAACTCAAACTAAAAATTAAAAAAAGGCACCAAAGGAGCAAAGAACAGCAGATTCAAGCAAATAAAGAGGCCCAAAAATCAAGAAACAATTAAGCCAAATAAAAGGACTACTATGAATTGTTGACAATATGGATGAACATGACTTGACAAAACATGTATAGATTTAGAAAATTAAAGACTCAAAGCATAATATGAACCAAAATAATGAAAGCAATAAAGACTCAAAGCCTAAAAGAAAATAGCAACACAAAGGTGTATGGAATCCTATCACAAATTGCACAAGAACTTGTTCAAGATCAAATGAACAAGAGTGCTTCGGTTGGATCTTCCACAAAGCACACCAAGAACAAATTAAAATGTAAAAAACAGCAAGACAAGTATGGAAATTAAATGACAATATGAAATAAAGAAGAACTAAAATTGAAAAGACAAAGAGCTACTCATCTTGAAGAACCAAAGCTCATGATACCAAATGATGGCATTTTCATGAAGTTCTTCTTGAATCAATGTAGAGTATGGGGCGGAAGTAATGAATGAGAGTGAGCAAGATCCTCCTAAGAGTGGTGTTGATCTTGTAGGTGCATGATAGATATGGGTATTGAGTGGTTCGGCCAGCTCAAGGGAAAAGATGAAGGAATTGAAGTTTATTGTGAGTAAAGTTATGCTGCCCATTTGTGCTCAACTTTGCTTCTCCCGAGAATCCTAGGCTCTAAACTTCAATTCCTTCATCTTTTCCCTTGAGCTGGCCGAACCACTCAATACCCATATCTATCATGCACCTACAAGATCAACACCACTCTTAGGAGGATCTTGCTCACTCTCATTCATTGCTTCCGCCCCATACTCTACATTGATTCAAGAAGAACTTCATGAAAATGCCATCAAAAAGTGTCATGTACTCCATATTCAAGAGGTAGGTCCAATTTATATGCATTGTTATTGACTCGCTTGAGGACTTGAAAGGGTCCATCACCTCGGGGACTTAGTTTGGACTTCCTTTGAGTTGGAAATCTATCTTTGCGAAGGTGAAGCCAAATTAAGTCTCCTTCCTCAAAAATTATTTCTTTCTTCCCTTTATTGTTGTATTTTGTGTACTTCTCATTTTGTTGTTGTATTTGGAGTTTAATCTTCTCATGCATTTTCTTTACAAAGTCAGCTTTGATTACTCCTTCCTTATGCACAAAATCTTGTGGATTAGGAAGAGGTATCAAATCCATGGGTGTGAGAGGATTAAAACCATATACTACTTCAAAAGGAGAAGCATTAGTAGTCTTGTGAACTACTCGATTGTAAGCAAATTCAATGTGGGGAAGATACTCATCCCAAGATTTGTGGCTGCCCTTCATGATAGCCCTAAGCATAGTTCCAAGAGATCTATTGACTACTTCGGTTTGGCCATCCGTTTGAGGATGACAAGAAGTTGAAAATTGTAGCCTTGTTCCAAGTTTACCCCAAAGAGTTTTCCAAAAGTGGCTTATAAACTTGGGATCTCTATCGGACACTATACTTCTAGGGAGACCATGGAGTCTCACCACTTCTCTGAAGAAGAGTTTAGAAATATTTTGAGCATCATCTACCTTGTGGCATGGAATAAAATGGGACATTTTGCTAAAACGGTCCACTACCACAAAGATAGAGTCATGGCCTCTTGCAGTCCTAGGAAGTCCTAAAATGAAATCCATGCTAATGTCTTCCCAAGGAGCATTTGCAATCGGCAAAGGGGTGTAGAGTCCATGAGGCATTGTTCTAGACTTTGCTTTTAAACATGAGATGCATCTAGAACAATGTCGTTGGACATCTTTTGATGTGATTCCAATAGCCACATAGAACAAGATTCTTGACACTTTGAGGAATCACCTTGAGCTGGAAAATGTAGAGGCACTTTCTTAGAAGTTGGATCATGGTTCTAAAATCAAGAACTCACCAATAACAAGTACCAAATCCCAAACTCATTTGGATGAACCAAATATTGTCAAATTGAATCAACAAAGGAGAATGAAAAGAAGAGACCGAACAGAATTGAATTAAAAACAAAAGTACCGAACAGAATTAAGAAGCAAACAGAAAATAGGTGCTGGAAAATTAAAGGAACCAAAACAAAAACAACTCAAAACTCAAGGCTACATGAACAAATTGAAGAAGAAGAAAGGAAGGAGAAGAGAATGCTCATGAAGATGGAGGAATGGTTGGATGATCACGCCACTAGAAGAATGGATGCTCCTAGATGAGTGTGCAAGCCGCCACTTGAGGAAACCATGGTCCTTCAAGATAAGACTAGAGTAGAAGCTCAAAAGCTCTCCAAATGCTCACTCCAATTTTGAGTATAGTTTCTTTAGATAAAATCAAATCTGAATTTTACAAAGGAAGCACCTCTATTTATAGCCTAAGGTGCTGAAAAATAGGTGGGAAATTTCAAATAAACTCATTTGAAATTCCCACCAAAAACAAGTCACATGGGAGGTGTGACCTTTTTCTACTATGACACCTCCCAAAAACTACACCTACACCTATCTACTAATACACCCCCCTAAAGGTCCTATTTAAAACCTAAAAGATGCTATAACAAAAGAGGTTTCTAAGGTTTCCCTCTAAGCACCTTCAACTAAAGACACTACAAAAAGAGAAAATAAATGTCCTCTTGCTCCCAAGGCTTTGAACATGCTTCTTGTAATCCTTTGAGGTGGACTTTGACCTCCATGGGCATCCTCCATTTGTGCCTCCACCTCTTCTTGAGCTTGATGAGTGGCCTCCATGTTCTCTTGGGCTTGATCTCCATCATACTCCCCGAGTTGGAGAGAATTCGACCACGAATTCTGGAGACCTACAGAAAAAGGAGTTAGATCGCTGACATTAAAAGTATGACTACCTAAGAATGTATCAGGCATATCTAACTCATAAGCATTGTCATTAATCCTCTTGAGGACTTGGAAAGGTCCATCCCCTCGAGGCATTAGTTTGGACTTCCTTTGAGTAGGAAAACGATCCTTCCTCAAGTGAAGCCAAACCCAATCGCCCTCATCAAACAACAATGCTTTTCTCCTCTTATTGGCAAGTTCAGCATACTTGCCAACCTTCTTCTCAATTCTCTTCTTGATGTCTTTATGCAAAGTTTTCACAAAAGAAGCCTTTTCATCCCCATCTTTGCACAAGACATCGTCAAGAAGGGGAATAGGAAGAAGATCAAGAGGTGTTAGGGGATTAAACCCATAGACCACCTCAAAAGGAGAATGGGAGGTGGTAGAATTTACTACTCGGTTATATGCAAACTCAACATGGGGTAGTAAATTCTCCCACACTCTAGGATTCCCCGAAATAAAGCATCTCAATAGTTGTCCCAAAGTTCTATTTACCACCTCGGTTTGACCATCGGTTTGTGGGTGGCAAGTGGTAGAAAATAAAAGCTTAGTTCCAAGCTTGCCCCACAAGGTCTTCCAAAAGTGACTCAAGAACTTAGGATCTCTATCGGACACTATAGACCTAGGAATCCCATGCAAGCGAACCACTTCTTGGAAGAAGAGGTTTGCAATGTGGCATGCATCATCCACTTTGTGGCAAGGAATAAAGTGAGCCATTTTTGAAAAACGATCCACTACCACAAAAATGGAGTCCTTTCCCTTTGATGTCTTGGGTAAGCCTAAGATGAAATCCATAGATATATCTACCCAAGGCATTGAAGGGATAGGAAGAGGAGTATAAAGACCATGGGGATGCATTTTAGATTTAGCTTTGCGGCAAGCTATGCATTTATCACACAAACTATGAACATGTTTATGCATATGAGGCCAAAAGAAATGTTCATGCAACACATCCAAAGTTTTAGCAACCCCAAAATGTCCCATTAAGCCCCCCTCATGAGCTTCTCTAACAAGAGATAATCTAATAGAGCATTGGGGAACACAAAGACGTTTTCCTTTAAAAAGAAAGCCATCTTGAATAAAAAAATCTTTGTGTCCTCCCTTAAGACACTCTTGATAGAGGAGAGAAAAATCAAGGTCATCATGATAAAGTTCCTTAATGTGATCAAAACCAAGATATTGAGAGGTTAAAAGATTTAGCAAGGTGTATCTTCTAGAAAGAGCATCCGCCACAATATTTATTTTGCCTTGCTTGTGTTTGATCACATAAGGAAATTGCTCAATGAATTCCACCCACTTAGCATGCCTCTTGTTAAGTTTGTTTTGGCTTTTCAAATATTTAAGAGATTCATGATCACTATGTATCACAAACTCTTTGGGAAAAAGATAGTGTTGCCAAGTAAACAAAGCCCTAACAAGTGCATATAATTCCTTATCATAGGTGGAATAGTTGAGATGACTTCCCTTCAATTTCTCACTAAAATAGGCTATGGGGTGGCCCTCTTGAAGGAGAACAGCCCCAATACCTATGCTTGAAGCATCACACTCAATCTCAAATGTCTTAGTGAAATTAGGAAGGGCCAAGATGGGAGCATTAGTCAATTTTTCTTTCAAAGTATCAAAAGCATTTTGTTGTGCTTCTCCCCAATGAAAGACCACATCCTTTTTCACTATGTCATTGAGTGGTGCGGCAATGGTACCAAAGTTTGGGACAAATCTTCTATAGAAAGAAGCAAGCCCATGAAAACTTCGGACCTCATTCAAAGATTTCGGTGTAGGCCACTTTTGAATGGCCACCACCTTGGTTTTGTCCACATGGACCCCTTTACAACTCACAACAAACCCTAGGAATTCTATATGATCAAGAGCAAACATACATTTAGCAAGGTTAGCATACAAATGTTCCTTCCTAAGGGTTTCCAAAACTTGCCTAACATGCAACCTATGGTCATTCAAAGATAAGCTATAAATGAGAATGTCATCAAAGTAAACCACAACAAACTTACCAATGAAAGGTCTAAGAACATGATGCATGAGGCGCATGAAGGTACTTGGTGCATTAGTTAAACCAAAAGGCATAACTAACCACTCATATAAACCAAAGTTGGTCTTAAAAGCCGTCTTCCATTCATCACCCGGTTTGATACGGATTTGATTGTAGCCGCTTTTAAGATCAATCTTTGAAAAGATTTTTGAACCATGTAATTCATCCAACAAATCATCTAATCTAGGTATGGGATGCCTATACTTAATGGTTATGTTATTTATGGCCCTACAATCCGAACACATTCGCCATGTGCCATCCTTTTTTGGCACTAAGATGATAGGCATAGCACAAGGACTCATGCTATCTTGCACCCACCCTTTTTCAATCAAAGCCTCAACTTGTTGGCGAATTTCCTTGGTTTCACTTGGATTGGTCCTATATGCGGGACGATTTGGTAAAGAAGAGCCCGGTATCAAATCAATTTGGTGCTCAATCCCTCTCAAAGGTGGAAGGCCATTTGGAGGATCTTGAAACACATCTTTGAACTCTTCTACCAAATTTTCCAAGCAATGAGGACTATCAACAAGTGTTTCTATGCTAAGAGTTCTAGGGATGGCTAAAAAAAAAGGATGATGAGCCACTATTTCCCTTTCAATGTCACGCCTAGACACAAGGAGTGTAGGCTTAGAACTCTTATCTTTTTTATCTTTTTTATCTTTTTCACTCTCCCTCTTTTTCTTCATGATAACTTGGTCCTCATGGACTTCTCTTGGAGAGAGAGATTTTAAAGTAACCTTGTGACCATGGAATTCAAAAGATAATGTGTTGGTAAAGCCATCATGTAAAACTTTTCTATCAAATTGCCAAGGCCTTCCCAAAAGAACATGAGTGGCTTCCATGGGCACAACATCACATAATACCTCATCTTTGTATTTTCCAATGGAGAAATGGATGAGGACTTGTTTATTAACAATTATTTCTCCTACTTCACTAAGCCATTGTAATTTGTAGGGCTTTGTATGAGAGATAGTAGGCAATCCAAGCTTATCTACTACTCTTGTACTAGCCACATTTGCACAACTACCCCCATCCACTATCAAGGAACAAATGTTGTTTTGAATAAGACATCTTGTATGGAAAATATTTTCCCTTTGACTTTCATCAAAAGGTTGTGAAACTTGTCCAAGAAGTCTTCTCACAACTAACAAGTCCCCTTCAAGTGGACATTCACTCTCTTCCTCACTAGATGCATGAGAATGCAATGAATGCTTTGAAGAATCCGAATCATGCTCACTAACTACAATGCCCTCATGCATGTACATACTTCGTTTTGAAGGACAATTTGCAGCAATATGACCATAACCCATACATTTAAAGCATTTAGTGTTAGATGTTCTAGTGGGAGACTTAGGTCTAGATGTTGATGGCTTAGATTCCTTGGGTTTGAAAGAAGAATCTTTGGAAGGATGTTTTGAAAAAGAAGTTTTGTTTCTCCAAGACTTGGAGTAGTATCCATTATTGGAAGCATTTTTAAAAGAGTTTTTCTTAGCAAGTTGGGCTTCCACCTTCATTGCAAGATGAACTAAAGAGCCCAATGATGAATACTCTTGTAACTCAACAATGTCTTGGATATCCTTCCTAAGACCACTCACAAACCTAGCAACCATGGCTTCTTCACTTTCTTCTAATTCAATTTTAAGCACAAGCGTCTCAAGCTCCTTATAATATTCATCCACATTTAGTGTGCCTTGTTGAAACTGTTGGAGTCTCAACATGAGGTCTTTCCTAAAATGTGGGGGCACAAACCTAGCGCGCATATGATCCTTTAAAGAGTTCCAAGAGTCCACGGGAGGACCCTTGTGATAGATAATGTCCTTTACAATCCCATGCCACCATTTCATGGCATAATCACTAAACTCTAGGGTGGCTAGCTTGAGCTTATGCTCATCTTGGATCTCATGGATCTCAAAAATTTGTTCACACTTAGCCTCCCAATCTAAATACACATTTGGATCACTAGAACCATTAAAACAAGGTAGTTTGACCGAAGGAAGCTTGGACTTTGCATCATGGTAGAAGCCATTGCCGTAGTGAATTCTTTCCCCTTGGTGATGATGTCTTTGTCCATGGACTTGGGGTGGAGGTCTCCTTCTCCTATGCTCATCTTCACGGCCAACATCATTTGAAGAAGCTCTTGAAGATGGTCTATGAGAATGATGTCCATCATGGATAGAAGGAGATGGTCTAGTTTGTTTGACCTCCATCTTTTGCAATTTCTCTTCCAACCTTCTAATTGTTCTTTGAGCTTCATGTAATTCACCAAGAATTGAAGCTTTGGAAGGAGAATTCTGCTTGGAGGATGCATCACTTGAAGATCCAGCCATTTGTAATTAAAAAACAGCAAACACACAAAACAGCAAACAAGTTAAAAATTAGCAAAAACAGTGAGCTTTCCAATTGAAACTGCCGAAGTGAATTTAAGGCTGAAAAGATATCACTCTCAAAGAAATAATGTTCTTGCACCAATCTGATCTTGAGGCCTTGGAATCCTCAAATGAAATATGTCAAAGCAAGCACACCAATCTTAAGAGCAAACCACCACAAAACCAAAGAAACAATAAAGACAAACAAGAAAAGGTATAAGCAAGGAAAGGTAATTGCAAAAGGAATACTATATGTAAGACAAACTCAAAGAGTAAGAATGAAAGACAATCAAGAAAATAAAGAACTCAATGAGAAAAGTAGGCACACAAAAGAATACCTAAGGAAAAGCACTAGAGTAGATGAAGAAAACAAAAAAAAAAAATTTAGCTACTGGAAATTTTTTTTTTAATGCAAACTGTGTTTGATATTCACTGATTTAACTGGAACGTTGTAGAGCGAACTGGATTATGAAATTTATACCACAGAAACTTCAAGATGTTAACTCAAAAATGGCACTGGAATCAATTAAAAACAGTAAGCCAATTGAGAGAAATAAATTTTTTAAAATCACTGCCAGATTACCGTATTTTTTTCGGCAGGAATGTACACTTTTTTTATTTTATTTATCATTTTTTGTGTACTTCATATTTTTGAATGATTCTTTTTTCTATTCTTTTCTAACACTTTCAATATCTCAAATCCAGAATTTCAGAATTTTACAGTACGTAAATCAATTGCAATAAGGAAAAACAGTAAGCACTTTTTTCAGAAACAGAGGAATCCTAATAGGAATAAAAAAACAGGATGATGAACTAGCAAAGACATAATAGAAAATGATGTATTGGAACTTGTATAGGTCTAGAATACAAGTATGAACTCAATGCTAAAAAGAAAATGCTCAAAGGATCAACATCAATTCAGAAAAAAATATATGACACCAAAGCAAGAAACAATCAAAACAATAAAAGTACTACTAGAAGTAATGACATATATGGAATAACATGACTAAGACAAAACTTAACAAGATTCAAAAATTAAAAGACACAACACAAATTGTAACAAGTGGAAGGAAGCTTAAGGTAAACTCTAGGAAGGATAATGCCATTCCAAAAGAGCAACCATACTCATAAGAATTATGAGTGCCATAAACCTTTCCACAAACACTTGGAGCAAAAGAAAAACAGCAAGAATACTCAATTAAAATTCTAAAACAGAAACTTAAATTGCAAGAAAAATTAAAGAGCTCTTGAAATAAAGTGCACACAACTCAACAATTAAACAAGAATGAACCTAAGACTCATGATACCACATGATGTGATTCCAATAGCCACATAGAACAAGATTCTTGACACTTTGAGGAATCACCTTGAGCTGGAAAATGTAGAGGCACTTTCTTAGAAGTTGGATCATGGTTCTAAAATCAAGAACTCACCAATAACAAGTACCAAATCCCAAACTCATTTGGATGAACCAAATATTGTCAAATTGAATCAACAAAGGAGAATGAAAAGAAGAGACCGAACAGAATTGAATTAAAAACAAAAGTACCGAACAGAATTAAGAAGCAAACAGAAAATAGGTGCTGGAAAATTAAAGGAACCAAAACAAAAACAACTCAAAACTCAAGGCTACATGAACAAATTGAAGAAGAAGAAAGGAAGGAGAAGAGAATGCTCATGAAGATGGAGGAATGGTTGGATGATCACGCCACTAGAAGAATGGATGCTCCTAGATGAGTGTGCAAGCCGCCACTTGAGGAAACCATGGTCCTTCAAGATAAGACTAGAGTAGAAGCTCAAAAGCTCTCCAAATGCTCACTCCAATTTTGAGTATAGTTTCTTTAGATAAAATCAAATCTGAATTTTACAAAGGAAGCACCTCTATTTATAGCCTAAGGTGCTGAAAAATAGGTGGGAAATTTCAAATAAACTCATTTGAAATTCCCACCAAAAACAAGTCACATGGGAGGTGTGACCTTTTTCTACTATGACACCTCCCAAAAACTACACCTACACCTATCTACTAATACACCCCCCTAAAGGTCCTATTTAAAACCTAAAAGATGCTATAACAAAAGAGGTTTCTAAGGTTTCCCTCTAAGCACCTTCAACTAAAGACACTACAAAAAGAGAAAATAAATGTCCTCTTGCTCCCAAGGCTTTGAACATGCTTCTTGTAATCCTTTGAGGTGGACTTTGACCTCCATGGGCATCCTCCATTTGTGCCTCCACCTCTTCTTGAGCTTGATGAGTGGCCTCCATGTTCTCTTGGGCTTGATCTCCATCATCTTTCCTCATGTGTGGCCAACAAAATTTTGCTTTTAAAAGATCTAGAGTCTTATCAACTCCAAAATGGCCCATGAGTCCCCCCTCATGTGATTCTTTGACAAGGAGTTTCCTATGTGTTCCTTGGGGAATGCAAAGTTTTCCCTCTTTAAAAAGATATCCCTCGGACACATAGTAACCTCCTTGCGCTCTATGTAGACATTGGGCATAGATGGATGAGAGTTCTTGATCTTCTTGGTAAAGCTCTCTTATGTGGTCAAATCCAAGAATTTGGGCACCTAGTTTTGAAAAGAGTGTGTGCCGTCTTGAAAGAGCATCGGCCACTATATTGGTGCTCCCTTTCTTGTATTTGATTACATAAGAAAATTGTTCAAGAAATTCCATCCATTTAGCATGTCTCTTGTTGAGCTTGTGTTGGCCCTTTAAATATTTTAAAGACTCGTGATCACTATGGATGACAAATTCTTTGGACACAAGGTAGTGTTCCCAAGTCTTTAGGGCTCGCACAAGAGCATAGAGCTCTTTGTCATAGGTGGGGTAGTTGAGGGTGGCACCATGGAGTTTTTCACTAAAATAAGCAATGGGGTGTCCACCTTGCAATAAAACCGCACCTATGCCTACCCCCGATGCATCACACTCTATCTCAAAAGTTTTGGAAAAATTTGGGAGAGATAGAATTTGTGCATTGGTGAGTTGAGCTTTTAGCCTTTGGAAGGCTTGCTCATGCTTTTCATTCCAACAAAATGCAACATCTTTTTTAACAAGTTCATTCAAAGGAGAAGCTAGACTAGAAAAATTAGGCACAAACCTTCTATAGAAGCTAGCTAACCCATGAAAACTTCTTACATCACTTACATTTTGTGGAGTTGGCCACTCGCGGATGGCTTTGATTTTCTCGGGATCTACATGCACCCCCTTTTTGTTTACTATGAAGCCTAAGAAAAATACACTATCTACACAAAAGGTACACTTATCCCTATTTGCAAAAAGACTATTTTTCCTAAGCACTAGAAGAACTTCCCTAAGGTGACTTAGATGGTCTTCTAGGGTTTTACTATATACTAAGATATCATCAAAATAAACTACTACATATTTACCTATACAATCCCTCAAGGTGTGATTCATAAGCCTCATGAATGTACTTGGGACATTAGTAAGCTCAAAGGGCATCACCAACCACTCATATAATCCAAATTTGGTCTTAAAAGCGGTTTTCCACTCATCACCCTCCTTGATTCGAATTTGGTGATATCCACTTTTAAGGTCAATTTTGGAGAATAGAGTTGACCCATGCAATTCATCAAGCATATCGTCAAGCCTTGGGATTTGATGCCTATACTTGATGGTGATGTTGTTGATTGCTCGACAATCACAACACATGCGCCATTTTCCATCCTTTTTGGGCACCAACAAGACAGGTACAACATAAGGGCTTAGGCTCTTTTGAACCCAACCCTTCTCCAACAAGTCTTGAACTTGTGATTCTATCTCCTTGGTTTCTTCGGGGTTGGTTCTATAAGCAGGCCTATTTGGTAGGCTTGCCCCCGGAATGAAGTCAATTTGATGTTCTATCCCCCTAAGGGGAGGAAGCCCAATGGGCCCCTCATGGGAGAATAGATCTTCAAATTCACTTAAAAGGTTTTCTATTTGAGGAGGTAAATTCATAAGTTCACTACTTGTGGCAGTGCATGTAAGTGCTCCTTTACAAAAGATAAGGCTTGATTGTTCAACAAGAAGCAAATTTTCAAAAACGTTTTCAAGAGGCTTTTCTGTAAGAAATTATGTATATTAATTTCTATAAAGTGACTCACATGACTTAGAGTTTGGGCTTTGGGCCCAAATATGATTTAATAATAATAATAGAATAAAGGCCCATTGGTTAATGTGAGAAATATATATCTGATGATATACCTAATGAAAACCTACATCTGATGGAGATTGGGTACTAAAGGCTATAGGGTTCTGTCTCTGCAAATAATAGTTGTCTCACTGTTAACCATCACGAAAGTGTGTGACAAGAACGGAATTGCAAGAGATAGATTGGGATAAAGGAGATAAAGTAACTGCTCAATTAGGATCACTCATGGATCAAGGTAAGTGCCTATTCCTTCTTGATTATATGATTGTGTGAGAATCATGATATGATAAGATCTATATGTGAACTCATTATTGTATGTGTTCAATTTACGTTCATTCATGTTTTGACTTACATGTGGTATCAGAGCCTTGTTGCTCATTTTTTGTGATTCTCCATTAATGTTTTTCCAAAATTTGAAGAACCCTAATTTTAAAAATTATTCCCAATTTAAGAACCCTAATTTAAAATTAGGGTTTATAAATTAAGGTTTTCATTCCTCTATGATAGTTTCCTAATTGTCTTAAACCATGAAAATTAAAGAACCCTAATTTTAATTAATCCCAATTAAAGAACCCTAATTTTAAAATTAGGGTTTATGGATCCACGTCATTAACGGTGTAAAATGCTTTTGGATTCAAAAGGTTTTACGATAAATGTGAAAGGGAAAGTGAACCCCTTACGCTAATGCAGAAACCTTGCCTTCAATTGCATGATGCGTTTCCTGCACCTTAGATTAAAGCTTAAATTCATTCCTGCACCTATTGAATTTAATTAATAATTTATGTTAATTCATGTGCACCTTACGTCATTGGCTGCATGCATTTTATTGTGAATAATGTGGGGTAGCATTTTGGTCCCAATTTTTGTTTTTTTTTAATTCAACTTTACGTCAAATTTTTTTTTATTATATTTGTAATGTAATTTTAATGAAATTTTATTATGTCATAATGTAATGCAATTTACATTTAAATTAAAGTTTAATTAATTAATTAAAAATGAGTAGCGAAAAATTAATTTTTCTGTTTATGTATTATTTTTTTATTATTATTTTTTTTAATGTAATTTAATTTGCATTAAATTAAAGTTTTAATGATTATGTTCATTAAATTAAAGTTTAATTAAAGTTTTAATGAAATTTTATTATATTTTAATGTAATTTTATTTGCATTAAATTAAAGTTTAATTAAAGTTTTAATGAAATTTTATTATGTCATAATGTAATTTAATTTGCATTTAAATTAAAGTTTAATTAATTGATTGAAAGTGAGGAATGAAAAATTATATTTCCGCTTTATGTATTTAATTTTAAATTGAAATTTTGGAATTACTTGTATGATGGATTTGTAATCACCAAAGTGATCAAATCTTTAAGTTTTATTTAATTCCAAATTATGGATGAAATTTTATTTCATATAATGATATTATTTGTATGATAGATTTGTAATCACCAAAGTGATCAAATCTTTAAGTTTTATTTAATTCCAAATTATGGATGATGAAATTTTATTTCTATTAATGATATTATTTATGGAATTATTTGTATGATAGATTTGTAATCACCAAAGTGATCAAATCTTTAAGTTTTATTTAATTCCAAATTATGGATGAATTTTATTTCAATTAATGATATAATTTCTGGAATTATTTGTATGATAGATTTGTTAATCACCAAAGTGATCAAATCTTTAAGTTTTATTTAATTCCAGATTACTGATAAATTTTATTCCAATTACCTATAGAATGGATGCTAAATTATGAAGTATATGGGTAAATGGAAATTCATTATTATAGGGCATTATGGATCACCCAAAGGTTGATTAGTTGTCCTTATAATTAATGGATATGATTGTTGGTAGTGAGTATGTGTTATTAGTTTTGCTTGTATATCCAAAGATAACAAGTGTTTCTAGTTAATGCATACATCTTGCCAAATAAAGTTAATACTATTAGCATCATTATGTTTTGTGTATTAATGGATCTCCCAAAGGAGAACATTAGTATACATATAATGTTTTCTGAATCTGTATAGTATGTTTAGTTTATGACTCGAAGTATTAATGTTAAGCATGTGTGATTGCAGTATCTGTTCCTGTAGCCTTACGTTCGCAGGTTACGTATGTTCCAGTCTTTAATGCTTATTATGTATGTTTTGAATCAAACTTAACTGAAGTTCCACATAATTCTTGGTGGATTGATTCTGGATGCAAAACTCATGTTTCTAACATGATGCAAGGATTCCTTTCAACCCGAACCATAAAGCCAAATGAAAAGTTTGTCTTCATGGGAAATAGAGAGAAGGTTCCAGTGGAAGCAGTCGGGACTTATCGTTTAATCCTCGACACTGGATTTTATTTAGATCTGATGGATACTTTTTATGTACCTAGTATATCTAGGAATTTAGTATCATTGTCTAAACTTGATGTTGCCGGATACTCTTTTAAATTTGGGAATGGATGTTTCAGTTTATATCAGCGTACCCATTTGATTGGATCTGGTACTCTTTATGATGGATTGTATAGATTGAATCTCGATAATCTATATGCTGAAACTCTTATGACCTCGCATCATGATGTTGGCATTAAACGAAGTTTGGTGAATGAATGTTCTGCTTTCTTGTGGCACAAACGTTTGGGATATATTTCCAAGGAAAGAATGGAGAGATTGGTAAAGTATGAAATACTTCCAAGTTTGGATTTTACTGATCTGAATGTATGTGTGGATTGTATTAAAGGCAAACAAACAAAACACACAAAGAAGGGAGCCACAAGAAGTACTCAGCTTCTTGAAATTATACACACTGATATATGTGGACCTTTTGATGCAAGTTCTTTCAATAAAGAAAGGTATTTTATCACCTTCATTGATGATTTTTCACGTTATGGTTATGTCTATTTACTGCATGAAAAATCGCAAGCGGTGAATGCCTTGGAAGTTTATATAAATGAAGTGGAAAGGCAATTAGATAGAAAGGTGAAAATTGTCAGGTCAGATAGAGGTGGTGAATATTATGGAAAGTATGATGAAAGTGGACAACACCCTGGTCTGTTTGCTAAGTTCCTTGAGAGACGTGGTATTTGTGCTCAATACACAATGCCAGGTACACCACAACAAAATGGTATTTCAGAAAGGCGTAATCGAACCTTAATGGATATGGTTAGGAGCATGTTAAGTGAGTCAACTGTACCTGTTTCATTGTGGATGTATGCTTTAAAAACTGCCATGTATCTATTGAACAGGGTTCCTAGTAAGGCAGTTCAAAAGACACCTTTTGAATTATGGACAGGAAGGAAACCCAGTTTGAGACACTTGCATGTTTGGGGATGTCAGGCAGAAGTCAGAATATACAATCCGCAAGAGAAGAAATTGGATGCAAGAACAATCAGTGGATATTTCATTGGTTATCCAACAAAGTCAAAAGGGTATATGTTTTACTGTCCTACCCATAACACAAGAATTGTTGAATCTGGAAATGCACGGTTCATTGAAAATGGTGAAACCAGTGGGAGTAATACTTCACAAAATGTGGAGATTAAGGAAGTTAGAGTACAAGTTCCTTTAACTAGTACCTTTACTTCAAGTATTGTTGTTCCTAATGTAGTTGAGTCACGCAACGATGAAGAAGAACAACAAATTAATGATCATGAAGAAAACAATGAACCTGTAGTAGAACAACCACAAGAAATAGTATTAAGAAGATCTCAAAGAGAAAGAAAGTCTGCTGTTTCGAATGATTATGTGGTTTATCTACAAGAGTCAGAAAATGACTTAAGTATTGATAATGATCCAGTTTCATTTTCAGACGCCGTCAATGATGATAATTCTGATAAGTGGTTAGATGCCATGAAAGATGAGCTTAAATCAATGACACAGAATGATGTATGGGACCTTATAGAATTGCTAGAAGGATGCAAAAGAGTCGGGTGTAAATGGGTCTTTAAGACTAAACGTGACTCTCATGGCAATATCGAACGTTACAAGGCCCGACTTGTTGCCAAAGGTTTTACTCAAAAGGATGGCATTGATTATAAAGAAACATTTTCACCTGTTTCTAAGAAAGATTCCTTTAGAATTATCATGGCATTAGTAGCTCATTATGATCTTGAGTTGCATCAGATGGATGTCAAAACTGCTTTTCTGAATGGGGATTTAGAAGAGGATGTTTATATGGACCAACCAGTGGGGTTCATTGAAGAAGGAAAGGAACACATGGTGTGTAAACTTAAGAAATCAATATACGGGCTTAAACAAGCTTCTAGGCAATGGTATCTTAAGTTCAATGATACTATTGTGTCCTTTGGGTTTAAGGAAAACATCGTTGATCGGTGTATATACCTGAAGATCAGTGGGAGCAAGTTTATATTCCTGATTTTGTATGTTGATGATATCTTGCTTGCAACTAATGATCTTGGTCTATTAAGTGAGACTAAGAAGTTTCTCTCTAATAACTTTGAGATGAAAGATATGGGTGAGGCATACTATGTGATAGGAATTGAAATATTTCGTGACAGATCACAAGGACTGTTAGGTTTGTCTCAGAAAGCATATATTAATAAAGTTTTAGAGAGATTCAGAATGGATAAATGTTCGACATCTCCTGTTCCAATACAGAAAGGAGACAAATTTACAAAGAATGACTTGGAACGGAAACAGATGGAGAATATACCTTATGCATCTATTGTTGAGAGTTTAATGTATGCTCAAACTTGTACACGACCAGATATTAGTTTTGCAGTTGGTATGCTTGGTAGATATCAGAGTAATCCAGGATTAGATCATTGGAAAGTTGCAAAGAAAGTTTTAAGATACTTGCAAGGAACGAAGGATCACATGCTTACTTATAAAAGATCTGATCATCTTGAGGTGATTGGATATACAGATTCAGATTTTGCTGGCTGTGTGGATACACGAAAGTCTACATTTGGTTATGTGTATCTTTTAGCCGGAGGAGCGATTTCATGGAAAAGTGCGAAGCAGTCAGTCATCGTTGCATCCACTATGGAGGCTGAATTTGTGGCATGCTTTGAGGCCACAGTTCAGGCTAATTGGTTGCGGAATTTTATTTCAGGACTTGGAATTGTTGACAGTATTGCCAAGCCGCTGAAAATTTATTGTGATAACTCCGCAGCAGTCTTCTTTTCTAAAAACGACAAGTATTCCAAAGGTGCTAAACATATGGAATTGAAATACTTTGCCGTTAAAGAAGAAGTTCAGAAACATAAAGTGTCAATAGAACATATTAGCACTGATCTTATGATTGCTGACCCTTTAACAAAAGGGTTACCGCCCAAAACATTTACTGGTCATGTTGTAAATATGGGCATTATGTTTACTAGTGAATTATGAATGTTGTTAATGCTTATTTGACACTCTGAGCTCATTGATAAATAAAGTTTCTGAAATTTATGTTGTTTTCTACTTTATGTATATGCATGCAAATTATGTTATTATGGTGTGGAAAACAAATTATGTTGTTATTGATGACAATGACATTATGTTTGAACCTATTATGGATTTCTCACTATAAAGTCATATTAAGGAGAAAGAATGATATAGTAGTACATGGAAGGAAATGTGTTGATTCAAATGACATGTAACCACCATGACTCTTATTATTTCTGTATTCTTGATTATGAATAATGATAGAACCAATTTATGTAAGGCCTTTTAAATGCGCATTTATGTCATTATTAAATCATGAAAGTATTATAACTCATATGAGTCAAGTGGGAGAATGTAAGAAATTATGTATATTAATTTCTATAAAGTGACTCACATGACTTAGAGTTTGGGCTTTGGGCCCAAATATGATTTAATAATAATAATAGAATAAAGGCCCATTGGTTAATGTGAGAAATATATATCTGATGATATACCTAATGAAAACCTACATCTGATGGAGATTGGGTACTAAAGGCTATAGGGTTCTGTCTCTGCAAATAATAGTTGTCTCACTGTTAACCATCACGAAAGTGTGACAAGAACGGAATTGCAAGAGATAGATTGGGATAAAGGAGATAAAGTAACTGCTCAATTAGGATCACTCATGGATCAAGGTAAGTGCCTATTCCTTCTTGATTATATGATTGTGTGAGAATCATGATATGATAAGATCTATATGTGAACTCATTATTGTATGTGTTCAATTTACGTTCATTCATGTTTTGACTTACATTTTCTTGTTGACCAACCTTGTGGGAAGGAACACTCTTCTCCCACGCCTTCCTATCCCTAAGGATTTTCTCTTTTTCGAGCGCTCTTTTTTTTTTGTTTTCCTCATCCCTCTTTTGCTTCATTTGTATTTGGTCTTTTACCACTTGAGAATGTGGTAAAGGACTAAGTACAAACTTTTTATACTTGTGGGTGAAGGAAATTTCGTTAGTGAGACCATCATGCAAGGTTTTCTTATCAAATTGTCATGGTCTCCCTAATAAAATATGACAAGCTTCCATAGGTACTACATCACATAAAACCTTATCTTTGTAGTTCCCTTTGGAAAACTTGATTTCCACTTGCTTGTCTACATGTAGTTCCCCATTTTCATTAAGCCATTGAAGTTTATAAGGTTTTGGGTGAGGAACTACTTGTAGCTTAAGCTTCTCCACCATCCTAGCACTACAACAATTGCAACTAGATCCACTATCCACAATGAGAGAGCATATGTTTTCTAAAACATTGCATCTTGTATGAAATATGTTCTCTCTTTGTGTTTCAATGGATGTGCTAGGGTGATTGTTGAGGGTTCTCCTAATCATAAGCAATTCTCCCTCTAGTGGAGCTACCCTCTCATCCTCTCCCCCCTCCTCTCTCTCACTAGGCTCATCCTCGCCACTAGTGTACTCGTCTACACCCTTAAGAAACAAAGTCCTTTGGTTTGGACATTGTGCTTGCACATGCCCTCTACCATAGCACTTGAAACACTTGACATCTCTAGCTCGGATGGGTGGGGTGGAGGTTTCTTTAGTAAAAGGTTTGGTAGGTTCTTTTGGTTTTTCTTTTGATGTACTACCATCCCTTCTAAACTCTTTCTTGGGATAAAAGTTAGAGTAAGGGCTCACCTTTTGACTTGATGTTTTGCGTAAAATTTGTTGCTCAACTTTAATGCAAAGTTGAACCAAATCATTAAAGTCTTGGTAAGGTAAGAGCTCCACTCTATCTCTTATCTCAAGTGATAGGCCACTAAGGAACCTAGCTATTGTGGTATCCTCCTCTTCTCTAATGGAGGCTCTCATCATGTAGAGCTCCATTTTTTGTCTATACTCTTCCACACTCATGTTTTTTTGTTGGAGTCTTTGGAGCTTGTCCATCAACTCCCTATGGTAGTAGGAAGGTATGTGTTGGCGTCTTAGGGCTCCCCTAAGGTCATTCCAATATGTAATGGGAGGTTCCCTATGAAGACGTCTTTCTCTTTCGAGAGAGGTCCACCAATACATGGTGTTTCCTTGGAAGCTAAGGGCGGCTAAGGGTACTTTACGTTCCTCACTTACCCTATGGCAAGCAAAGAGTTGTTCTACCTTCATCTCCCAATCTAGATAGATTTCTACATTTTCCTTTCCATGAAAATGGGGTAGGTCTACTCTAGTTTCCCTTGGCACCTCTTGCTCCCTTTGCCTATTCCTTCTAGGGGGTGGTTGGTAGTAGTCATTAATTCTAAGGCTTCCCTCCCCTAGAGACTCATTACTCCTAGATGCATGAGTATGAGTTTTCTTTTATTTTTGTGATTTTTGGGATTTCTCCTCTTGGGTTTTAGCCAATTCATTGATTTTATTCTCATTCTCCAATTGTCTAAAGGAAATAATTTGTACAGCTTGTGAAACTTCTTTTAAAAGAGATTTTATAGATTTGACTTCACTTTCAATAGACTTTGGAGAGTGAGGAGTAGAAGACATGTGATGGAAGAGGCCCAAGCACAAGCCCACATGCAAGCCCACCAAAGGGTAGATTTGGGCCAACCATAGAGTTATGGCCAAGAGGATCCAAGAAGACGTTCTTTTACATGTTCAAATGCCTAGGTTGGTGTTTTAGGTGCCAAAATTAATTCTAAGAAAATTACAAATAAAGTTCCTATGCTAATTTTGACAAGAAATTAAAGTCTACTCTACACTAGAGTTTATGGCATTTGAACATGTAAAAGAACGTCTTCTTGGATCCTCTTGGCCATAACTCTATGGTTGGCCCAAATCTACCCTTTGGTGGGCTTGCATGTGGGCTTGTGCTTGGGCCTCTTCCATCAACATGGCTAAAGTTTTTGTGTATATAAGTGTTTTACCTTGAGGAAATTTAGGAAAGTCAAAAAAGGTAGTTTTCCAGGTAAGGGAGGTGAGTCACAAAGGACTACTTAAGTACCAAGCCTTTGCCTTAGCCAAAAACTATCCCTCAATGTCTCCACACAAAACTTCCTCTTAGTAAACTACTTAGAACACAATTAAGTTGAGAAATCATAACTTTTTTTTTCCAATGCAAGAAAACAATGTATGCTAACTAATTTAACAAAGCTAGTCGGTTTAACACAAAATAAGCATGCAAAGCGTCACTACTAAGCAAAAGAAAAGGCAATTACCAACAATTAACAATTGCTAATTAAGAATTCTATACTAGTCAGCCCTAGGTGAGGCTTCTTGGACACTTTGAGTCCTTGAAGACACACTCAACGTCTAAAACGTAATTAAGAGGTGATCCTGCCTGTTGACCAGGACGCAAGAGCCTTGCCTCGTCAATTCTGGATCGACTTTGCGTCGTGTTAGCTTCCATCCTTCGCCTTGATTCACCTCAAGAACCTGCAAAAGACAGAACGGCGCCGCTGCGGCCGATCACGCTCCGACGCCCAAGTCAACGACTGAACCACCAAAATACTAAGAGAAAACTAAGAACTTCAGGAACCGTGCAAAATTCTCTCTCAGCGTACTCAAGTTCTCGCAAGCGTAAAGAAGTATTCTAAAACGCGCGTACCTCAGAAGTTCGTTAGGATTCCTTATATACCTGTGCATTTTCTCTCTCCTGACAGTTACACATCTGGACACGTGGCTCGTATCCAGCTGTACACGTGTCACCATCTGGAGCATCCTTGACTTGAGCGTCACTTCTTACTCTTCAGGCTTATTCGACTAAGTTATCCATGCAAGGAGTAACTCGGTGTATAGCTGCCTTGGAGCGCGATCTCCTCTGTGTGGCGAGTACGGGTGTCATCATACACACCTTCCCTGTGGTCTCGCCGGCCGCCACCATGATCTACTTCACTTGCTTCATCGTGCATGTTCGGGTAAGCTGTTCCCCGACCTCAACCTCTGGCTAGCTAGGGAATGACCATCTGACAACTTCATCCTCTGCTTCGAAAGCCTGGAACAAGCTTCCTTGATCCCTCGGCGATGTCCTCCTTTCGGCGATCTCTGATCACTTGGTCGTCTGGGTTCGCATCCGGCGACTTCATCACAAACCTGGTGACCGCCGGTTTAGGTATGCTAGAGATCGGAGCACGCCAACTTAATGACTGGCGACTACACGAGCCCCCTGACTTCCTTCCCTTCTGCCAGCCAGGCGCCCCGTTCAACACGTCTAAATAGTAGCTTGCTGCCACGTCATCACTTCCGACTACCTGGGCGGTACAAGAGGTAAATAACACAAATTAAGTTGTAAGGAAATTAAGAAAAACTCCCTTTGCTGATCCTCTTTTTGCTAAATGCACTTCCTTGTTGTCTTTGCTTGTTGATCCTCCAAGTGTTTGTAGTGTTTTTCAAGAATGCTTGTTTCGGCCTTGGCTTTGTTTCCCCTTAGAATGAAGGTTTTAATTTTCCAATTCCAGCACCTATCAAAAGACTAGACCTTACCCAAGTCAAGTTTCCATTCAATTAAGCACCAAAGGAGAAATAAATTCCAGCACCAAATTAGAGGTCAAAGAACAAAAGCAAGAAACAATTTAATTGAATAAAACAGTACCACCAAAAGGAATTAGATTATGACAACTAGAAAGAGGTCCAAGAAATATTAAGCAAGCAAATAAAAGGTACCAAAATAAAGGTAGGCACACAAAAGAATCCTAAGAATGGCACTAGAATTAGATGACCAAATAAAAAAACAGCACCACTGGAAAATGTTGTGGGCCAGAAACGTGTTTTTCCCCAATTTATGCTGAGCTGTGTTTTTAAGATATGATTCTGAAATTTGATATGCAAGATATTCAAGATCTTAGCTAAAATCTGGCTTTGGAATCACTCAAAACGCATGCTCCAATTGTTTTAAATAAATTTTTCAATTTTGGTGTTCAGTTACGCCAGCTGTAGCGCCTCAGATTTGCACACTGATTTTAAAAGATTTATCATTTTTTTTCTGTTGATTCTTTTGGACTAATTCTTTTTTTGTCCTTTCTATAACACTTCAAACTTGCATATTCCAGAGAATCAAAATTTTCCTATGAGTGAAAATATTTTTCTGGATCAAAACAGCCAGCACAGAAAATTTGAAACAGGGGATTCTGGAAACTGGAAACAAAAACAGCAAGATACCAAAATTTAAACACAATGGAATTTGTGAAATAGAATTGTGTAGGATCTAAACACAATATGAACTCAAACTAAAATTAAAAAGGCACCAAAAGATTAAAGAACAGCAGATTCAAAGCAATTAAAGATACCCAAAATCAAGAAACAATCAAGCCAAAAAAAGGACTACTAAGAATTGTTGACATTGTGGATGAACTTGACAAAACATATAAGATTCAGAAATTAAAGACTCAAAAGCATAATATGAACCAAATAAGAAAGCAATAAAGACTCAAAAGCCTAAAAGAAAAAATAGCAACTCAAAGGTGTATGGAATCCTATCACAATTTGCACAAGAACTTGTTCAAGATCAATTGAACAAAAGTGCTTCGGTTGGATCTTCCACAAAGCACACCAAAACAAATTAAAATGCAAAAAACAGCAAGACAATTATG
The DNA here is from genome assembly GCF_000499845.2 of Phaseolus vulgaris. Taxonomy (NCBI): domain Eukaryota; kingdom Viridiplantae; phylum Streptophyta; class Magnoliopsida; order Fabales; family Fabaceae; genus Phaseolus; species Phaseolus vulgaris. The sequence goes on along the minus strand of NC_023758.2, from coordinate 6,389,806 downwards.
GAAATAAGATGAACAATATGAAATAAAGAAGAACTAGAAATGAAAAGACCAAAAGCAACTCATCTTGAAGAACCCAAGCTCATGATACCAAATGATGGTATTGTCATGAAGGTCTTCTTGAATCATGTAAGAAAGTGGTGCGGAAGCTATGAAGGTGTATGTGCAAGATCTTCCTAAGAGTGGTGTTGATCTTGAAGGTGCATGATAGGTATGATTATAGGGAGGTTCGGCCAGCCCAAGGAGATGTGAAGGAAGTGAAGTTTAGAGCCTAGAATTCTAGGAGAAGCAAAGCTTGGCACAAAATGGCAGTATAACTTTACTCACAATAAACTTGCAAATACAAGGTGTAGGCCTTCCTATTTATAAGCTAAATGGCCGTAAGTTTTAAGCTAATGTCTAATGAAATGAAAGCCAAATTAAATGCAATTCACAAAGCACATGTGCCATGTGCTCATGACCGGCCAAACCTAGAGAGTTTCTAGAATGTTTCACTCAAATATGCTTTCTACACTACTCTAATTACTAAGCACCCCTAATGGGCCTTTATGCAACATGTACAAAGCTTTCTCTCTTCCATTCGTGGCTTCATTCAATTGGGCTTGAATATGCTTAGCCATTGATCTTGTGATAGGCCCTAGACGGTCTAGGTCTCCTCCTAGACGCTCTATGGGTAGCCTTTCCTCTTCACGTCCTAGACGCTCTATGGGTAGCCTTTCCTCTTCACGTCCTAGACGCTCATCATGGTCTAGTGTTGGGCTTTGGCTTTCATGGCCTCTTCTTTGGCCTCATCTATTAGGTCCAGGTTCACCCTCCTTTCTTCGTTGGACTCTTCTGCCACGAAACCTAGGAAACGGGGGGAACTCTCGTGGATCTCCACTGGGATCATGGCGTCCGATCCATACACCAGGCTGAAAGGCGTCTCCATACAATCCTTGGTACTTCTTCTGCCCACGCCATTTAGCCTTCTCTAATCTGCGTTTCAAACCCCTCAACAAAACTCTGTTTGCTGACTCGACCTGCCCATTTGTCTGGGGTGTTCGACTGATGCAAACACTTGCTTGATTCCTACTTCTGTACATAGCTTCCCCAACTGTTGGCTCGCGAACTGGGTGCCATTGTCTGAAATGAGACGCCTTGGCACCCCAAAACGACACAGAATGTTCTTTCAAACAAAGTGTTGTACCTTGTGCGCAGTGATCTGTGCCACTAGTTCGGCCTTTATCCACTTGGTGAAGTACTCGATGGCAATGATCAAGTACTTCATCTGCCTTATCGCCAACAGGAACGAGCCTAAGTTATCAATTCCCCAAGTATGAAAAGGCCATGGGCTGTATAAGGATCTTAGTTCTTCTGGCGGCGCCTTGTGCCAATCAGCGTGCATCTGACACTGCTTGCAATGCTGGGCGTATCGAACGCAATCCTCTCTTACTGTTGGCCAGAAAAACCCTGCACGTATTACCTTGGATGCCAAGGATCTTCCTCCCACATGGCTCCCACAAATACTTTCGTGGAGCTCAGCCATTATCCTGGTGCACTCGTCGCCACTCATGCACGTCAAGATGGGGTGCGTAAACCCGTGTCTGAATAATATCCCATCTACTAATGTGTATCTTGCGGCGTTCCTCTTAATCTTCTTGCCTTCTTCCGGCTCCGCTAGGAGGATTCCGTCCGCTACGTATCGTCTGAAAGGGGTCATCCATGTGTCGCCTTCCTCTAAAGTACACACCTGTACACCTTTTTCTTCTTCTGGCGAGGTCGCATAAGTACTGATGTAGGGTGTCCTCGTCGTATCCTGACTCAAAGAGCGATGACTCCTTGGTTTTCCTCTCATTGTACTAACGTGAAGAACGTCCACCCTGTTGTCTGCAACAAACTTTCGCGGCGTTTTAAGGGTCTCTTGTATCACAGTCCTCTGCCTTCCCCCTTGCCTGAGCTGGCCAGCTTGGCAAGCATGTTAGCTCTGGCATTCTGCTCCCTAGGGACATGCACCAGCTCAAACACAGTGAAAGCTCTTTTCAACACCTCGACATACCTCAGGTAGGCGGCCATTTGTGGGTCCTTCGCCTGATATTCCCCTATCACTTGCCCTGTGACCAACTGTGAGTCGCTTTTCGCCAATAGGCTCTGCGCACCCATTTCTTTAGCCACTCCCTTGCTGGTTGGAAGATCCATCCACTGAGAGCATCCACTGTGACCCTAACTCCACTTTTTGGGGGTCTCCTCCTGGTGAAAGTTCTGCCACGAAGTCAGCATAGACTTGCCCTTTGATGGACCCCCTGGGTTCATATTGGATATCGAACTCTGACAACTCTACTGCCCAACGAACCATCCTCCCTACCACATCTGGCTTCTGATGTACCTTTTGGATAGGGAGGTTTGTGATGGCAAATTTCATGAAGGTCTTCTTGAATCATGTAAGAGATGGTGCGGAAGCTATGGATGTGTGTGTGCAAGATCCTCCTAAGAGTGGTGTTGATCTTGAAGGTGCATGATGTGTATGAATATTGGGAGGTTCGGCCAGCCCAAAGAGAGGTGAAGGATGTGAAGTTTAGAGCCTAGAGTTCTAGGGAGAAGCAAAGCTTGGCACAAAATGGCAGCATAACTTTACTCACAATAAACTTGCAAATACAAGGTGTAGGCCTTCCTATTTATAAGCTACATGGCCGTAGAAGCTAAGCTAATATCTAATGAAATGAAAGCCAAATGAAATGCAAATCACCAAGCACATGTGCCATGTGCTCATGACCGGCCAAAACAAAAGAGATTCTAGAATGTTCACTCAATTATGCTTTCTACACTACTCTAATTACTAAGCACCCCTAATGGGCCTCCATGTAACATGTACAAGGCTTTCTCTCTTCCATCCGTGGCTTCATTCAATTGGGCGTGAATGTGCTTAGCCATTGATCTTGTAATTGGGCCTAGACAGTCTAGGCCTCCCCCTAGACGCTCCATGTGTAGCCTCCCCTCTTCACGTCCTAGACGCTCCTTCCTTGAGTCTAGACGCTCATCATGGTCTAGCTTTGGGTCTTGGCTTTCATGGTGGGATGTGCTTGGCCCTCCTCCATCAGTTTGTCATCACCACCACTGTGAAGCTGTGGAAATAGTGGCGGAGCCTTCGTGCTGAAAATACTACCGCTAGCGTCGCCTTCTCTAGTGACTGGTACCTCAATTCTGGGCCTCGTAAGGCCTTGCTCACGAAGTAAATGGGCTTCTACACCTGGTCTTGTTCCTGGACCAGCACAGAGCTAATGGCCACTCAGTTACTGCAAAGTATAAGCAGAGGGGGACGCCCACCTGTGGCTTACACAGCACCGGTGGCGTCGCCAAGTATTCCTTCAGCTTGAGAAACGCTGCTTCGCACTCATCTGTCCATGCGAAACGGCTATTCCTTTTGAGGCATTGGAAGTAAGGGTGGCCCTTCTCTCCTCCAGCAGATACGAATCTCGATAATGCTGCCATTCGCCCCGTCAGTTGTTGAACTTATTTCATTGAGGTAGGGCTCCTCATGGCGATGATGGCTGCACACTTGTCAGGGTTTGCCTCTATCCCCCTCTTTGTGAGCATGAAACCTAAGAACTTTCCCGCCTCCACGCCAAAAATGCACTTTTCTGGGTTTAACTTGAGGTGATACTTCGATATGGTAGCAAATAGCTCTTCCAGATCAGCTGCGTGCTGCCCTCTCTTGTGCGAAGTTACCACCATGTCATCTACGTAGGCCTGCACGTTCCTTCCCAGCATGGGTGCAAGGACCTTGTCCATCAGCCTTTGTTAGGTGGCGCCTGCATTTTTCAACCCGAACGGCATTACCTTATAACAATAGCTGCATGTCTCTGTCATGAACGCCGTTTTGCTCTCATCCCTTGGGTGCATCTTGATTTGATTATAACCTGAGAATGCATCCAAGAAACTCAACATCTTGTAGCCCGAGGCGCTATCCACTAATGCATCGATGTTGGGCAGTGGGTACGAATCCTTGGGGCATGCCTTGTTCAAATCTGTGAAGTCAACGCATATCCTCCACTTCCCATTCGCCTTCTTCACTAGAACTACATTGGCTAACCACTCAGGGTATTGTATCTCCCTGATGTGTCCAGCGTTGAGCAGCTTCTGTGTTTCTTCCTTCACGACGAGGCACCGCTCTTCGTTGAACTTCCTCCTTCTTTGTCTCACAGGGCGAACCTTGGCGTCCATGGTAAGATGGTGGCACAAAAAGTCTGGGTCGATACCTGGCATGTCCGCCGCAGTCCACGCGAAAGCATCTAGGTGGCGCGAGATTACTGCGGCTACTTCTTCTTGTTCACCTGGGCTCAGCAAGAGTCCCAACTTGAACACCTTACCCCCTATCTGTTTTTCGACTATGTTATCTTCTGGTCGGGGTCGCTCATTCTGCACATTCTCTGCAAGAGACTCATTCGTGGAGTCTTCTTCCATAGGCGTCGCCCCAACGGATGCGTCGGGCATCGCCTCCTCTGGCTCTTCTTCAGCGGGCGAGACCTCTCCGTGTACTCCTTCCATCGGCGAGGCATCGCCGTTTCTTCTTTCTGTATGTGCGTCTTCTATAGGCGTCGCCCCTAAGGTGGCTTCGTTCGGCGTGGACTTCGTGGGCGTCGCCTCTCCCAACAGCTCTAACTCTATTTGCAAATCTGAAACGAGTGGTCGCTCCAACACCATGACCACGCCTCTCTTTGTCTTTAGGCTATTTTCATAGCACTTACGGGTCTCTTCTTGATCTGACTTGATCATGATCACCTTGCCATTAAGATCTGGTAGCTTCATCTTCATGTGGCGCGTGGAGGATACCGCCCTTAATCTGTTCAAGGCAGGTCTGCCTAACAAAATGTTATAAGCTGAGTTGGCGTTAACCACCAAGTACCGGATGCTCTCGGTGCGTGATGCCGCTCCATCAGTGAATGTCGTTCTCAGCTCCAAGTAGCCACGTACCTCTACTGGGTTATCTGCAAACCCATATAAGCATCCATTATAGGGTCTCAAAAGGTCGGGGGACAACTGTAGCTTATTGAAGGTCGACCAAAATATGACGTCTGCAGAACTGCCTTGGTCGACGAGGACCCTATGTACCTTCCTTCCCGATGTGACTACTGAAATGACCACTGGGTCATTATCATGTGGGACGACATCCCGCAGGTCAGCCCTTGTGAAAACGAGGTCTGACTCCCACGGGTCGTCTGGAAATTCCTCCGCAACCGAATTTACTGACCTCACATATTTATTTCGTTGAGAGGCAGTGGGTCCTCCTCCGGAAAAGCCGCTAGAGATGGTGTACACTTCTCCGTGAGTTGGGATCTCATGCGCTTGACCTTCCTCTGGTGTGTCCCCGTGACTGGGGTCGCAGTGGACCCAGCGAGATAATCTTTCAAAAATTCATTCTTCACAAGCTCATCCAACTGATAGCCCAGTGCTAAGCAGTTGTTAATATGGTGTCCAAATGCTTCGTGAAATTCACACCATGATTCCTTGTGAGGTCCGAGTACCTTGTCGGACTTCACCGGTGGCCTCAACCTGTCAGCTATGTTGGGCACAACGATGAGGTCTTTAAGTTCCACCACAAAGTTGTGCCTTAGGGGTCTATTGCCCTTTCTCCTTCCTTCTGATCGACCCCTAGGTTGGGTTCTCCTTGTCTCGTAGGTGCGCCTCCTATCTGGATTCTTTCTTTCTGTAGTGGCTTCGTGGACTCTAGCGGGTTGTGCACGCATCTGTGCTCTGGGGCGTGTAGGTGCAGCTGTCGTGCACTTCTCATATGCCTCAACCTAAGAGGCAATGTGTTCTACCGCCCGACGCCTCACCTCAACAAAAGTTTTGGGGCGGCTGCGATTGAGCGACTTGCTAAAAGATCCAGGACACACCCCCTTCCTGAATGCGTACACAATCATAGGTTCGTCTGTGGTACCCACCTTCACCACCTGCGCCCCGAAGCGGCTTATGTACTCTTTCAGGGTCTCCCCTTGATACTGCTTCACGTCGAATAGGTCGTATGAGACTGGGGATGGGGCCCTGTTGGCTAAATACTGCTCTCTGAATAGCCGCGAAAGCTGTGCGAAAGACGTGATGTGACCTTCTGGGAGGCTGATGAACCAATTCATGGCCATGCCAGTCAAAGTGCTCATAAAGAGCTTGCATCTTACGGCATCAGAACCGCCTACCAGCATCATCTGGGTGTGGAACGCAATGAGGTACGCCTCAGGGTCTTCTATTCCTGTGAAGGTTGCTTTGGGCCCTGTGAACGTGTTGGGAATCGCTGTCTCTAGGATCGCTTGTGAGAACGGCGTTGAGAATTCTCTTGGTGGGGTGACAGCCTCGGCTTCGTCTATGTCGCGCCACCCGCGGCGCAACTCCTCGTTTGTACGGTGGAGCTCTTCGTTCCTCGCCTGAGATGCAGCGAGATCCGCTTGCATACGTTCTTGCTCCACCTTCGACGCTGCCATTGCTTATTGTAATCCCTGCATCATACCCATGAGTTGCTGCATGATCATCTCTTCACTCTCAGCGAACGTCGCGCCTTGTCTCGTGGATCTCAACATCTGGAACCGCTCCTAGCTGTCGCGCAACTCCAAAGGGTAAAGACTTGAATTCGAACGAACGTGAGCGTACAACGACTCAACCAAAGCAATTGGTGAAGGTTGCACAAATTCTTCTTTGGTAAAATCGCAAGGGAACTTGATGGAGGAGGGCCCAAGCTCACCACACTATGAAAGCCAAGCTTCCAAGACTAAGACCGTCTAGCCATGATGGGAGCGTCTAGCTTAAAAAAGGAGCGTCTAGCCATGATGAGGAGCGTCTAGGCCATGAAGTGGAGCGGCTACATAAGGAGCATCTATGAAGAGTCCTAGACCGTCTAGCTTCACATATACATGGGCCAAGCTACGGTTTGTGAAGAGAAGGCTTTGTTGCATAAAGGCCCATTAGGGGTGCTTAGTAATTAGAGTAGTGTAGAAAGCATATTTGAGTGAAACTTTCTAGAAGCTTTCCATGTGTGACCGGTCATGGCACATGGCCTATGATTTCATTTCATTTGGATTCCATTTCATTACATATTAGCTTAGCTTGTACGTCCAAATAGCCTATAAATAGGAGGGCTAACTCTTGTATTTTGCAAGTTTATTGTGAGTAAAGTTATGCTGCCAATTTGTGCTCAACTTTGCTTCTCCCTAGAATCCTAGGCTCTAAACTTCAATTCCTTCATCTTTTCCCTTGAGCTGGTCGAACCACTCAATACCCACACTTATCATGCACCTACAAGATCAACACCACTCTTAGGAGGATCTTGCTCACTCTCATTCATTGCTTCTGCCCCATACTCTACATTGATTCAAGAAGAACTTCATGAAATGCCATCATTTGGTATCATGAGCTTTGGTTCTTCAAGATGAGTAGCTCCTTGTCTTTTCAATTTTAGTTCTTCTTTATTTCATATTGTCATTTACTTTCCATACTTGTCTTGCTGTTTTTTACATTTTAATTTGTTCTTGGTGTGCTTTGTGGAAGATCCAACCGAAGCACTCTTGTTCAATTGATCTTGAACAAGTTCTTGTGCAATTTGTGATAGGATTCACTACACCTTGAGTTGCTATTTTCTTTTAGGCTTTTGAGTCTTTATTGCTTTCATTATTTGGTTCATATTATGCTTTGAGTCTTTAATTTTCTGAATCTATACATGTTTTGTCAAGTCATGTTCATCCATATTGTCAACAATTCATAGTAGTCCTTTTATTTGGCTTGATTGTTTCTTGATTTTGGTTCTCTTTAATTGCTTGAATCTGCTGTTCTTTGCTCTTTTGGTGCCCTTTTAATTTTAGTTTGAGTTCCATTTGTGTTTAGATCATACACAAATTCTATTTCACAAATTTCCATTGTGTCTAAACTTTGGTATCTTGCTGTTTTTGTTTCCAGTTTTCAGATTCCCCTGTTTTCATCTTCTCTGTTTTGGCTGTTTTAACCCAGAAAAATATTTCCACTCATAGGAAAATTTTGATTCTCTGGAATTTGCAAGTTTGAAGTGTTATAGAAAGGACAAAAAAAGAATTAGGTCAAAAGAAGCAACAGAAAAAAAATGATAAATCTTTTAAAATCAGAGTGCAAATCTGAAGCGCTCCAGCTGGCCTAACCGAACACCAAAATTGCAAAATTTATTAAAAAAAATGGTGCATGCGTTTTGAGTGATTCCAAAGCCAGATTTTAGATAAGATCCTGAATATCTTGCATATCAAATTTCAGAGTCAAATTTTAAAAATACAGCTCAGCATAAATTGGGGAACAAACACGTTTTCTGGCCCACAACATTTTCCAGTGGTGCTGTTTTTTTATTTGGTCATCTAATCTAGTGCTTTTCTTTAGGAATTCTTTTGTGTGCCAACCTTTAATTGAGTACCTTTATTTGTTTGCTTTAATTTCTTGACTCTCTTTCATCATCTAAATCCTTTTGGTGGTACTGTTTTATTCAATTAAATTTGTTTCTTGCTTTTGTTCTTTGACCTCTAATTTGGGTGCTGGAAATTAATTCTTCTTTGGTGCTTATGTGAATGGGAACTTGATTTGGTTAAGGTTTAGCCCTTTGCTAGGTGCTGGAAATTGGAGAATTAAAGACCATCATTCTAAGGAGAAGACAAGGCCAAAGCCGAAACAAGCATTCTTGAAAACACTACAAACACTTGGAAAATCCACAAGCAAAGACAACAAGGAAGTGCACTAACCAAAAAGAGGATCAACAAAGGGAGTTCTCTTATTTCCTTTGCAACTTGGTTTATTGTTAATTACCTTGTTAATTACGTTTAGACGGTGAGTGTGTCTTCAAGGGCTCAAAGTGTCCAAGAAGCCTCACCTAGGGCCGAATAGTATAGCATTCTTGATTAGTAATTGTACTTGTTTGTAATTGCTTTTCTTTTGCTTTCATAGCTACGCTTTGCATGGTTAGTTTTGTTTAAATTTGTGTTAAAACGACTAGTTTTGTGGCATAGATAGCTTACATTTTTTTCTTGCATTTATTTCTCAACTTATTTGTGTTCTAAGTGTTTCACTAAGAGAAAGTCTTGTGTGAAGATATTGGAGGATAGTTTTTGGCAAGGAAAAGGCTTGGTACTTAAGTAGTCCTTTGTGACTCACCTCCCTTACCTGGAAAACTACCTTCTTTAACTTTCCTAAACTTTCTCAAAGTACAACACCTATATACACAAAGTTTTAGCCATGTCTTCTTCTTCTCACTCTCCAAAGTCTATTGAAAGTGAAGTAAAATCTTTGAAAACTCTTTTAAAAGAAGTATCCCAAGCGGTACAATTGATATCTTTTAGACAATTGGAGAATGAGAACAAAATCAATGAGTTGGCTAAAGCTCAAGAAGAGAAATCACAAAAAACACAAAAATAAAAAAAAACGCTTACTCATGCATCTCAAAGTATTGAGTCTCTAGGGGAGGGAAGCCGTAGAATCAATGATTATTACCAACCACCCCCTAGAAGAAATAGGCAAAGGGAATAAGAGGTGCCAAGGGAAACTAGAGTAGACCTACCTCATTTTCATGGTAAGGAAAATGTAGAATATATCTAGACTGGGAGATGAAGGTAGAGCAACTCTTTGCTTGCCATAGGGTAAGTGAGGAACGTAAGGTACCCTTAGCCACCCTTAGTTTCCAAGGGAACGCCATGTATTGGTGGACCTCTCTCGAAAGAGAAAGACGTCTTCATAGGGAGCCTTCCATTACATATTGGAATGACCTTAGGGGAGCCCTAAGACGTCGACATATACCTTCCTACTACCACAGGGAGTTGATGGACAAGCTCCAAAGACTCCAACAAAAGAACTTGAGTGTGGAAGAGTATAGGCAGAAAATGGAGCTCTACATGATGAGAGCATCCATTAGAGAGGAAGAAACCACCACCATATCTAGGTTTCTAAGTGGGCTCAACCTTGAGATAAGAGATAGAGTAGAACTATTACCCTATCAAGACTTGAATGATTTGGTTCAACTTTGCATTAAAGTTGAACAACAAAATTTGCGCAAAACTTCAAGTCAAAGGGTGGGTTCTTACTCCAACTCTTATCCCAAGAAAGACTTTAAAAGGGAGGGTAGTACACCTAGAGACGAATCCAAAGAAACTACCAAACCCTTAGTGAAAGATACCTCCACCCCATACATCCGTGCTAGGGACACCAAGTGTTTTAAATGTTTTGGAAGAGGGCATGTGCAAGCGCAATGTCCAAACCAAAGGGTTTTGTTTTTAAAAGGAAAAGATGAGTACACAAGTGGTGAGGATGAACCTAGTACTCAAGAAAAAGGGGAAGGAGAAAGGATAAATCCTTTGGAGGGGGACTTATTAATGATTCAAAGAATCCTCCACAATCAACCTAGTGCATCCATTGAGACACAACGAGAGAACATTTTTCATACTAGATGCAATGTTTTAGAAAATATATGCTCTCTTATTGTGGATGGTGGGTCATGCTGCAATTGCTGTAGCACTAGATTGATTGAAAAATTAAAACTACAAGTAGTTCCTCATCCAAAACCGTACAATTTACAATGGATCAATGAGGATGGAGAACTACGTGTAGACAAACAAGTGGAAATCGAGTTTTCTATAGGTAACTACAAAGACAATGTTTTATGTGATGTAGTACCTATGGAAGCTTGCCACATCTTATTAGGTAGACCATGGCAATTTGATAAGAAAACCTCGCATAATGGTCTAACTAACGAGATTTCTTTCATCCACAAGCACAAAAGGTTTGTACTTAGTCCTTTACCACATTCCCAAGTGGTTAAATACCAAATACAAATGAAACACAAAAGGGATGAAGAAAAAATAGAAAAAGAGAAAAATTTTGGAAAACAAAAGGCGTGGGAGAATAGTGTTCCTTCCCACAAGGTCATTCAACAAGTCAAGCACATTGAAAATACCTTTACAAACATGCTTCTTGTTGAACAACCTAGCCTTTCCTTTTGTAAAGGAACACTTGCAAGCATAAGCACAAAAGAAAAGTCTTTAAAAGAAGCTTGCATAGATCAAGACTATTTCTCAAATGTGTTAAGATATCCCCAAGGGAATGACAAGTTATCTATAAGCACCTACCAAATTTTGTATGAAGTAGTGCCTAGAACAACTTGCCATGTCTTATTGAGACAACCATTGCAAAATGTACAAATTTTCATAAACCATGGTTGTACCAACGAGACTCTCTTTGCACATAAGAGAAAAAGTCTACAAGAAGGAGAACTCATGGGACAAATGAGAGTTGATAAAACTCTAGAGCTTTTAAGAGGAAAACTTTTGTCATCCATGAGAAAAGAAGTTTAAAGACATTACTTTAGGTATACCTCTTGTTTTCAAACTACACCTAAAGCGAAGTCCCAAGAACTCTATCCTCCTTCACCTTTTGTAAAAGATCCTTGGGAAGACACACATTTCAAATTAGAGCTTCCTAGGACGACAAAAGGTCTTATTTCATTTTTCATGGATGTGGATAAACTCATCCTCAGAAACGTGACAAGCTTCCATGTTTTATTCTCAAATGAAAGAGCTACAACATTTGCAAACATAGCTCTTCTTTTTATGCTTCACGAAATCATGAAAGACACTCACAAATCTTGGGATAAGAATCCTTTTCCTTATAAGCATGCATACAGTAGTCCACAAGATTACTCATATTTCTCCATTTGAAGTTGTATGTGCCCAATGTCCTCTTACCATTTTAAAGTTTTTACCATCTCTTAAAAGGCTTATGCCTAAAGGAAAAGTAACTACTTTTGGAAATTTTAGAAAATATCAAAGGATTAGAGAGCACCTACAACCCTCAAAAGGGAGGTATTGTGAGAAGTTGGCCAACACAAGAGAAAAACAAAAATGGCAACTTCACACAATTATTTGTTTTCTAAAGGCTCACCCTAACTCCTTTGCTTTGTTTCAAGATTCACATAGATTGATATTTGATCCGGGAGGATACACCTTGACGAAGCAAGAGGCTGCTATCCGAGATCAAGAATGCACATCTGAGGATAGATCTTCTCAAGAAGGAGGAGATGATGGACACCATCCAGCCACAACCATTCCCCGAGCACAAGCCTTGGATTTGAGGACAAATCCTTTTCAAGAGGGAGGGGATGATGGAGGAGGGCCCAAGCTCACCACACTATGAAAGCCAAGCTTCCAAGACTAAGACCGTCTAGCCATGATGGGAGCGTCTAGCGTAAAAAAGGAGCGTCTAGCCATGATGAGGAGCGTCTAGGCCATAAAGTGGAGCGGCTACATAAGGAGCATCTATGAAGAGTCCTAGACCGTCTAGCTTCACATATACATGGGCCAAGCTACGGTTTGTGAAGAGAAGGCTTTGTTGCATAAAGGCCCATTAGGGGTGCTTAGTAATTAGAGTAGTGTAGAAAGCATATTTGAGTGAAACTTTCTAGAAGCTTTCCATGTGTGACCGGTCATGGCACATGGCCTATGGTTTGCATTTCATTTGGATTCCATTTCATTACATATTAGCTTAGCTTCTACGTCCAAATAGCCTATAAATAGGAGGGCTAACTCTTGTATTTTGCAAGTTTATTGTGAGTAAAGTTATGCTGCCAATTTGTGCTCAACTTTGCTTCTCCCTAGAATCCTAGGCTCTAAACTTCAATTCCTTCATCTTTTCCCTTGAGCTGGCCGAACCACTCAATACCGACACTTATCATGCACCTACAAGATCAACACCACTCTTAGGAGGATCTTGCTCACTCTCATTCATTGCTTCCGCCCCATACTCTACATTGATTCAAGAAGAACTTCATGCAATGCCATCATTTGGTATCATGAGCTTTGGTTCTTCAAGATGAGTAGCTCCTTGTCTTTTCAATTTTAGTTCTTCTTTATTTCATATTGTCATTTACTTTCCATACTTGTCTTGCTTTTTTTTACATTTTAATTTGTTCTTGGTATAAGTTTGGACTTCCTTAGAGAAGGAAATATATCCTTTCTCAAATGAAGCCAAACCCAATCGCCGGGCTCAAAGATTAATGCCTTTCTCCTTTGGTTGGCAGTGTCAGCATACTTACCAACTTTCTTCTCAATTTGTAACTTGATGCGGTTATGCAAATCCTTAATAAAAGAAGCCTTTTCAAAACCGTCCTTGCATAGAACCTCATCAAGTACAGGAATGGGAAGAAGATCTAGAGGTGTGAGGGGATTAAACCCATAAACAACCTCAAACGGAGAATGGTTAGTGGTGGAATTTACTACCCTATTATAAGCAAACTCTACATGAGGTAGTAAATCCTCCCAAGCCCTTGGATTCCCGAAAATAAAGCATCGCAATAATTGACCCAAAGTTCTATTAACCACTTCAGTTTGACCATCAGTTTGAGGGTGGCAAGTAGTAGAAAACAGAAGTTTTGTGCCAAGTTTCCCCCATAAGGTCCTCCAAAAGTGACTTAAGAACTTAGAATCCCTATCGGATACTATACTTCTAGGAAGTCCATGTAAACGAACAACTTCCTTGAAGAAGAGATTTGCAATATGGCATGCATCATCCACTTTGTGGCATGGAATAAAATGAGCCATTTTAGAAAAACGGTCCACTACCACAAAGATGGAATCCTTACCCTTCGATGTCTTGGGTAGTCCTAAGATAAAATCCATAGAAATATCAACCCAAGGCATTGTAGGGATAGGAAGACGGGTATATAAACCATGGGGTTGGACCTTAGATTTAGCCTTCCTACATGCTATACATTTATCACAGAAGGTATGTACGGATTTGCGCATGTGAGGCCAAAAGAAATGTTCATGCAATGTTTCTAAAGTCTTAGCTACCCCAAAATGTCCCATAAACCCACCCTCATGAGCCTTTCTAACAAGAGATTGTCTTATGGATCCTTGGGGAACACAAAGTCTTTTTCCTTTGAAAAGAAAACCATTATGTAAGAAAAAGTCTTTGTGACCTCCCTTGGAACACTCTTGATAGATTAGAGAGAAATCTAAGTCATCATGATAAAGTTCCTTTATGTGATCAAATCCTAAATATTGAACATTCAAAACATTTAACAAGGTATATCTTCTTGAAAGAGCATCGGCAACCACATTAATTTTACCTTGTTTATGTTTGATCACATAAGGAAATTGCTCAATAAACTCCACCCACTTAGCATGTCTCTTATTAAGCTTGCTTTGGCTTTTCAAATATTTAAGGGACTCATGATCACTATGGATCACAAATTCCTTTGGAAAAAGATAGTGTTGCCAATTTTGCAAAGCTCTAACAAGAGCATAAAGTTCTTTATCATAAGTGGAGTAATTGAGATGACTCCCTTTGAGTTTCTCACTAAAATAAGCTATGGGGTGTCCTTCTTGAAGGAGAACGGTCCCAATGCCTATATTACAGGCATCACACTCTATTTCAAATGTCTTAGCAAAGTTAGGAAGGGCTAAAATGGGGGCTTTAGTTAATTTATCCTTCAAAGTTTGAAAAGCGTTTTCTTGCTCTTGTCCCCACTTAAAAACCACATCCTTCTTTACTATGACATTTAAAGGTGTGGCAATTGTACTAAAGTCTTTCACAAACCGCCTATAAAAACTAGCAAGTCCATGAAAACTTCGTACTTCATTGACATTGGTGGGTGTAGGCCAATGTTGAATTGCTGCAACTTTTGTTTGATCTACATGCACCCCTTTATGACTTACCACAAACCCTAGGAAGTCTATATGATCTAATGCAAAGAAACATTTAGCATGATTAGCATACAATTTCTCCTTCCTAAGGGTTTCTAATACTTGTCTAACATGTGACTCATGATCTTCTAAGGACAAGCTATATATAAGAATATCATCAAAGTAAACCACAACAAACTTGCCAAGAAATGCTCTTAATACATGATGCATGAGTCGCATGAAGGTTCTAGGAGCATTAGTCAAGCCAAAAGGCATGACCAACCACTCATATAAACCAAATTTGGTCTTAAAAGCGGTTTTCCATTCATCACCATGTTTAATTCGAATTTGATTGTAAACACTCTTAAGATCAATTTTGGAAAATATTTTAGACCCATGTAATTCATCCAACAAGTCATCTAACCTAGGAATGGGATGCCTATATTTGATGGTAATGTTATTTATAGCGCGACAATCCGTACACATCCTCCATGTCCCATCTTTTTTTGGAATAAGTATGACAGGCATAGCACATGGGCTCATGCTATCTTGGACCCACCCCTTAGCTAATAAATCCTCAACTTGTGTTTGAATTTCTTTAGTCTCTTGGGGATTGGTCCTATATGCAGGGCGATTTGGTAAAGAAACCCCGGGCATGAAGTCTATTTGGTGTTCAATCCCTCTTAGAGGTGGTAAGCCTTTAGGAGGATCTTGAAACACATCTTCATATTCCTTTACCAAATGGTCCAAACATGTGGGACTATCCTTAGCCGACTCACATTCAATAGGGCTAGGAATAGCTAAAAAAATAGGCTTGTGAGTAACTATTACCTTTTTAACTTGTTGGGTAGATATGAGAAGGCTTCTCTTGGAACTTTGTTTATCATTTTCTTTCTCTCTCTTTTCTATCATTTTGACTTGGTCCTCATGCACTTCCTTTGGAGAGAGAGACTTAAGAATGACTTTATGCCCATGGAAGTTAAAAGAAATTTTGTTGGTAAAGCCATCATGAAAAACTTTTCTATCAAATTGCCATGGCCTACCTAAAAGTATATGAGTAGCTTCCATTGGAACAACATCACACAAGACCTCATCTTTATATTTATCAATGGAGAATGTAATGAGGACTTGCTTGTTCACCACTAACTCACCCACCTCACTCAACCATTGTAACTTGTAGGGCTTGGCATGAGAGATGGTAGGCAATCCAAGTTTGTCTACCACTCTTGTGCTTGCCACATTAGCACAACTCCCCCCATCCACAATTAAAGAGCATACCCTATCATTAATAAGACACCTTGAATGAAAAATATTTTCTCTTTGAGTTTCATCAAAAGGTTTCAAAACTTGTCCAAGCATGCGTCTTATTACTAATAGGTCACCCTCATGTGGGCTTTCACTCTCACTCTCACTTGGGGATCTAGAAGGTGAGGAATGTCTAGAAGATTCGGACTCATGCTCACTACCACCTACCCCATCATGCATATACATAGTTCGTTTAGTAGGGCAATTAGAAGCAATATGTCCATAGCTTAAGCATTTAAAACATTTCTTACTAGACGATTTAGGTGGAGATTTAGGCCTAGAATTGGAAGTGGAAGGCTTAGACTCTCTAGGTTTGAAAGTAGAGTCCTTAGAAGGGATATTTGAAAAAGAGTTATTTTTATTTTTCCAAGAAGAGTGGTAGTAGTTATCCTTAGAAGAATTTTTGAAAGCATTTTTCCTTGCAAGTTGATTTTCAATTTTACTAGCAAGGTGCACCACATTTTCCAAAGAAGAATAATCTTGTAACTCTACCACGTCTTGAATGTCCCTTCGAAGGCCACTCACAAACCTAGCTATCTTAGCTTCCTCACTCTCATCCATATTAATTCGAATTAAAAGCGTGTCTAGTTGTTTAAAGTAATCATCCACACTTAGCGTGCCTTGATGAAACCGTTGGAGTTTCAACATTAGGTCTTTCCTAAAGTGTGGGGGTACGAATCTAGCGCGTAAACATGCTTTCAAATCGTTCCAAGAGACCACGGGCGGCCTCTTGTGTAGGTCAATGTCCATGAGATATTGATGCCACCATTGCATGGCATAGTCCAAAAATTCTAAAGAAGCTAATCTAACCCTATGCTCATCTCTAACCCCATTTACATCAAAAATTTGGTCAACCTTAGCCTCCCATCCTAAATATACATTGGGATCACTTTCACCACTAAAACTAGGAAGTTTTACATTAGAAGAACAAGGGCCAGCCACATGTTGGCGCCTCTCTTCATGGTGATGATGCCTTGGCCGTGCATTGTCTTCATAATAACCATGAGAAGAATGGGAATGCCTTGAAGAATGCCGAAGAGGAGGAGGAGGTCTTCTCTCCCGGTTTTGATGGATTTCTTCACGGCTTAACTCCAAACTTTGGAGCCTTGCCTCCATTTGTCTTATCTCATCAAGATAGTGAGCATTGGATTGCTTGGCATTCTTTAAGTCTTCAAAAAGGGCTGCCTTTTGAGGTGAGCAAGGTTTGGAGGATTCTCCACTAGAAAAATGAGCCATGATCAAAAAATACAAAAAAAAAAAACAGAAACAAACAGTGAAAGAAACTTGTTAGACAAATAAAGTGAGATATAGGTTGCTGAAAAAAAAAACGCCCAAGAAAGTACTCAAACCACTCCAAGAAAAATTCTGTCCTCAACCAAGCCTTTCTTGTGGAATGGATGAGCTTTAAATGAAACAATGTCACAGCAAACCAACTTACTTAAGAACAAGTCTCCACAAAACTTTTTAGAAGAACAAAAGACAAGCAAGAAAAGGAATAAACAAGAAAAGCTAAACCAAAAACAGAAAACAATGTATGACAAACTGGAAAAGAATATGAATGAAAGACAAGCAAGAAAATAAGGAACTCAATGAATAAAGAAGGCACACCAAAAGAGTCCTAAAGAAAAGTGTTAGAGTAGATTGAAGAAAACAGAAAACAGCTACTGGAAAAAAAAATTTAAATGCAAACTGTGCTATGTTTACAGATTTAACTGGAATGATTGAAAGCGAACTGGAATGTGGAAAATTAACCACAGAAACTTCAATGTCTTAACTCAATAATGGCACTGGAATGAGGTAAAAAAAGTAAGCCAATTGAGAGAAATAAATTTTTCAAAATTGCTGCCCAATTACTGTATTCTTTTCGGCAGTATTGTACACTTTCCGTGTTTTATTTATCATTTTTGGTGTACTTGGAATTTTTGAGTAATTCTTTTTTCTATGCTTTTGTAACACTTTGAAGAATGTAAATCCAAATTTTCACAAATTTCGAGTGAGCCAATTTGATGGAAGAGGCCCAAGCACAAGCCCACATGCAAGCCCACCAAAGGGTAGATTTGGGCCAACCATAGAGTTATGGCCAAGAGGATCCAAGAAGACGTTCTTTTACATAATAAAATGCCATAAACTCTAGTGTAGAGTAGACTTTAATTTCTTGTCAAAATTAGCATAGGAACTTTATTTGTAATTTTCTTAGAATTAATTTTGGCACCTAAAACACCAATCTAGGTAAACTTAGAGTTTCTAAAAAAACCTCTAAATTTACCAAGGCCGGTCTAGAAAGCCCATGGAGGGGGTGAGCATAAAAACTAGACACACCCCTCCCCATGTGCTCATTTGTGCACCCATGTGCCATGTGCACCCATGTGCTTCACATTTACATTTCATTTGGCTAGCATTAGGGTTGCATTATGGTCCTCCTTAGCCTATAAAAGGAGGAGCCTACACCTTGTATTTTCAAGTTTATTGTGAGTAAAGTTATGCTGCCAATTTGTGCTCAACTTTGCTTCTCCCTAGAATCCTAGGCTCTAAACTTCAATTCCTTCATCTTTTCCCTTGGGCTGGCCGAACCACCCAATACCCACACTTATCATGCACCTACAAGATCAACACCACTCTTAGGAGGATCTTGCTCACTCTCATTCATTGCTTCCGCCCCATACTCTACATTGATTCAAGAAGAACTTCATGAAAATGCCATCATTTGGTATCATGAGCTTTGGTTCTTCAAGATGAGTAGCTCTTGGTCTTTTCAATTTTAGTTTCTTCTTTATTTCATATTGTCATTTAATTTCCATACTTGTCTTGCTGTTTTTTACATTTTAATTTGTTTGGTGTGCTTTGTGGAAGATCCAACCGAAGCACTCTTGTTCAATTGATCTTGAACAAGTTCTTGTGCAATTTGTGATAGGATTCCGTACACCTTTGAGTTGCTATTTTCTTTTAGGCTTTTGAGTCTTTATTGCTTTCATTATTTGGTTCATATTATGCTTTGAGTCTTTAATTTTCTGAATCTATACATGTTATGTCAAGTCATGTTCATCCATATTGTCAACAATTCATAGTAGTCCTTTTATTTGGCTTGATTGTTTCTTGATTTTGGGTCTCTTTATTTGTTTGAATCTGCTGTTCTTTGCTCCTTTGGTGCCTTTTTAATTTTAGTTTGAGTTCATATTGTGTTTAGATTCTACACAATTCTATTTCACAAATTTCCATTGTGTCTAAACTTTGGTATCTTGCTGTTTTTGTTTCCAGTTTTCAGATTCCCCTGTTTTCACCTTCTCTGTTTTGGCTGTTTTAACCCAGAAAAATATTTCCACTCATAGGAAAATTTTGATTCTCTGGAAAATGCAAGTTTAAAGTGTTATAGAAAGGACAAAAAAAGAATTAGGTCAAAAGAAGCAACAGAAAAAAAATGATAAATCTTTTAAAATCAGAGTGCAAATCTGAAGCGCTCCAGCTGGCCTAACCGAACACCAAAATTGCAAAATTTATTAAAAAAAAATGGTGCATGCGTTTTGAGTGATTCCAAAGCCAGATTTTAGATAAGATCCTGAATATCTTGCCTATCAAATTTCAGAGTCAAATTTTTAAATATACAGCTCAGCATAAATCGGGGAACAAACACGTTTCTGGCCCACAACATTTTCCAGTGGTGCTGTTTTTTTTATTTGGTCATCTAAATCTAGTGCCATTCTTAGGATTCTTTTGTGTGCCTACCTTTGTTTTGGTACCTTTTATTTGCTTGCTTAATATTTCTTGAACCTCTTTCTAGTTGTCATAATCTAACTCCTTTTGGTGGTACTGTTTTATTCAATTAAATTGTTTCTTGCTTTTGTTCTTTGACCTCTAATTTGGTGCTGGAATTTATTTCTCCTTTGGTGCTTAATTGAATGGAAACTTGACTTGGGTAAGGTCTAGTATTTTGATAGGTGCTGGAATTGGAGAATTAAAACCTTCATTCTAAGGGGAAACAAAGCCAAGGCCGAAACAAGCTTTCTTGAAAACACTACAAACACTTGGAGGGCCAACAAGCAAAGACAACAAGGAAGTGCATTTAGCAAAAAGAGGATCAACAAAGGGAGTTTTCTTAATTTCCTTGCAACTTAATTTGTGTTAATTACCTCTTAATTACGATTTAGACGGTGAGTGTGTCTTCAAGGGCTCAAAGTGTCCAAGAAGCCTCACCTAGGGCCGACTAGTGTAGAATTCTTAATTAGCAATTGTTAATTGTTTGTAATTGTCTTTTCTTTTGCTTAGTTAGTGACGCTTTGCATGATTATTTTGTTAAGTTTGTGATAAACCGTCTACCTTTGTTGATTAGTTAGCATACATTGTTTTTTTTTGCATTGAAAAAAAAGTTTTGATTTCTCAACTTAATTGTGTTCTAAGTAGTTTACTAAGAGGAAGTTTTGTGTGAAGACATTGAGGGATAATTTTTGGCTAAGGCAAAGGCTTGGTACTTAAGTAGTCCTTTGTGACTCACCTCCCTTACCTGGACAACTACCTTCTTAGACTTTCCTAAATTTTCTTAAGGTAAAATACTTGTATACACAAAGCTTTAGCCATGTCTTCTTCTTCTCATTCTACAAAGTCTATTGGAAGTGAATTAAAATCTTTAAAAACTCTTTTGAAAGAAGTTTCACAAACTGTGCAATCAATTGCATATAGACAATTGGAGAGTGAGACTAAACTTAATGTTTTGACTAAAGCAAAGGATGAGAAGTCTCACATTCTAAAAAAATTACCTTCTCATGCATATATCTCTAAAGATCATGATTCTTTTGGGGAGGGAAGCATTAGAGTAAATGATTATTATCAAGCACCCCCTAGAAGACATAGAGGAGATAGAAAAGAACAAGAAAACCCAAGAGAGGTTAGGGTAGAACAACCCCATTTCCATGGAAAAGAAAATATAGAAGCTTACCTAGATTGGGAAATGAGGGTAGAAAAATTGTTTGCTTCCCATAAAGAAAGAAAGGAAAGAAAAATACAAAAGAAGAGAGGGGAAGTCGAAAGGGAAGCTAAAGAAAAAGAAGAAAAAGAAAAGCATGAGAAGACCCTTGAAGAACAAAAGGCGTGGGAGAAGAGTGTTCCTTCCCACAAGGTCATTCAATAAGACCAAAGATTTAAAAATACCTTTGAAAATATGTGTCTTGCTGAACAACCTCAAAGCCTTACCTTTTGTAAAGGAACACTTGCAAGCCTAAGTGAAAAAGAAGAGTCTTTAAAAGAAGCTTGCATAGATAAAAATGAAATAGATTATTTCTCATATGTGCTAGGATATCACCAAGTGAATGTCAAGTTTTTTATAAGCATCTACAAAAACAAATTTTTATGTGAAGTAGGGCCTAAAGAAACTTGTCATGTCTTATTGAGAGAACCATTGCAAAGTGTACAAATCCTTATAAACAATGGTTGTCACAATGAGACTATCCTTACACATAAGAGAAAGAGTCTTCATGAAGGAGAACTCATGGGACAAATTAGAGTTGATAAAACTCTAGAGCTTTTAAAAGGAAAACTTTTGTCCTCCATGAGAAAAGAAGTTCAAAGACATTACCTTAGGTACAATTCTTGTTTTCAAACTACACCCAAGGCAATGTCTCATGAACTTTATACTCCTTCACCTTTTGCAAATGATCCTTGGGAAGATATAAATTTCATATTAAAACTCCCTAGGACAACAAAAGGTTGTGATTCAATCTTCATGGTTATGGATAAACTCTTCTCTGGAGAAGTCATACATCTTCATGGTTTATCTTCAAGCATAGTGTTGAATAGAGTTCCAAATTTCGCAAACCATGATTTGAGGATTTCCTTTGGAAAACTTGCAACTAAATTGCACACTTTAAATTCTTATCATCCTCAAACGCATGGTCAAAATATATTTGAAAATCTAGCTCTTTCTACTATGCCTAGAATAAACATGAAGTGCACACACAACTCTAGAAGTGAGCAAACATACCATAAAGTAGTTCACAAAACTACTTATATTTCTACTTTTAAAGTTATGTGTGGGTTCAATCATCTTTCTCCTTTTAAGTTGTTACCATCTTCTATAGGATTTATGCCTAAAGAGAAAGTAACCACAAATGAACCTTTTAAAATACATAAGATGATTAGAGACCACACACAACCATTAAAAGAGAAACTTTGTCCAAGGTTGCCAAAACCAAAAGAAAAACAAAAATGGCAACCTAGTAAAATTAATTTGCAAACTAACACCTATGCCTTATTTGATTATTTCTATAGGTGGACGTTTGACCCAGGAGGACAAGCTTTGGCGAAGCAAGAGGCTGCTATCCGAGATCAAGTCAGAAGATCTGAGGATAGATCTTCTCAAAGAAGGAGGAGATGATGGACACCATCCAGCCACATCCATTCCCCTAGCCATGAAGAAGAAGAAGCAATGGATTTGAGGACAAATCCTTTTCAAGAGGGAGGGGATGATGGAAGAGGCCCAAGCACAAGCCCACATGCAAGCCCACCAAAGGGTAGATTTGGGCCAACCATAGAGTTATGGCCAAGAGGATCCAAGAAGACGTTCTTTTACATAATAAAATGCCATAAACTCTAGTGTAGAGTAGACTTTAATTTCTTGTCAAAATTAGCATAGGAACTTTATTTTGTAATTTTCTTAGAATTAATTTTAGCACCTAAAACACCAACCTAGGTAAACTTAGAGTTTCTAAAAAAACCTCTAAATTTACCAAGGCCGGTCTAGAAAGCCCATGGAGGGGGTGATGGAGGAAGGCCCAAGCTCACCACAATATGAAAGCCAAGCTTCCAAGACCAAGACCGTCTAGCCTTCCAAAAGGAGCGTCTAGCCTCACAAGGAGCGTCTAGCCTCACAAAGGGAGCGTCTAGCCATGATGAGGAGCGTCTAGGCCAAGGCTACATGAGGAGCATCTATGAAGAGTCCTAGACCGTCTAGCTTCACACACACAAGGGCCAAAGCTACGGTTTGGGAGAGAAGAGGCTTTGTTGCATAAAAGGCCCATTAGGGGTACTTAGTAAAATAGGTAGTGTAGAAAGAACTTTGTGAAGGAAACCTTCTAGAACCTAGGGTTGTGTGGCCGGTCATTGCATGGCACATGGCTTAGAATTTAGATTTAATTTTGGTTTTCTTTTCCTTAGAAATGTAGCTTAACATTTAAGCCCAAATAGCCTATAAATAGGAAGGCTATCTCTTTGTATTTGACAAGTTTATTTGAGTATTGTTATGCTGCCCATTTTGTGCACTAGCTATACTTCTCCTAGAAATCTAGGCTATAAACTTCACTTCCTTCACCTTTCTTCATAGAGCTGGCCTAACCTCTCTAATTCATACTCATCATGCACCTTCAAAGCCATCACAACTCCTAGGAGGGCTTTGTTTCACTCACCCATTGCTTCCGCATCCATTTTACTACTTTGATTCAAGAAGAACACATGAAATGCCATCATTTGGTATCATGAGCTATTGGTTCTTCAAGATGAGTAGCTTGTCTTTTTAATTTCAGTTCTTCTTTATTTTCATCTTTGTCATTTCAATTCCTTACTTGTCTTGCTGTTTTTATATTTTAATTTGTTCTTGGTGTGCTTTGTGGAAGATCCAACCCAAGCACTCTTGTTCATTTGATCTTGAACAAGTTCTTGTGCAATTTGTGATAGGATTCCATACACCTTTGTGTTGCTATTTTTGTTTTAGGCTTTGAGTCTTTATTGCTTCCATTATTTTGCTTCATATTATGCTTTGAGTCTTTAAATTTCTGAATCTATACATGTTTTGTCAAGTCATGTTCATCCATATTGTCATCAATTCTTAGTAGTCCTATTTTTTGGCTTGATTGTTTCTTGTTTTGGGTCTCTTTATATTGCTATAATCTGCTGTTATTTTGATCCTTTGGTGCTTTTTATTTTTAGTTTGAGTTCATAATTGTGTCTTAGTTCATACACAATTTCCATTCTCACATTTTCCATTGTGTTAATTTGGTTATCTTGCTGTTTTCTTCCAGTTTTTCCAGTTTTCCCCTGTAACACCTCTCTGTTCTGGGCTGTTTTGTTTATAAAAATTTTTCTACCCATAGGAAAATTCTGAATTTCTGGAAAATGCAAGTTTAAGGTGTTATAGAAAAGACAAAAAAAGAATGAGGTCAAAAGGAGCAACAGAAAAAAAATGATAAATCTCACAAAATCAGAGTGCGAATCTTGAGCGTTACAGCTGGCCTAACTGCACACCAAATTTGCAAAAATTATTAAAAAAAAATGGTGCATGCGTTTTAGGTGATTCCAAAGCCAAAATTTAGCTAAGATCCTGAATTTTCTTGTATCCAAATTTCAGAAACAAATTTTACAATTACAGCTCAGCATAAATCGGGGAACAAAACTGTTTTCTGGCCCACAACATTTTCCAGTGGTGCTGTTTTTTTATTTGGTCATCTAATCTAGTGCTTTTCTTTAGGAATTCCTTTTGTGTGCCAACTTTTATTGAGTACCTTTAATTGTTTGATTTAATTCCTTGAATCTCTTTCTAAGTTGTCATATTATAAATCCTTTTGGTGGTACTGTTTTCTTTCAATTAAATTTGTTTCTTGCTTTTGTTTCTTGACCTCTCTTTTGTGGGTGCTGGAAATTAATTCTCTCTTGGTGCTTATGTGCATGGAATTTGACTTGATTTAAGGTTAAGCTCTTGTGAATAGGTGCTGGAAATTGGAGAATTAAAGCCAACTTTCTAAGGAGGAGTCAAGCTAAGGCCGAAACAAGCTTCTTGAAACAAACACTACAAACACCTAGAAGATCAACAATCAAGACAACAAAGAAATTGCACTAACCAAAAAGAGGAACAACAAAGGGGGTTTTCTTATCTCCTTTACAACTTGGTTTATTGTTAATTACCTCTTTTAAATTACGTTTTAGACGGTGAGTGTGTCTTCAAGGGCTCAAAGTGTCCAAGAAGCCTCACCTAGGGCCGAATAGCATAGTTATTTTGCTTAGTAATTTGTTGCTTGTTTGAACTTGTATTTCTTTTGTTTTGGTAGAAACGTTTTGCATGTTTAGTATTGTTTAATTTTGTGCTATACCGACTAGTTTGCTGCATATCTAGCTTACATAGTTTTCTTGCTTTTTGATTTCTCAACTTCTTGTGTTCTAAGTGTTCTACTAAGAGAAAATTTTGTGTGAAGTCATTGGAGGAAAAGTTTTTGGCAAAGAAAAGGCTTGGTACTTAAGTAGTCCATTGTGACTCACCTCCCTTACCTGGAAAACTCCCTTCTCTAACTTTCCTAAACTTTCTCCAAGTAAAACACCTATAATACACAAAGTTTTAGCCATGTCTTCTTCTTCTCATTCTCCAAAGTCTATGGAAAGTGAAGTAAAATCTTTGAAAACCCTTTTAAAAGAGGTATCCCAAGCGGTACAATTAATCTCTTTTAGACAATTGGAGAATGAAAACAAAATTAATGAGTTGGCTAGAGCTCAAGAAGAGAAATCCCAAAAATCTCAAAAATCCAAAAAAACGCTTACTCATGCATCTCAAAGTATTGAGTCTCTAGGGGAGGGCAGCCGTAGAATCAATGATTATTACCAACCACCCCCTAGAAGAACTAGACAAAGGGAGCAAGAGAGTCCAAAGGAAGTAAGGGTAGACCTACCCCATTTCTATGGTAAGGAAGACGTAGAGGCCTACCTAGATTGGGAGATGAAAGTAGAGCAACTCTTTGCTTGCCATAGGGTGAGTGAAGAGAGGAAGGTACCCTTAGCAACCCTTAGTTTCCAAAGCAATGCCATGTATTGGTGGACCTCTCTAGAGAGAGACCGACGTCTTCATAGGGAGCCTTCCATAGAATATTGGAATGACCTTAGGGGAGCCCTAAGACGTCGTCACATACCTTCCTACTACCATAGGGAGTTGATGGACAAGCTCCAAAGACTCCAACAAAAGAACTTAAGTGTGGAAGAGTATAGGCAGAAAATGGAGCTCTACATGATGAGAGCATCCATTAGAGAGGAAGAAACCACCACCATATCTAGGTTTCTAAGTGGGCTCAACCTTGAGATAAGGGATCGAGTAGAACTATTACCCTACCAAGACTTGAATGATTTGGTTCAACTTTGCATTAAAGTTGAACAACAAAATTTGCGCAAAACTTCAAGTCAAAGGGTGGGTTCTTACTCCAACTCTTATCCAAAGAAAGACTTTAAAAGGGAGGGTAGTACACCTAGAGACGAATCCAAAGAGACTACCAAAACCTTAGTGAAAGATGCCTCCACCCCATACATCCGTACTAGGGACACCAAATGTTTTAAATGTTTTGGAAGAGGGCATGTGCAAGCACAATGTCCAAACCAAAGAGTTTTGTTTTTAAAAGGAGAAAATGAATACACAAGTGGTGAAGATGAACCTAGTACCCAAGAAAAAGGGGAAGGAGAAAGGATAAATCCTTTGGAGGGGGACTTATTGATGATTCAAAGAATCCTCCACAATCAACCTAGTGCATCCATTGAAACACAACGAGAGAACATTTTTCATACTAGATGCAATGTTTTAGAAAATATATGCTCTCTTATTGTGGATGGTGGGTCATGTTGCAATTGTTGTAGCACTAGATTGATTGAAAAATTAAAACTACAAGTAGTTCCTCATCCAAAACCTTACAATTTACAATGGATCAATGAGGATGGAGAACTACGTGTAGACAAACAAGTGGAGATCGAGTTTTCTATAGGCAACTACAAAGACAATGTTTTATGTGATGTAGTACCTATGGAAGCTTGCCACATGTTATTAGGTAGACCATGGCAATTTGATAAGAAAACCACGCATAATGGTCTAACTAACGAGATTTATTTCATCCACAAGCATAAAAGGTTTGTACTTAGCCCTTTACCACATTCCCAAGTGGTAAAAGACCAAATACAAATGAAACACAAAAGGGATGAAGAAAAAATAGAAAAAGAAAAAAATTTTGGGAAACAAAAGGCGTGGGAGAATAGTGTTCCTTCCCACAAGGTCATTCAACAAGTCAAGCATATTGAAAATACCTTTACAAACATGCTTCTTGTTGAACAACCTAGCCTTTCCTTTTGTAAAGGAACACTTGCAAGCATGAACACAAAAGAAAAGTCCTTACAAGAAGCTTGCATAGATCAAGAAGGAGAACTCATGGGACAAAAGAAAGTTGATCAAACGCTAGAGCTTTTAAGAGGAAAACTTTTGTCACCCATGAGAAAAAAGGTTCAAAGACATTACTTTAAGTACAACTCATGTTTTCAAACTACACCTAAAGTAAAGTCTCATGAACTCTATACTCCTTCACCTTTTGCAAATGATCCTTGGAAAGATACAAATTTCATTTTAAAACTTCCTAGGACAACAAAAGGTTTTAATTCAATCTTCATGGTTATGGATAAACTCTTCTCTAGAGAAGTGATACATCTTCATGGTTTATTTTCAAGCATAGTATTGAATAGAGCTCCAACTTTCGCAAACCATGATTTGAGGATTTCCTTTGGAAAACTTGCAACTAAGTTGCACACTTTAAATGCTTATCATCCTCAAACGCATGGTCCAAATATTTTTGAAAATATAGCTCTTTCTATTATGCCTAGAATAGTCATGAAGTGCACACACAATTTTAGAGATGAGCAAACATACCATCAAGAAGTTCACAAAACTACTTCTACTTTTAAAGTTATGTGTGTGCTCAATCATCTTTCTTCTTTTAAGTTGTTACCATCTCCTATAGGATTTATGCCTCAAGAGAAGGTAACCACAAGTGACCATTTTAAAATACAAAAGATGATTAGAGGCCACACACAACCCTTAAAAGAGAAATCTTGTCCAAGGTTGCCAACACCAAAAGACAAACAACAATGGCAACCTAGTAAAATTAATTCGTAAACTAACACCTATGCTTTATTTGATTATTTCTATAGGTGGGCATTTGATCCAGGAGGACAAGCTTTGAAGAAACAAGATGCTGCTATCCGAGATCAAGCCTGACGATCTGAGGATAGATCTTCTCAAAAGAAGGAGGAGATGATGGACACCATCCAGCCACAACCATTCCCCTAAGCAAAAGCATTGGATTTGAGGACAAATCCTTTTCAAGAGGGAGGGGATGATGGAGGAAGGCCCAAGCTCACCACAATATGAAAGCCAAGCTTCCAAGACCAAGACCGTCTAGCCTTCCAAAAGGAGCGTCTAGCCTCACAAGGAGCGTCTAGCCTCACAAAGGGAGCGTCTAGCCATGATGAGGAGCGTCTAGGCCAAGGCTACATGAGGAGCATCTATGAAGAGTCCTAGACCGTCTAGCTTCACACACACAAGGGCCAAAGCTACGGTTTGGGAGAGAAGAGGCTTTGTTGCATAAAAGGCCCATTAGGGGTACTTAGTAAAATAGGTAGTGTAGAAAGAACTTTGTGAAGGAAACCTTCTAGAACCTAGGGTTGTGTGGCCGGTCATTGCATGGCACATGGCTTAGAATTTAGATTTAATTTTGGTTTTCTTTTCCTTAGAAATGTAGCTTAACATTTAAGCCCAAATAGCCTATAAATAGGAAGGCTATCTCTTTGTATTTGACAAGTTTATTTGAGTATTGTTATGCTGCCCATTTTGTGCACTAGCTATACTTCTCCTAGAAATCTAGGCTATAAACTTCACTTCCTTCACCTTTCTTCATAGAGCTGGCCTAACCTCTCTAATTCATACTCATCATGCACCTTCAAAGCCATCACAACTCCTAGGAGGGCTTTGTTTCACTCACCCATTGCTTCCGCATCCATTTTACTACTTTGATTCAAGAAGAACACATGAAATGCCATCAGGGGGTGAGCATAAAAACTAGACACACCCCTCCCCATGTGCTCATTTGTGCACCCATGTGCCATGTGCACCCATGTGCTTCACATTTACATTTCATTTGGCTAGCATTAGGGTTGCATTATGGTCCTCCTTAGCCTATAAAAGGAGGAGCCTACACCTTGTATTTTCAAGTTTATTGTGAGTAAAGTTATGCTGCCAATTTGTGCTCAACTTTGCTTCTCCCTAGAATCCTAGGCTCTAAACTTCAATTCCTTCATCTTTTCCCTTGGGCTGGCCGAACCACCCAATACCCACACTTATCATGCACCTACAAGATCAACACCACTCTTAGGAGGATCTTGCTCACTCTCATTCATTGCTTCCGCCCCATACTCTACATTGATTCAAGAAGAACTTCATGAAAATGCCATCACAATTGATTGCAGTAAATTGAAAACAGTAGCACGTTTGTAAGAAAACAGAGTATCCTATTTAGGAATGAAAAACAGTATGATGAACTAGCAAAGACATAATGGAATTTGTGTAAAGGAACTTGTATAGAATGAAAATACAAGCATGAACTCAAATCTAAAAATGAAAATGCACAAAGGATCAAGCATTAAACTCAAAAAACAGAAAGTAAACCAAAGCAAGAAACAATCAAAGCAATAAAAGTACTACAAGAAGTAATGACAATTATGGAATAACATGACTAAGACAAAACTTGACATGATTACAAAATTAAAAGACATATCACAAGATATAACAACAAGTGAAAGGAAGCTTAAGGTCATCTCTAGGAAGGAGAGTGCCATTCCAAAAGAGCAGACATACTCATATGAACAATGAGTGCCATAATCCTTTTCACAAACACAGGGTGTAACAAAAGAAAAAACAGCAAGAAAACTCAATATAAATCCTAAAACAGAATGGTAAACAACTTGAATTAAAGAGCTCTTGAAAGTAAAGTGCAATACAACTCAAAATTTAAGCAAGAAACAAGCCTAGACTCTAGATACCACATGATGTGAATGCAACAACAAGAATACATGATTCTTTAGGAGCAACTTGAGTTGGTCATGAAATGGCACTTTACTTAGAATTGGATCAATGTTCTAATTCAAGAACTCACCAAGACTTTGCACCAAACCAAAGCTCATATGGAAGTCCATATATTGTCAAATGGAATCAAACAACAAGGAATGAAGAACAACAATTGAAACTGAACAGAATTGAAAAATACAGCTACTGCACCGAACAGAATTTGAAAACAAAGCTGGAAAACACAATTACAATCGGTAGGAATGAATGGAAATCACCTAAGCATGGAAACTACCGAATAAAATGAAAGATATGAAGGAAGGAACACTTATGGAATGAAGCTTGCTGGATTTGAGACTTTGGAAGTTCAGTCACGCCACTTGGAGCCTTGTTCCAAGATAAGTGCAAGGTTGCCGCCACTTGAAGCTCACCTTTGGCACACAAGATAAGGCAAAGGAAGAAGAAGACACAAGGCTCACAATTTCTCTCTAAATTTGAGTATAGTCTCTCTACTCTAAATTCCAAATCTGATTTGTACAAGGGCAACACCTTTATTTATAGCCTATAAGGTGCTGAAATGCAAAGCCAAATGTGCCTCAAATGAGACTCAAATTCGGCGCCAACTAGTGCATGAAGGAAGTGTGACTTTCCTTCCTAGTTTGGCACCTCCTAACTCCTATCTACACTCCCCCTAGCATCCCTTACTACTTACACACCTATTTATTACATCTGCACCCCTACTCTACAAAAGAAATAAGAAGAGCCATCTTTTGATACTCTTGTCCCAAAGCTCTTGCCATGCTCCTAGTGATTCATTGGGCTTGGGCCCCTTGTTGGGCTTGGGCTTCATGGGCTTGAGCATCCTCTACTTGGTTTCCATCAAGTTTGTTGCACGCACGTGACACGCGGAAGTTCTTTTCCATACCTAGCGATGCGGACACTGGGTCACTTGATCTTTCCATTTGCTCACTCGCCAAGTGCGAGCGGGGGGTGGACCGTCCGGTGGTGTGGTGTCTTGCGAACGCGAGGGTGTGTGAGTTGTAATGAGGATGTTGTTGTCGGCTGGCTCCATGCCCCGTGCATCGAACGGTCAGACACACATCCCCCTCGTTGCCACCCAGTTCCCCGGGCGAGAGATCACGTTCCCTATGCTGCCTACCTACCAAAAGGCATCCTCGTGTGCTTGCAAAGAGTGTTTTCGTCCGGGCTTCCACCACGCGGTGGAGGTCTTGGAGGACCCCGAAGTCACACACGTGGTCTGCCCTATCCTCGCAAGCAAGCAACGAGCATGGCGGCAAACGTGGCGGGACAGTTCTCTCGGATTCGGTGCATGCGGCGTACCCCCGGGGCGACCCGTGCAGGTTCTAAATATTCGGTTACCCACCATCGCAGGATGCCCTCCCAGCCAGGGCAACCCCGATGGATGCTTCTTGGTTGATCCTGCCAGTAGTCATATGCTTGTCTCAAAGATTAAGCCATGCATGTGTAAGTATGAACTAATTCAGACAGTGAAACTGCGGATTGCTCAATAAATCAGTTATAGTTTGTTTGATGGTATCTACTACTCGGATAACCGTAGTAATTCTAGAGCTAATACGTGCAACAAACCCCGACTTCTGGAAGGGACGCATTGATTAGATAAAAGGAAAACGCAGGCTCTGCCTGTTGCTTTGATGATTCATGATAACTCGTCGGATCGCACGACCCTTGTGCCGGTGACGCATCATTCAAATTTCTGCCCTATCAACTTTCGATGGTAGGATAGTGGCCTACCATGGTGGTGACGGGTGACGGAGAATTAGGGTTCGATTCCGGAGAGGGAGCCTGAGAAACGGCTACTGTTGAACCTTGTTGATATGATTCCACTAGCACACTTAGAATGATTCTTGACATTCTTAGGAATCATCTTGAGTTGGATATGAGATAGACACTTTATCATAGAATTGGATCAAGGTTCTATGAACAAGAACTCACCAAAACTAGTGCCAAAACCCAAACTCATATGGAAGTTCCACATATTGTCAAATTGAACCGATTGAATTGGAAGAAAAGTGAAAGGCACCGATTAAACAACACAAAAACTAAATTGCACTGAACAAAAGACTTGAATTGAAGAAGAAAGGATGAAGAACATCCAAGAAACAAAAGCACCAAAGCAAAACTAACAAGAAGCTGAAAATACCGAACAGAATTTCAAAGGAAGCAAGCTAAGACATGAACAATTAAAGAGAAGGAAGGAAGGAGAAGAGAAAGCTCATGAAGATGGAGGAATGGTTGGATGATCACGCCACTAAGAGGATGGAGACTCCAAGATAAGTGTGCAAGCCGCCACTTGAGGTAACCATGGAACCATCAAGATAAGACTAGTGAAGAAGGCACAAAGCTCTCCAATGCTCTCTCAAAAATTGAGTATAGTTTCTCTAATTAAAATTCAAATCTGAATTGTACAAGCTAAGCACCTTTATTTATAGCCTAGAGGTGCTGAAAAATAGGTGGGAAATTTCAAATAAACTCATTTGAAATTCCCACCAAAAAACAAGTCACATGGGAGGTGTGACCTTTTTCTACTATGACACCTCCTAAAAACTACACCTACACCACTCTCCTAAGTCACATGGACAATGTGTCTTTATTTTACATTTTCACACTCCTTTATTTAATCACCACACCTCCTAAAAACTATACAAGAGTATTTCAAAGCTTGGCCTTGCCCCTCATGGGATGGACTTGGGCTCTTTGGGCTTTGGCCTTCTTGGGTTTGGGCTTGGGCTTTGGGCTAGGGCCTCATCTTTATTTTATGTCTTCTTTTAATTTTGAGAAGACTAGAAGGAAGAACTTCAAATGTGAGGGTGGATGTCCTCTTCCTCCATTAATAAAAGCCTCCTTTATTTGATTCTCATCACTTGTGATGTTCAATGTTTTGAAGAATCCAAATCCTTTGAAGGATGTTGAAGCCTCTGCTTTGCTTGTTGTTGTTGTGTTGGTTTAAGCTTTGTTCTGGGGTAGTTTATATGTTGTAATCCACCCTTGTATTAAATCTCAAGCAATTAGCATCTCAATCTTTATGAAAGTAAAATGTTTTTCAAACTAAGTTGAAACAACCGATTGTTTTGTTGAAACAACCGATTGTTTATACTTAGGTATTTTGAGAAAGATTGAAAACTGTTTTTGAATGGTTGAAACTGTTAAGTACCAAAACAACCGATTGATTCGAGGAAACAACCGATTGTTTGTTTTGGAACCATAACAGAAAAACTGTTTTGTGTTTGACTGAGCTTTAAATGCTTTAACTGAATACGCTCCAGTCATTAAATGCTTTGACCAATCTTTTAATGCAATTTAAGAGTTTGTTAAGATTTGATAACAAACTACATCTTTGAATATATTAAGAAAAACAGATTTGAGAATTAAGATAATCTTTTGACAAAGTTTTTCAAAAGAGTTTTTCAAAGTGCTGAGATTGCTTAAGAGTTTGTGATTGATCAAGGTGCTGGAATAGGATTCTACTTGTATTGATTTCAGATATTCATCTGTAACAAGTGTAATCTTTGTAATCTGTTGAACAATTCGTTTATGTGTTTGCTGAGATTGTGATGGCAAATTCATGAAGGTCTTCTTGAATCATGTAAGAAAGTGGTGCGGAAGCTATGAAGGTGTGTGTGCAAGATCCTCCTAAGAGTGGTGTTGATCTTGAAGGTGCATGATAGGTATGATTATAGGGAGGTTCGGCCAGCCCAAGGAGATGTGAAGGAAGTGAAGTTTAGAGCCTAGAATTCTAGGAGAAGCAAAGCTTGGCACAAAATGGCAGCATAACTTTACTCACAATAAACTTGAAAATACAAGGTGTCGGCTCCTCTTTTTATAGGCTAAAGAGGACCATAATGCAACCCTAATGCTAATCAAAATGAAATGCAAATTTACATCACATGGAGCACATGACCATGTGGAGAATCCTTCTAGAAAGTGACCAAATCTTTAGCAAATCTAGGTCAAGTCTCATGGAATCAAGTTTATGCTATTTACACCACAACTAATACTAAGCTACCCCTAATGGGCCTTCACGTAGCATAAACAAATCTGCATGGATTCGCTTGGCCATGGGCTTAGCAATTTGGTCCTAGACGCTCCTTTCATTGGCCTAGACGCTCTCCACCTTGAGCTAGACGCTCCTCCCCTTTGGCCTAGACTGATGGCATTTCATGTGTTCTTCTTGAATCAAAGTAGTAAAAGGGATGCGGAAGCAATGGGTGAGTGAAACAAAGCCCTCCTAGGAGTTGTGTTGGCTTTGAAGGTGCATGAGGAGTGTGATGTTTGAGTGGTTCGGCCAGCTCAAGGGAGAAAGGTGAAAGGATTGAAGTTTAGAGCCTAGATTTCTAGGAGAAGTAAAGCTTGTGCACAAAAATGGCAGCATAACCTTACTCAATTAAACTTGAAAATACAAGGTGTAGGCTCCTCCTTTTATAGGCTAAGGAGGACCATAATGCAACCCTAATGCTAGCCAAATGAAATGTAAATGTGAAGCACATGGGTGCACATGGCACATGGGTGCACATGGGGAGGGGTGTGTCTAGTTTTTATGCTCACCCCCTCCATGGTCTTTCTAGAATGTTTCACACAAATATGCTTTCTACACTACTCTAATTACTAAGCACCCCTAATGGGCCTTTATGTAACAATTACAAAGGTCTTCTCTTCCCAAAACCGTAGCTTTGACCCATGTGTATGTGAAGCTAGACGGTCTAGAAGGAATCCTCATCATGGCCTAGACGCTCCTTATGTAGCCGCTTCTCATCATGGGCTAGACGCTCCTCTTCATGGGCTAGACGCTCCTTTTTGAGTCTAGACGCTCCTCATTATAGGCTAGACCGTCTAGTCTTGGAGGCTTGGCTTTCATCGTGTGGTGAGCTTGGGCCCTCCTCCATCATCCCCTCCCTCTTGAAAAGGATTTGTCCTCAAATCCAAAGCTTTTGCTTTTGAGGGGGCTTGTTGTGGCTGGATGGTGTCCATCATCTCCTCCTTCGGGAAAAGATCTATCCTCAGATTTGCTAACTTGATCTCGGATAGCAGCCTCTTGCTTCGTCAAGGTGTGTCCTCCCGGATCAAATATCAACCTATGAGAATCTTGAAACAAAGCAAAGGAGTTAGAGTGAGTATTTGGAGAACAATTAATTGTGTGAAGTTGCCATCTTTGTTTTTCTCTTGTTTTGGTCAACTTCTCACAATGTTTCCCTTTTGATGGTTGTAGGTGCCTTCTAATCCTCTTATGTTTTCTAAAATTTCCAAAAGTAGTTACTTTTTCCTTAGGCATAATCCCTTTAGGAAATGGTGACAACTTTAAAAAGACAAGAGGACTATGTTCACATACAACTTCAAATGGAGAGATATGAGTAATCTTGTGGACTACTCCATTGTATGCATGCATAAAAGGAAAAGGATTCTTATCCCAAGAATTGTGGGTGTCCTTCATGATTTCGTGAAGCATAGAAGGGAGAGCTATGTTTTCAAATTTTGGAGCTCTATCCCTTATTTTTGAAAATAAATCATGGAGGCTTGTCACTTTTCTTAAGAAGAGTTTATCCACTTCCATGAAGAAAGAATCAAGACCTTTTGTTGTCCTAGGAAGCTCAAATATGAAATTTATGTTTTCAAATTTTGGAGCTCTATCCCTTATTTTTGAAAATAAATCATGGAGGCTTGTCACTTTTCTTAAGAAGAGTTTATCCACTTCCATGAAGAAAGAATCAAGACCTTTTGTTGTCCTAGGATCCTCTAATATGAAGGAGTATAGAGTTCATGAGACATCGCCTTAGATGTATTTTTAAAACACGGAATGTATCTAGGGTAATGTCTTTGAACATCTTTTCTCATGGGTGACAATAATTTTCCTTTTAAAAGCTCTAGAGTTTTATCAACTCTAATTTGACCCATGAGTTCTCCTTCATGAAGAATTTCTCTTTTATGTGTGAAGGTAGTCTCGTTGATACAACCTTTGTTCATGGAAATTTCAATTCGTTGCAAAGGTTGTCTCCATAAGACATGACAAGTTTCTTTAGGCACTACTTCACATAAAAAATTGTCTTTGTAGATGCCTATAGATGACTTGACCTTCACTTGGTGATATCTTGGCATGTATGTAAAATAATCTACTATATTTTATCTATGCAAGCCTTTTTTAAGGATTCTTCTTTTTTTTCTAGGCTTGCAAGTGTTCCTTTACAAAAGGTAAGGCTAGGTTGTTCACCAAGAGGTATATTTTCAACTTTTCCTTCTTGTTGAATGACCTTGTGGGAAGGAACACTCTTCTCCCACGCCTTTTGTTTCCCAAAGGTTTTCTCTTGCTTTTCTATTTTTACATTTTTTCACTCTCACTAGTTTCTTTTTCTTGGCTACTATTCTCATCTTTGCCCCTTAAGATAATAGATCTTTCATTGAAACATTGAGATGCTAATTGATCATTGCCAAGGTATTCTAAACATGGAATTTCTCTAGCTTGAGTGTGAGAGATATGCTTGGTTAGGTTTTCTTGTCTCTCTTTCCTAGCTCTCCTAGGGAATTGTTGATGATATTCATTTTTCCTAAGACTTTCTTCCCCAAGATAATCATGATGTTTAGAGCTAGATGCATGAGAATGTAATTTTTTTGAAAATTGAGACTTCTCATTCTTTGCTTTAGTCAATTCATTAGTTTTGATCTCATTCTCCAATTGTTTAGATGAAATTGATTGAATATCCTTAGTAAGTTGTTTCAAAAGAGATTTCAAGGATTTCACCTCACTTTTAAGAGATTTAGAGGAGTGAGAAGACATGACTAAAGCTTTGTGTGTAGAAGTATTTTACCTTGAGAAAAATTTAGGGAAGTCAAAGAAGGTAGTCTTCCAGGTAAGGGAGGTGAGTCACAGTGGACTACTTAAATACCAAGCCTTTGCCTTAGCCAAAAACTATCCCTCAATGTCTTCACACAAAGCTTTCTCTTAGTAAACCACTTGGAACACAATTAAGTTGAGAAATCAGATTTTAATGCAAGAAAACAATGCATGCTAACTAATCAACAAAGCTAGACGGTTCAAATTTAATCAAAACTAACCATGCAAACGTCACTACTAAAGCAATAGAAAACCAATTACAAACAAGTAACAATTACTAAACAAGAATGCTATACTATTCGGCCCTAGGTGAGGCTTCTTGGACACTTTGAGCCCTTGAAGACACACTCACCGTCTAAAGCGTAATTTAAAAGAGGTAATTAACAATAAACCAAGTTGTAAAGGAGATAAGAAAACCTCCTTTGTTGTTCCTCTTTTTGGTTAGTGCACTTTCTTTGTTGTCTTGATTGTTGATCTTCTAGGTGTTTGTAGTGTTTGTTTCAAGAAAACTTGTTTCGGCCTTAACTTTGACTCCTCCTTAGAAAGTTGGCTTTAATTCTCCAATTTCCAGCACCTATTCACAAGGGCTTAACCTTAAACCAAGTCAATTTCCATGCACATAAGCACCAAGAGAGAATTAAATTCCAGCACCCAAAATGAGAGGTCAAGAAATAAAAGCAAGAAACAAATTTAATTAAAAGAAAACAGTACCACCAAAAGGATTTATAATATGAAAACTTAGAAAGAGATTCAAGAAATTAAAGCAAACAATTAAAGGTACTCAATAAAAGGTTGGCACACAAAAGAATTCCTAAAGAAAAGCACTAGATTAGATGACCAAATAAAAAAACAGCACCACTGGAAAATGTTGTGGGCCAGAAAACGTGTTTGTTCCCCGATTTATGCTGAGCTGTAATTGTAAAATTTGTTTCTGAAATTTGGATGCAAGAAAATTCAGGATCTTATCTAAATTTTGGCTTTGGAATCACCTAAAACGCATGCACCATTTTTTTTTAATAATTTTTGCAAATTTGGTGTGCAGTTAGGCCAGCTGGAGCGCTCAAGATTTGCACTCTGATTTTGTAAGATTTATCATTTTTTTCTGTTGCTTCTTTTGACCTCATTCTTTTTTTGTCTTTTCTATAACACTTTAAACTTGCATTTTCCAGAAAATCAGAATTTTCCTATGGGTGGAAATATTTTTTTAAAACAAAACAGCCCAGAACAGAGAGATGATACAGGGGAAATCTGGAAAACTGGAAGAAAACAGCAAGGTAACCAAAATTAACACAATGGAAATTTGTGAAATAGAATTTTGTATGATCTAAACACAATATGAACTCAAACTAAAAATTAAAAAGGCACCAAAGGATCAAAGAACAGCAGATTCAAACAATTTAAAGAGACCCAAAAGCAAGAAACAATCAAGCCAATAATAGGACTACTAAGAATTGTTGACAAATATGGATTCACATGACTTGACACAACATTTATAGATTCAGAAAATAAAGACTCAAAGCATAAAATGAAGCAAAATTAAGAAAGCAATAAGGACTCAAATTCCTAAAAGAAAACAGCCACTCAATGGTGTAAGGAATCCTATCACAAGCTGCACAGAATTTGTTCAAGATCAATTGAACAATTGTGCTTCGGTTGGATCTTCCATAAGCACACCAAGAACAATTTAAAAAGTAAAAAACAGCAAGACAAGTATGGAATTTAAATGACAATATGAAATAAAGAAGAACTGAAAATTTAAAAGACCAAGCTACTCATCTTGAAGAACCAAAAGCTCTGATACCAAATGATGGCATTTCATGTGTTCTTCTTGAATCAAAGTAGTAAAAGGGATGCGGAAGCAATGGGTGAGTG
Organism: Phaseolus vulgaris; assembly: GCF_000499845.2. Lineage (NCBI taxonomy): Eukaryota > Viridiplantae > Streptophyta > Magnoliopsida > Fabales > Fabaceae > Phaseolus > Phaseolus vulgaris. The sequence goes on along the minus strand of NC_023758.2, from coordinate 6,351,303 downwards.
AAACAAAGCCCTCCTAGGAGTTGTGTTGGCTTTGAAGGTGCATGAGGAGTGTGATGTTTGAGTGGTTCGGCCAGCTCAAGGGAGAAAGGTGAAAGGATTGAAGTTTAGAGCCTAGATTTCTAGGAGAAGTAAAGCTTGTGCACAAAAATGGCAGCATAACCTTACTCAATTAAACTTGAAAATACAAGGTGTAGGCTCCTCCTTTTATAGGCTAAGGAGGACCATAATGCAACCCTAATGCTAGCCAAATGAAATGTAAATGTGAAGCACATGGGTGCACATGGCACATGGGTGCACATGGGGAGGGGTGTGTCTAGTTTTCATGCTCACCCCCTCCATGGTCTTTCTAGAATGTTTCACACAAATATGCTTTCTACACTACTCTAATTACTAAGCACCCCTAATGGGCCTTTATGTAACAATTACAAAGGTCTTCTCTTCCCAAAACCGTAGCTTTGACCCATGTGTATGTGAAGCTAGACGGTCTAGAAGGAATCCTCATCATGGCCTAGACGCTCCTTATGTAGCCGCTCCTCATCATGGCCTAGACGCTCCTCTTCATGGGCTAGACGCTCCTTTTTGAGTCTAGACGCTCCTCATTATAGGCTAGACCGTCTAGTCTTGGAGGCTTGGCTTTCATCGTGTGGTGAGCTTGGGCCCTCCTCCATCATAGACGCTCCTCCCTTAGCCCTAGACGCTCTTGGTTTGGCTTTGGATGCTCATGTCTTGGCTTTTGTCTTTCTTGTGAACTTGTGCTTGGCCCTCTTCCATCATCCCCTCCCTCTTGAAAAAGGATTTGTCCTCAAATCCAAAGGTTTTTTCTTCAACTAGGGGGATGAGTGTGGCTGGATGGTGTCCATCATCTCCTCCTTCTTGAGAAGATCTATCCTCAGATCTACAGACTTGATCTCGGATAGCAGCCTCTTGCTTCGCCAAAGCTTGTCCTCCTGGATCAAACGTCCACCTATATAAATCATCAAATAAAGCATAGGTGTTAGTTTGAAAATCAATTTTACTATGTTGCCATTTTTGTTTTTCTTTTGGTTTTGGCAACTTTGGACAATGTTTCTCTTTTGATTGTTGTATGTGTTCTCTAATCATCTTATGCATTTTGAAATGTGCATTTGTGGTTACTTTCTCTTTAGGCATAAATCCTATAGGAGATGGTAACAACTTAAAAGGAGAAAGATGATTTAGCCCACATATAACCTCAAAAGTAGAAATATAAGTAGTTTTGTGAACTACTTTATGGTATGTATGCTCATCTCTAGACTTGTGTTTGTCCTTTATGATTATTCTAGGCATAGTAGAAAGAGCTAGATTTTCAATTGTATTTTGACCATGCGTTTGAGGATGATAAGAATTTAAAGTGTGCAACTTAGTTGCAAGTTTTCCAAAGGAAATCCTCAAATCATGGTTTGCAAAATTTGAAGCTCTATTCAACACTATGCTTGAGGATAAACCATGAAGATGTATCACTTCTCTAGAGAAGAGTTTATCCATAACCATGAAAATTGAATCAAAACCTTTTGTTGTCCTAGGGAGTTTTAATATGAAATTTGTATCTTCCCAAGGATCATTTGCAAAAGGTGAAGGAGTATAGAGGTCATGAGACATTGCCTTGGGTGTAGTTTGAAAACAAGAATTGTACCTAAGGTAATGTCTTTGAACTTCTTTTCTCATGGGGGACAAAAGTTTTCCTTTTAAAAGCTCTAGATTTTTATCAACTCTAATTTGTCCCATGAGTTCTCCTTCATGAAGACTTTTTCTCTTATGTGTAAGGATAGTCTCGTTGTGACAACCATTGTTTCTAAGGATTTGTACACTTTGTAATGGTTGTCTCAATAAGACATGACAAATTTCTTTAGGCCCTACTTCACATAAAAATTTGTTTTTGTAGATGCTTATAAAAAACTTGACATTCACTTGGTGATATCCTAGCACATATGAGAAATAATCTATTTCATTTTTATCTATGCAAGCTTCTTTTAAAGACTCTTCTTTTTCACTTAGGCTTGCAAGTGTTCCTTTACAAAAGGTAAGGCTTTGAGGTTGTTCAACAAGACACATATTTTCAAAGGTATTTTTAAATCTTTGGTCTTGTTGAATGACCTTGTGGGAAGGAACACTCTTCTCCCACGCCGTTTGTTCTTCAAGGGTCTTCTCATGCTTTTCTTTTTCTTCTTTTTCTTTAGCTTCCCTTTCGACTTCCCCTCTCTTCTTTTGTATTTTTCTTTCCTTTCTTTCTTTATGGGAAACAAACAATTTTTCTACCCTCATTTCCCAATCTAGGCAAGCTTCTATATTTTCTTTTCCATGGAAATGGGATTGTTCTACCCTAACCTCTCTTGGGTTTTCTTGTTCTTTTCTATCTCTTCTATGTCTTCTAGGGGGTGCTTGATAATAATCATTTACTCTAATGCTTCCCTCCCCAAAAGAATCATGATCTTTAGAGATATATGCATGAGAAGGTAATTTTTTTAGAATGTGAGACTTCTCATTCTTTGCTTTAGTCAAAACATTAAGTTTAGTCTCACTCTCCAATTGTCTATATGCAATTGATTGCACAGTTTGTGAAACTTCTTTCAAAAGAGTTTTTAAAGATTTTAATTCACTTCCAATAGACTTTGTAGAATGAGAAGAAGAAGACATGGCTAAAGCTTTGTGTATACAAGTATTTTACCTTGAGAAAACTTAAGAAAGTCAAAGAAGGTAGTTTTCCAAGTAAGGGAGGTGAGTCACAAAGGACTACTTAAGTACCAAGCCTTTGCCTTAGCCAAAAACTATCCCTCAATGTCTTCACACAAAACTTTCTCTTAGTAAAACTACTTAGAACACAATTAAGTTGAGAAATCAAATTTTTTTTTTCAATGCAAGAAAAACAATGTATGCTAACTAGTTAACAAAGCTAGACGGTTTTAACAAAGCTTAGAACAACCACACATACAAAGCGTTACTCATTAAGCAATATAGAAACAACTAAAAACAATTAACAATTGCTAATTAAAGAGTTCTATACTAGTCGGCCCTAGGTGAGGCTTCTTGGACACTTAGAGCCCTTGGAGGCACACTCACCGTCTAATAACGTAATTAAGAAGTAATTAACACAAATTAAGTTGCAAGGAAATTAAGAAAAACTCCCTTTGTTGATCCTCTTTTTGCTAAATGCACTTCCTTGTTGTCTTTGCTTGTTGGTCCTCCAAGTGTTTGTAGTGTTTTTCAAGAAAGCTTGATTCGGCCTTGGCTTTGTTTCCCCTTAGAATGAAGGTCTTAATTCTCCAATTCCAGCACCTATCAAAAGACTAGACCTTACCCAGGTCAAGTTTCCATTCAATTAAGCACCAAAGGAGAATAAATTCCAGCACCAAATTAGAGGTCAAAGAACAAAAGCAAGAAACAATTTAATTGAATAAAACAGTACCACCAAAAGGAGTTAGATTATGACAACTAGAAAGAGGTCCAAGAAATATTAAGCAAGCAAATAAAAGGTACCAAAATAAAGGTAGGCATACAAAAGAATCCTAAGAATAGCACTAGAATTAGATGACAAAATAAAAAAAACAGCATCACTGGAAAATGTTGTGGGCCAGAAACGTGTTTTTCCCCAATTTATGCTGAGCTGTGTTTTTAAGATATGATTCTGAAATTTGATATGCAAGATATTCAAGATCTTAGCTAAAATCTGGCTTTGGAATCACTCAAAACGCATGCACCAATTGTTTTTAATAAATTTTGCAATTTTGGTGTTCAGTTACGCCAGCTGTAGCGCCTCAGATTTGCACACTGATTTTAAAAGATTTATCATTTTTTTTCTGTTGATTCTTTTGAACTAATTCTTTTTTTTTCCTTTCTATAACACTTCAAAATTGCATATTCCAGAGAATCAAAATTTTCCTATGAGTGGAAATATTTTTCTAGAACAAAACAGCCAGCACAGAGAATGTGAAACAGGGGATTCTGGAAAACTGGAAACAAAAACAGCAAGATACCAAAATTTAAACACAATGGAATTTGTGTAGGATCTAAACACAAATAGGAACTCAAACTAAAATGAAAAAGGCACCAAAAGATCAAAGAACAGCAGATTCAAAGCAATTAAAGATACCCAAAATCAAGAAACAATCAAGCCAAATAAAGAACTACTAAGAATTGTTGACATTGTGGATGAACATGACTTGACAAAACATATATGGATTCAGAAATTAAAGACTCAAAAGCATAATATGAACCAAATTAAAAGTGCAATAAAGACTCAAAAGCCTAAAAGAAAACAACAACTCAAAGGTGTATGGAATCCTATCACAATTTGCACAAGAATTGTTCAAGATCAATTGAACAAAGTGCACCGGTTGGATCTTCCAAATAGCACACCAAAACAAATTAAAATGTAAAAAACAGCAAGACAATTATGGAAATAAGATGAACAACATGAAATAAAGAAGAACTAAAAATGAAAAGACCAAAAGCAACTCATCTTGAAGAAACTAAGCTCATGATACCAAATGATGGCAAATTCATGAAGGTCTTCTTGAATCATGTAAGAAAGTGGTGCGGAAGCTATGAAGGTGTGTGTGCAAGATCCTCCTAAGAGTGGCATTGATCTTGAAGGTGCATGATAGGTATGATTATAGGGAGGTTCGGCCAGCCCAAGGAGATGTGAAGGAAGTGAAGTTTAGAGCCTAGAATTCTAGGAGAAGCAAAGCTTGGCACAAAATGGCAGCATAACTTTACTCACAATAAACTTGAAAATACAAGGTGTAGGCTCCTCTTTTTATAGGCTAAAGAGGACCATAATGCAACCCTAATGCTAATCAAAATGAAATGCAAATTTACATCACATGGAGCACATGGCCATGTGGAGAATCCTTCTAGAAAGTGACCAAATCTTTAGCAAATCTAGGTCAAGTCTCATGGAATCAAGTTTATGCTATTTACACCACAACTAATACTAAGCTACCCCTAATGGGCCTTCACGTAGCATAAACAAATCTGCATGGATTCGCTTGGCCATGGGCTTAGCAATTTGGTCCTAGACGCTCCTTTCATTGGCCTAGACGTTCTCCACCTTGAGCTAGACGCTCCTCCCTTAGCCCTAGACGCTCTTGGTATGGCTTTGGATGCTCATGTCTTGGCTTTTGTCTTTCTTGTGAAGTTGTGCTTGGCCCTCTTCCATCAGATTGGCTGTGTGTTCTTGAGGTGTTCAAGATGAGCATTCTTAGTGTTGGCCAAGGAGAGTGTGTTTCTTGAGGTGTTCAAGGTCATTCTCTTGGTTGTTGTGTAAGTGATCAAGTGGTGATTGCTTAGTGGATATCCTCAGGGTTTCTGAGAAGACTGGATGTAGCTCTGGATTTGGAGTGAACCAGTATAAACAACTGTGTACAATTTCTCTATCGCTATCTCTTTAAATTCAGTTTTGTCATTTTGAAACTGGTATAAACAACCGATTGTTTCGCTAAAACAACCGATTGTTTTTCCAGCTTTGTGCTTTTGCTGTTTGTTTTGAAAAACTGAATCCTTAATCAAGGTTCTTTTGAAGAATTTTCATTCTAAGGCTAAAAGTTTACAAAAATCTTTCTTAAACAATTCACCCCCCCTCTCGTTTAAGGCCATATATTCTAACAACACGGACCAAGGAGTCTGACATGTGTGCGAGTCAACGGGTGAGTAAACCTGTAAGGCGCAAGGAAGCTAATTGGTGGGATCCTTTTGTGGGTTGCACCGCCGACCGACCCTGATCTTCTGTGAAGGGTTCGAGTGAGAGCATACCTTTGGGGACCTGAACGATGGTGAACTATGCTTGAGCGGGGCGAAGCCAGAGTAAACTCTAGTGGAGGCCTGCACCGATACTGACGTGCAAATCGTTCGTCTGACTTGGGTATAGGGGTGAAAGACTAATCGAACCGTCTAGTAGCTGGTTCCCTCTGAAGTTTCCCTCAAAATAGCTGGAGCCCGCAGGTGAGTTCTATCGGGTAAAGCCAATGATTAGAGGCATCGGGGGCGCAACGCCCTCAACCTATTCTCAAACTTTAAATAGGTAGGATGGGGCGACTGCTCTGTTGAGCCGTGCCACGGAATCGAGAGCTCCAAGTGGGCCATTTTTGGTAAGCAGAACTGGCGATGCGGGATGAACCGGAAGTTGGGTTATGGTGCCCAACTTGATGGCATTTCATGAAGGTCTTCTTGAATCATGTAAGAAAAGTGGTGCGGAAGCTATGAAGGTGTGTGAGCAAGATCCTCCTAAGAGTGGTGTTGATCTTGAAGGTGCATGATAGGTATGATTATAGGGAGGTTCGGCCAGCCCAAGGAGATGTGAAGGAAATGAAGTTTAGAGCCTAGAATTCTAGGAGAAGCAAAGCTTGGCACAAAATGGCAGCATAATTTTACTCACAATAAACTTGGAAAATACAAGAGATAGCCTTCCTTTTTATAGGCTATTTGGACGTAGAAACTAAGCTAATAGCTAATGAAATGGAAGCCAAATGAAATGCAAATCCTAAGCCATGTGCCATGACCGGTCACACATAGAAAGCTTCTAGAAAGTTTCACTCAAATATGCTTTCTACACTACTCTAATTACTAAGTACCCCTATTGGGCCTTTATACAACATGTACAAAGCCTTCTCTCTTCCATCCGTGGCTTCATTCACTTGGGCTTGAACATGTTTAGCCATTGATCTTGTGAGATGACCTAGACGGTCTAGTTCCACATCTAGACGCTCCATGGGTAGACTCCCTTCACGTCCTAGACGCTCCTTTCTTGTAGCTAGACGCTCTTCTTGGTCTAGACGTTCTTCATGGTTTGTGATGGCATTTTCATGTGTTCTTCTTGAATCAAAGTAGAAAATAAGGTGCGGAAGCAATGGGTGAGATGATCAAGACCCTCCTAGGAGTTGTGTTGGCCTTGTAGGTGCATGATGAGTATGGTGTTTGAGTGGTTCGGCCAGCTCAAGGGAGAAGGTGAAAGGATTGAAGTTTAGAGCCTAGATTTCTAGGAGAAGTAAAGCTTGCGCACAAAAATGGCAGCATAACCTTACTCAATTAAACTTGAAAAATACAATGAGATAGCCTTCCTATTTATAGACTATCTTGGACGTAAATGTTAAGCTGAATTCTAAGGAAAAGAAAACCAAAATTAAATCTAAATTCTAAGCCATGTGCCATGTGCAATGACCGGCCACACAACCCTAGATTCTAGAATGTTTCCATCCAAAAGTGCTTTCTACACTATCCTATCTACTAAGTACCCCTAATGGGCCTTTATGCAAACATATACAAAGCCTTCTCTCTTCCATCCGTGGCTTCATTTACTTGTGTTTGAGCATGTTTGGCCATTGATCTTGTAAGGGGGCCTAGACGGTCTAGCTCCATGGATAGCCTCCCTCCTTCACGTCCTAAACGCTCACCTTCACGTCCTAGACGCTCACCTTGGTCTTGGTCTAGACGCTCTCCTTGGCTTGGGCCGTGGCTTCCTTAGGTAGGTGTGCTTGGCCCTCCTCCATCAGTTTGGGCTTTGGCTCCCATGGCTTGATGTGCTTGGCCCTCTTCCATCATCCCCTCCCCCTTGGAAAGGATTTGTCCTCAAATCCAGCTCGTCTTCGTCATTGGTACCTACAAATGGAGAAAGGTCAATTACATTAAAAGTGTCATGTACTCCATACTCAAGAGGTAGGTCCAATTTATATGCATTGTTATTGACTCGCTTGAGGACTTGAAAGGGTCCATCACCTCGGGGACTTAGTTTGGACTTCCTTTGAGTTGAAAATCTATCTTTGCGAAGGTGAAGCCAAACTAAGTCTGGGGCATTAGTAAGCCCAAAGGGCATCACCAACCACTCGTATAATCCAAATTTGGTCTTAAAAGCGGTTTTCCACTCATCACCCTCCTTGATTCAAATTTGGTGATATCCACTTTTAAGGTCAATTTTGGAGAATAGAGTTGACCCATGCAATTCATCAAACATATCGTCAAGCCTTGGGATTGGATGCCTATACTTGATGATGATGTTGTTGATTGCTCGACAATCACAACACATGCGCCATTTTCCATCCTTTTTGGGCACCAACAAGACAGGTACAACACAAGGGCTTAAGCTCTTTTGAACCCAACCCTTCTCCAACAAGTCTTGAACTTGTGATTCTATCTCCTTTGTTTCCTCGAGTTTGGTTCTATAAGCAGGCCTATTTGGTAGGCTTGCCCCCGGAATGATGTCAATATGATGTTCTATCCCCCTAAGAGGAGGAAGCCCAATGGGCCCCTCATGGGAGAATAGATCTTCAAATTCACTTAAAAGATTTTCTATTTGAGGAGGTAAAGTCATAAGGTCACTACTTGTGACAGTGCATGTAAGTGCTCCTTTACAAAAGATAAGGCTTGGTTGTTCAACAAGAAGCAAGTTTTCAAAAACGTTTTCAAGGGGCTTCTCTTGTTGACCAAACTTGTGGGAAGGAACACTCTTCTCCCACGCCTTCCTATCCCTAAGGATTTTCTCTTTTTCTAGCGCTCTTTTTTTTTTGTTTTCCTCATCCCTCTTTTGTTTCATTTGTATTTGGTCTTTTACCACTTGAGAGTGTGGTAAAGGACTAAGTACAAACTTTTTATACTTATGGGTGAAGGAAATTTCGTTAGTGAGACCATCATGCAAGGTTTTCTTATCAAATTGCCATGGTCTCCCTAATAAAATATGGCAAGCTTCCATAGGTACTACATCACACAAAACCTTATATTTGTAGTTCCCTATGGAAAACTTGATTTCCACTTGCTTGTCTACATGTAGTTCCCCATTTTCATTAAGCCATTGAAGTTTATAAGGTTTTGGGTGAGGAACTACTTGTAGCTTAAGCTTCTCAACCATCCTAGCACTACAACAATTGCAACTAGATCCACTATCCACAATGAGAGAGCATATGTTTTCTAAAACATTGCATCTTGTATGAAATATGTTCTCTCTTTGTGTTTCAATGGATGTGCTAGGTTGATTGTTGAGGGTTCTCCTAATCATAAGCAATTCTCCCTCTAGTGGAGCTACCCTCTCATCCTCTCTGCCCTCCTCTCTCTAACTAGGCTCATCCTCGCCACTAGTGTACTCGTCTACACCCTTAAGAAACAAAGTCCTTTGGTTTGGGCATTGTGCTTGCACATGGCCTCTTCCATAGCACTTGAAACACTTGACATCTCTAGCTCGGATGGGTGGGGTGGAGGTTTCTTTGGTAAAAGGTTTGGTAGGTTCTTTTGGTTTTTCTTTGGATGTACTACCCTCCATTCTAAACTCTTTCTTGGGATAAAAGTTAGAGTAAAGGCTCACCTTTTGACTTGATGTTTTGCGTAAAATTTGTTGCTCAACTTTAATGCAAAGTTGAACCAAATCATTGAAGTCTTGATAAGGTAAGAGCTCCACTCTATCTCTTATCTCAAGTTATAGGCCACTAAGGAACCTAGCTATTGTGGTATCCTCCTCTTCTCTAATGGAGGCTCTCATCATGTAGAGCTCCATTTTTTGTCTATACTCTTCCACACTCATGTTTCTTTGTTGGAGTCTTTGGAGCTTGTCCATCAACTCCCTATGATAGTAGGAAGGTATGTGTCGGCGTCTTAGGGCTCCCCTAAGGTCATTCCAATATGTAATGGGAGGTTCCCTATGAAGACGCCTTTCTCTTTCGAGAGAGGTCCACCAATACATGGCATTCCCTTGGAAGCTAAGGGCGGCTAAGGGTACTTTACGTTCCTCACTTACCCTATGGCAAGCAAAGAGTTGCTCTACCTTCATTTCCCAATCTAGATATATTTCTACATTTTCTTTTCCATGAAAATGAGGTAAGTCTACTCTAGTTTCCCTTGGCACCTCTTGCTCCCTTTGCCTATTCCTTCTAGGGGGTGGTTGGTAGTAGTCATTAATTCTAAGGCTTCCCTCCCCTAGAGACTCAATGCTCCTAGATGCATGAGTATGAGTTTTTTTTTTATTTTTGTGATTTTTGTGATTTCTCTTCTTGAGCTTTAGCCATCTCATTGATTTTGTTCTCATTCTCCAATTGTCTAAAAGAAATTAATTTTACCGCTTGTGATACTTCTTTCAAAAGAGTTTTCAAAGATTTTACTTCACTTTCAATAGACTTTGGAGAGTGAGAAGAAGAAGACATGGCTAAAACTTTGTGTATATAGGTGTTTTACTTTGAGAAAGTTTAGGAAAGTTAAAGAAGGTAGTTTTCCAGGTAAGGGAGGTGAGTCACAAAGGACTACTTAAGTACCAAGCCTTTTCCTTGCCAAAAACTATCCTCCAATATCTTCACACTAGACTTTCTCTGAGTGAAACACTTAGAACACAAATAAGTTGAGAAATAAATGCAAGAAAACAATGTAAGCTATCTATTCAACAAAACTAGTCGGCTTAACACAAATTTAAACAAAACTAACCATGCAAAGCGTGAATACTTAAAGCAATAGAAAAGCAAATACAAACAAGTAACAATTACTAAACAAGAATGCTATACTATTCGGCCCTAAGTGAGGCTTCTTGGACACTTTGAGCCCTTGAAGACACACTCACCGTCTAAAGCGTAATTAAGAGGTAATTAACACAAATTAAGTTGTAAGGAATTTAAGAAAACCCCCTTTGTTGATCCTCTTTTTGCTAGTGTCACTCTCTCTTGTGGTCTTTGCTTGTTAGTCCTCCAAATGTGTGTAGTGTTTTGAGAAAGTTTGCTTCGGCTTTGTCTTTGTCTTCCCCTTAGAATGAAGGTCTTGATTCTCCAATTTCCAGCACCTATCAAAGGGCTAAACCTTAACCAAGTCAAGTTTCAATTCACATAAGCACCAAAGGAGAGAAGAAATTCCAGCACCCAAATTAGAGGTCAAAGAACAAAAGCAAGAAACAATTAAATTGAATAAAACAGTACCACCAAAAGGAGTTAGATTATGACAACTAGAAAGAGGTTCAAGAAATATTAAGAAAGCAAATAAAAGGTACCAAAATAAAGGTAGGCTCACAAAAGAATCCTAAGAATGGCACTAGATTTAGATGACCAAATAAAAAAAAACAGCACCACTGGAAAATGTTGTGGGCCAGAAACGTATTTTTTCCCCAATTTATGCTGAGCTGTGTTTTTAAGATATGATTCTGAAATTTGATATGCAAGATATTCAAGATCTTAGCTAAATCCTGGCTTTGGAATCACTCAAAACGCATGCACCAATTTGTTTTAATAAATTTTGCAATTTTGGTGTTCAGTTACGCCAGCTGTAGCGCCTCAGGTTTGCACACTGATTTTAAAAGATTTATCATTTTTTTTCTGTTGCTTCTTTTGGACTAATTCTTTTTTTGTCCTTTCTATAACACTTCAAACTTTCAAATTCCAGAGAATCAAAATTTTGCTATGAGTGGAAATATTTTTCTGGATCAAAACAGTCAGCACAGAAAATCTGAAACAGGGGATTCTGAAAACTGGAAACAAAAACAGCAAAATACCAAAGTTTAGACACAATGGAAATTTGTGAAATAGAATTGTGTAGGATCTAAACACAATATGAACTCAAACTAAAATTAAAAAGGCACCAAAAGAGCAAAGAACAGCAGATTCAAGCAATTAAAGAGACCCAAAATCAAGAAACAATCAAGCCAAATAAAAGGACTACTATGAATTGTTGACAATATGGATGAACATGACTTGACAAAACATGTATAGATTCAGAAAATTAAAGACTCAAAGCATAATATGAACCAAATAATGAAAGCAATAAAGACTCAAAAGCCTAAAAGAAAATAGCAACTCAAAGGTGTATGGAATCCTATCACAAATTGCACAAGAATTTGTTCAAGATCAATTGAACAAGAGTGCTTCGGTTGGATCTTCCACAAAGCACACCAAACATATTAAAATGTAAAAAACAGCAAGACAATTATGGAAAATAAGATGAACAACATGAAAGTAAAGAAGAACTAAAAATGAAAGACCAAAAGCAACTCATCTTGAAGAACCATAGCTCATGATACCAAATGATGGCATTTCATGAAGGTCTTCTTGAATCATGTAAGAAAAGTGGTGCGGAAGCTATGAAGGTGTGTGAGCAAGATCCTCCTAAGATTGGTGTTGATCTTGAAGGTGCATGATAGGTATGATTATAGGGAGGTTCGGCCAGCCCAAAGAGATGTGAAGGAAATGAAGTTTAGAGCCTAGAATTCTAGGAGAAGCAAAGCTTGGCACAAAATGGCAGCATAACTTTACTCACAATAAACTTGGAAAATACAAGAGATAGCCTTCCTATTTATAGGCTATTTGGACGTAGAAACTGTTGATTTTGGCTTAATCCGAAGTCCCACATCGGTGGGTTCATTGTTTGGGAAGGAGGTTTGAGGGTTATAAATTAAACTCTTCTCCTTCACTGTTATAAATCCCAATTTGTAATATCTTCTCTCATAATATTAAAAGGGAGTTGTTTTTGTTGTGCTCGGAGATTAGGCTAAAGAGGCCGAACTCCGTTATCAATTTTCGGGTGTGTTTTTTCCTCTTTATCTCTTTTATTATTCCGCTTTATTTATTCAATATTATTTGTCGGGTAGCTCTGTTAGGGTTTTGTTTTAGTGGGAAAATTACCCGTTTTTCCCAACAAGTGGTATCAAGAGCCGAAGGTTCGCCTTGGGTTGTTTGAAATTATTTGTAATATTGAATATTATATTGTGAGTCTGTAATGGCAAATCAAGAAGAAGAAGCGAAGAATGTATCCAGAGTGTCGGGCTCCTCGTCATCATGGTCGAGGTTCCCGGTGTCCACTTTGAAATTGGCGGTGGAAATATTTGATGGCACTGGACATTTTGGCATGTGGCAAGGAGAGGTCTTGGACTCTCTTTTTCAGCAGGGTCTTGATATTGCTATTGAAGGAGAGAAACCAAAAGAGGTAGAGGAGAAAGATTGGAGCATCATCAACTGGTTGGCATGCGGAACTATTCGATCCTGTCTGTCCAGAGAGCAGAAGTACGCTGTAAAAAGCGAGACTTCTGCACACAAACTATGGAAGGCATTGGAGGACAAGTTTCTGAAGAAGAGTGGTCAGAACAAGCTCCTGATGAAGAAAAGGTTGTTCCGATTTGACTACCAACAAGGTACTACTATGAATGCACACATCACTATGTTTAATCAATTAGTAGCAGACCTGTTGAATTTAGATGTGAAGTTTGAGGATGAGGATTTGGCTTTGATGTTGTTATCATCTCTTTCTGATGAATTTGAACATTTGGAGACTACGCTCCTTCACGGGAAGGAGAATGTGTCGTTAGATGCTGTTTGTTCTGCTTTATATAGTCATGAATTGAGAAAGCAGGATAAGATGAAAACCAAATCAACGACATCAGAAGAAGCATTGGTGGCAAGAGGTCGTCAGCAAAGCCAAACAAAGGAGAGAAGAGGGATGTCTAAGTCTAAAGGTCGAGCCGTTGCCAAAGATGAGTGTGCTTTCTGTCATGAGAAAGGACACTGGAAGAAAGACTGTCCAAAACTGCAGAAGAAAGAGAAGGTTCCGCAAGATGCAAATGTTGCAGAATGCAAAAGTGATGTGGAATCAGATATCTCTTTAATTGTCTCGCTTTCAGCATCAGTGTATCCAGATGAGTGGATATTGGATTCAGGTTGTACCTATCATATGTGTCCCATTCGGGATTGGTTCTTTGAATTTCAAGAACTTGATGGCGGGGTTGTTTACATGGGTAATGATAATCCATGTAAGACAGCTGGGATAGGTTCAATCAAGCTGCGGAATCATGATGGATCCACCAGAATTTTGCGGGATGTACGGTACGTGCCAAAGTTGAAGAAGAATCTCATCTCATTGGGGGCTTTAGAATCTAAAGGCCTAGTTGTGACGATGCGAGATGGAATTCTTAAAGCAACTTCGGGAGCACTGGTGATGTTGAAAGGCGTGATGAAGAACAATTTGTATTACTATCAAGGTAGTACAGTGGTGGGGACAGTAGCGGCAGCAACTTCTAGCTCAAAGAAGGATGCTGAGGCAACGAAGTTGTGGCATATGAGGTTGGGACATGCTGGAGAGAAATCCTTGCAAATTCTTACCAAGCAGGGATTGTTGAAAGGTACGAAGGCTTGCAAACTTGAATTTTGTGAGCATTGTGTTCTGGGAAAACAACGAAGAGTGAAGTTTGGCACTGCAATTCACAATACCAAGGGTATTCTGGATTATGTGCATTCAGATGTGTGGGGACCTGCCAAGACTCCGTCAATCGGAGGTAGGCATTATTTTGTCACTTTTGTGGATGATTTATCCAGGAGAGTTTGGGTGTTTACTATGAAGAACAAAAATGATGTGCTTGAAATTTTCCTTAAGTGGAAAGCTGAAGTTGAAAACCAGACAGGAAGGAAGATTAAGGTTCTTCGAACAGACAATGGAGGAGAATACAAGAGTGATCCGTTCCAGAAGGTATGTCAAGATTGTGGCATAGTTCGGCACTTCACTGTTAGAAAAACACCACAGCAGAATGGGGTGTCGGAGCGTATGAACAAGATACTTGTGGAGAAAGTTCGTTGTATGTTGTCTAATGCTGAGTTAGGCAGAGAATTTTGGGCTGAGGCTGTGACATACGCTCAACATCTCGTCAATCGTTTGCCATCATCTGCTATAGATGGCAAAACCCCGTTAGAGGTATGGTCTGGAAAACCTGCAACTGATTATGATTCTTTGCATGTTTTTGGTTTTATTGCATATTATCATGTGATTGAATCAAAGTTGGATCCACGGGCAAAGAAGGCTCTTTTCATGGGCTTTAGTCCTGGAGTGAAGGGATACCGTTTGTGGTGTCTAGAGGCAAAGAAGACGATTATCAGCAGGGATGTTACCTTTGATGAATCTGCCATGTTAAAGAAGGTAAATCCAGAAGGAGCTGATAGTACTCCGTAACAGGTGGAGTGTGCCCGGAAGCAGGTGGAGTTTGAGCCGACAGTGGTGATCCCAACACGAAATACCACAAGTGACTCTCCTATGGCAGAAGAAGAGTCAGATGAGGAAGAGGTTCCTACCCAAGAATCTCAACAACAATCAGCGCCAATTGCAGTTAGAAGACAGAGACGAGATATTCAGAAGCCTGCTCGTTTCATGGATATGGTTGCCTATGCACTTCCAGTTGTTGATGACATTCCATCCACTTACCCAAAAGCCATTATGAGTTCAGAGAGTGGTAATTGGGCAGGTGCGATGGAAGAGGAGATGCAGTCTTTGGAGAAGAACAAGACGTGGAAGCTGGAAAAATTACCAAAAGGTAAGAAGGCAATTGGGTGCAAATGGGTATTTGCAAAGAAAGAAGAATTTTCTAATAAAGAAGATGTTCGCTACAAGGCAAGGTGGTTACAAGGGCCAAGTTTGAACATTGTTTAGACTTGGTTAATATTTTGCACATTTGAAGTTGGTGCCCGGAGGCGCAAATTTGAAGCACTGTAAAGTTTGTTTTTGTTATGTTTTGAGAAGATTTGTTTTAGGTGGGACTTGAAATTAAGCCAAGGTGGAGATTTGTTGATTTTGGCTTAATCCCAAGTCCCACATCGGTGGGTTCATTGTTTGGGAAGGAGGTTTGAGGGTTATAAATTAAACTCTTCTCCTTCACTGTTATAAATCCCAATTTGTAATATCTTCTCTCATAATATTAAAAGGGAGTTGTTTTTGCTGTGCTCGGAGATTAGGCTAAACAGGCCGAACTCCGTTATCAATTTTCGGGTGTGTTTTTTCCTCTTTATCTCTTTTATTATTCCGCTTTATTTATTCAATATTATTTGTCGGGTAGCTCTGTTAGGGTTTTGTTTTAGTGGGAAAATTACCCGTTTTTCCCAACAGAAACTAAGCTAATAGCTAATGAAATGGAAGCCAAATGAAATGCAAATCCTAAGCCATGTGCCATGACCGGTCACACATAGAAAGCTTCTAGAAAGTTTCACTCAAATATGCTTTCTACACTACTCTAATTACTAAGTGCCCCTATTGGGCCTTTATGCAACATGTACAAAGCCTTCTCTCTTCCATCCGTGGCTTCATTCACTTGGGCTTGAACATGTTTAGCCATTGATCTTGTGAGAGGACCTAGACGGTCTAGTTCCACATCTAGACGCTCCATGGGTAGACTCCCTTCACGTCCTAGACGCTCCTTTCTTGTAGCTAGACGCTCTTCTTGGTCTAGACGTTCTTCATGGTTTGGGCTTTGGCTCCCATGGCTAGATGTGCTTGGCCCTCTTCCATCACAACAACACGCTAACCTAGACCGCACAAAGGGTGTTGGTCGATTAAGACAGCAGGACGGTGGTCATGGAAGTCGAAATCCGCTAAGGAGTGTGTAACAACTCACTTGCAGAATCAACTAGCCCCAAAACTAGATGGCGCTAAAGCGCGCGACCTATACCCGGCCGTCGGGGCGACGGTCGCTTTAAAACCCAGGGCGTGAGCCTGGGCGGAGCGGCCGTCGGTGCAGATCTTGGTGGTAATAGCAAATATTCAAATGAGAACTTTGAAGGCCGAAGATGGGAAAGGTTCCATGTGAACAGCACTTACACATGGGTTAATCGATCCTAAGGGACGGGGGAAGCCCGTCTGATAGCGCTCTGAGCGCGTACTACGAAAGGGAATCAGAGACGTCGGCTGGGGCCCCGGAAAGAGTTATCTTTTCTGTTTAACAGCCAGCCCACCCTGGAAATGGCTCAGTCGGAGGTAGGTTCCAGCGGCTGGAAGAGCACCGCACGTCGCGTGGTGTCCGGTGCACCCCCGGCGGCCCTTGAAAATCCGAAGGACCGAATGCCTCCCACACTCGGTCGTACTCATAACCGCATCAGGTCTCTAAGGTGAACAACCTCTGGTTGATGGAACAATGTAGGCAAGGGAAGTCGGCAAAATGGATCTGTAACCTCGGGAAAAGGATTGGCTCTGAGGGCTGGGCACGAGGGTCCCTGATGGAAACCAAGTAGAGGATGCTCAAGCCCATGAAGCCCAAGCCCAACAAGGGGCCCAAGCCCAACAAGGGGTCCAAGCCCAACGAATTACTAGGAGCATGGCAAGAGCTTTGGGACAAAAGTATAATAAGATGGCTCTTCTTATTTCTTTTGTAGAATAGGGGTGTGGATGTAATAAAAAGGTGTAAGTAGTAAGGGAGTCTATGGGGGAGTGTAGATAGGAGTTAGGAGGTGCCAAACTAGGAAGGAAAGTCACACTTCCTTCATTGTCTAGTTGGCGCCGAATTTGAGTAGCATTTGAGGGTCATTTGGATTTGCATTTCAGCACCTCATAGGCTATAAATAAGGTGCTTCCCTTTGTATTTTTCAGATTGGAATTTTATAGTAGAGAGACTATACTCAAATTTAGAGAGAAATTGTGAGTCTTGAGTCTTCTTCTTCCTGTGCCTTATCTTGTGAGCAATGGTGAGCTTCAAGTGGCGGCACTCCTTCACTTATCTTGGATCAAGGTTCCAAGGGGCGTGAATGGTTCTTCCAATTCTCAAATCCAGCAAGATCCCTTCTATAAGTGCTCCTTCTTCCTTTTCTTCAATTTCCATTCGGTAGTTCTTAATTTCTAGTGTTTATCTTCATTTTCTACCGTTTGAATTTCTGTTTCCAGCTTTGTTTCCTTGATTCTGTTCGGTTCAGTAGCTTAGCATTACATTTCTGTTCGGTTTATCTTTCTTGTTCTTCATCTTTGTTGTTTGATTCCATTTGACAATATATGGACTTCCATATGAGCTTTGGTTTGGTGCAAAGTCTTGGTAAGTTCTTGAATTAGAACATTGATCCAATTCTAAGTAAAGTGCCATTTCATGACCAACTCAAGTTGCTCCTAAGAATGTCAAAGAATCATGTATTCTTGTTGTTACATTCACATCATGTGGTATCTAGAGTCTAGGCTTGTTTCTTGCTTAAATTTTGAGTTGTATTGCACTTTACTTTCAAGAGCTCTTTAATTCAAGTTGTTTACCATTCTGTTTTAGGATTTATTTTGACTTTTCTTGCTGTTTTTCTTTTGTTACACCATATGTTTGTGAAAAGGATTCTAGCACTCATTGTTCATATGAGTATGGCTGCTCTTTTGGAATGACATTCTCCTTCCTAGAGCTGACCTTAAGCTTCCTTTCACTTGTTGTTATATCTTGTTATATGTCTTTTAATTTTGTAATCATGTCAAGTTTTGTCTTAGTCATGTTATTCCATAATTGTCATTACTTCTAGTAGTACTTTTATTGCTTTGATTGTTTCTTGCTTTGGTTTACTTTCTGTTTTTGAGTTTATTGCTTGATCCTTTGTGCATTTTCATTTTTAGATTTGAGTTCATGCTTGTATTCTCATTCTATACAAGTTCCTTTACATACTTTCCATTATGTCTTTGTTAGTTCATCATACTGTTTTTTTTTCATTCCTAAATAGGCTCCTCTGTTTTCTTACAAACGTGCTACTGTTTTCAATTTACTGCAATTAATTGGCTCATGGGAAATTTGTGAAAATTTGGATTTACATTCTTCAAAGTGTTACAAAAGCATAGAAAAAAGAATTACTTAAAAATTCCAAGTACACAAAAAATGATAAATAAAATACGGAAAGTGTACAATACTGCCGAAAAGAATACGGTAATTGGGCAGCAATTTTGAAAAATTTATTTCTCTCAATTGGCTTACTGTTTTTACCTCATTCCAGTGCCATTATTGATTTAAGACATTGAAGTTTCTGTGGTTAATTTTTCACATTCCAGTTCGCTTTCCATCGTTCCAGTTAAATCTGTAAACATAGCACAGTTTGCATTAAAAAAAAAAAATTCCAGTAGCTGTTTTCTGTTTTCTTCAATCTACTCTAGCACTTTTCTTTAGGACTCTTTTTGTGTGCCTTCGTTATTCATTGAGTTCCTTATTTTCTTGATTGTCTTTCATTCATATTCTTTCTAGTTTGTCATACATTGCTCTCTGTTTTTTGGTTTAGCTTTTATTGTTTCTACCTTTTCTTGCTTGTCTTTTTTGTTCTTCTTAAAGTTGTGTGGAGACTTGTTCTTAAGTAAGTTGGTTTGCTGTGACATATTTCATTTGAAGCTACTCCATTCCATAAGAAAGGCTTGGTTGAGGACAGAATATTTTCTTGGAGTGGTTTGAGTGCTTTCTTGGGCATTTTCCAGCAATCTATATCTCCCTTTTAATTGTCTAACAAGTTTCTTTCACTGTTTTGTTTTCTGTTTTTGTGTATTTTCTGCTCATGGCTCATTTTTCTAGTGGAGAGTCCTCCAAACCGTGCTCACCACAAAAGGCAGCCCTTTATGAAGACTTAAAGAATGCCAAGCAGTCCAATGCTCACTATCTTGAGGTAATAAGGAAAATTGAGGCAAGGCTACAAAGTTTGGAGTTAAACCGAGAAGAAATACATCAAAACCGTGAGAGAAAAACTCCTCCTCCTATTCGGCATTCTTCAAGGCACTCCCATTCTTCTCATGGTTATTATGAAGACAGTCCAAGGCCAAGACATCATCACCATGAAGAGAGGCGCCAACATGTGGCTGGCCCTTGTTCTCCTAATGTAAAACTTCCTAGTTTTAGTGGTGAAAGTGATCCCAATGTATACTTAGGATGGGAGGCTAAGGTTGACCAAATTTTTGATGTAAATGGGGTTAGAGATGAGCATAGGGTTAGATTAGCTTCTTTAGAATTTTTGGACTATGCCATGCAATGGTGGCATCAATATCTCATGGACATTGACCTACACAAGAGGCCGCTCGTGGTCTCTTGGAACGATTTGAAAGCATGTTTACGCGCTAGATTCGTACCCCCACACTTTAGGAAAGACCTAATGTTGAAACTCCAACGGTTTCTCTACTTTCAAACCTAGAGAGTCTAAGCCTTCCACTTCCAATTCTAGGCCTAAATCACCACATAAATCGTCTAGTAAGAAGTGTTTTAAATGCTTAAGCTATGGACATATTGCTTCTAATTGC